>NW_020837964.1:2181272-2702561 GCF_003676395.1 Aethalodelphis obliquidens | reverse complement strand
CCCGCCCGTCTCTCAGCGGCCCCTCCGCGTCCCCGCCCGTCTCTCAGGTGGTCCCTCCGGCGGCCCCTCACCCGCCCTCGGCTCCATGGCGACGCCGTCAATGCGCGACACCTCACCCAGCGGAGTCCGGCACGAAGTGACGACACCTGCGCGCGCCCTCCAAGCGCCTGCGCACTGGCCTGGGGTGGGGGTGGGGGCGGTGGCGTAGCCGCGGAGGCCTGGTGGGAACGTTCCGCGGCGCGCATGCGCATGCGGCTCCGCGGGCCTTGCGAAGGGAGGTGGGCGTGGGGCCTGAGGGTTTGTTCTCCGAGCAGGCCAAGCACAGAGGCCCTGCTCCGACGCGCGTTTGCCGGGCGCTGGGGAGCTACCGAGTGAACAACCCCTGGCCTGTCGGAGCCCACTGCCAATTCAAACACAGCTACCTCCTCTTCTATTCCCCAGAGGCCCCCTACTCCGGGAAGCCGGCCTGGATTGCTCCTCCATGCCGCGATCCCTCTCCTGTGAGACCCTACAAACGTTAAATGCCACAGTTTATTTTCTGTTTCCTGACTTCCCCCTGCATCATCTATACACACACACACACACACCCCTCCTAAAGTGCTAAACAAATAAATAATTCTAATAAAAAAGGCTGGCTCCCGAGAAGCTAGAAGATTCCCTTCCCCCTGGGGAGCCGCTCTGCTTCATTCGGTCCTTTACAGGCCCCCTAGGGCCTCCCTTGCTTATCGTCACCGTGAGACCCGGTGGTCACTTTCAGGCAGGATGGTGATTTCAAGTCTGGTGTATTCTCTGGGGCTCAGAACACACATCCCACAGTCTGCAAATTCGGTGAAAAACATATAGCCTCCTCACCTCTTTCTCTCCCTGCCCTGTCCAAAAATCAAAGCCCTGTCTGCACCTCCCAGAGAGCAGTCGCTTCTTGCAGACTCTGATAATGAATCCTTTTACCCTACCGGGTTAATTAAGCTTGCAAGGTGGTGGTATAAGAAGCTAAAATTTCATAGACATTGAGTCATGTGTTCAGAAGTCATGCCTTCGTGCATACGCTATTGACTGTGTATATATAGTTATGAAATTACATAAATGTATGTTTCCATATAGACTATTTTTATTTATATAGAAGTTTGTATTTTAACGTTTTAAGTTGACTCTAATTTCCAAGACGCTAACCCTAATCTTAAAGAGGCAGCAAATTAATGGGTTAAGAGATCCTGATTCTCTCACTTGTAGCTGAAAATTTGTGGTTACTTAAGATCTCTAAACCTAAGGTTCCTCCCCTGTAAAATGGTGATATTAACAGTACCTACCCCAAAAGAGGATTAAATGAGATGTCACAGGCAGAACATCTTGGCACACAGTATGCATGCGTTATATTTTCCCTTATTTATTAGGGAGGAAAGTCTTGGACAAGTCATACGTTCGTTCAATAAACACTTCTTGTGTACTATTATGCCCCAAGGTACCCTGCCAGGCACTGGGGCTGCAGAGAGAAACAAGACAGAGTCACTAGCTGCCTGGAGAGGTAGGACATGTGTGGCAGACATGAGACTGCTAAACAAAAGTCAGCTCACCCATCTGCCTGGGTCCAGGGAAGACTGAACTCCCTGCCCCAGGGGTGTGTTGGGGCCACATGATCTGTCCAGGCCGATGAGTTGTGAACAGAAGTGCCATGTGTCACTTGGACACTTAATTCCCAGGGCAGAATCTGCCTCTCCTGCCCCTGCCAAGGTGACAGGAGGGGCAGCCTTTGAAAACCCAGGCTCCTGAGTGACACCCAGCTGGGGTTGGCTCAAGATGAAGTCAGTGAGACTCCGGTTGTTTGTTACTGCAGCATACACCAGCCTCAACTGACTGTTACACTGTGTAAGCCAACCAATTGCATAGCAACATGCATGAGAGCAACTGTATAGAACTGGCATGAAACGGGCAGCAGAAAGAGGTATGCAATTGACTCTCTTTAAGAAGAAACATACGTATATCTTTAATATTCTGTTTCAGAAACATCTACAGTACTCTATTGGATTTCTTACAATTTTGATGGTATTAATTGTGGTGATGCTTGAATTATACAGATAGATAAGCTCCTTAGACAATCAGCGTTTGGTTGTTATATTTTTAAAACAACCACAAGTTAATGTGATAAACTCCATGGTTGTTCAAGATTGTTTTCCAGAAACTTCTAGAACACAAGGAGAGGGGACATTGGGGGCCAAATTAGGCCCCTACATTAGTGTTTGCAATACGGAAACCCTAATTTCCTTCCATGGAAAGATGTTTGCTCTGTGTCACATCCCTTTTTAAATTTCCAGAGTAACAAAGATGGTTTTCTCCCAATCTTTTTCTTTAATTTTGAAAAATTTCAAACTTAGAGAGAAATTGCAAGACCAATAAACAATGAATACCCACATACCATGGGTTCAGCAATTGTCCGCATTTTAGTACATTTTAGATAACTTTCTCTTTCCTTCTCCTCTCTGTCCACACCCTCCCCCTTGGTTGAATCTTTTAAAAGTTGCAGAGATGATGAATATCAGCTCTAAATATTTTGACATGCATCTTTTAAAAACAAGACATGTTCTCACTTGACCACATATAATTATCACACTCAAGAATTTTAACCTTGATAAAAAATTATTACCTAATACACACATGATATTCAAACTTCCCCAGGTATTCTCCTCTATTAGTGTTTTTAAAAAATTTCCTCCATCTAGGATTAAATATTGCATTTAGTTGTTCAGTTTCTTTAATCTTTTAACCAAGAACAGTCCTTACCCCTGTTATTTTGTTGTTTATGGTGCTACCAATTGTGAACGGTGGTTTGGACAGTTTTCATCAGGCACACACTTTTTGTCCTGGAAAAAATTTCTAGGAACTGGATTGCAATGGATTTCTAAGAAGCAGCATTGGCTCTGATGAACTCAAGGGTTCATCAGATCCCAAGTAGCTTTCGGAAGACTGAGACGGCTCTCATTTCTGGTCCCTTTCCCTAAAACCTTATGAGCCCAGGAGAGAAATGTATTGAAAATAGTGAGGAGAGACACAAAAATCCTTTCACTTGTCTGATCTGTTGTTCCTCAAAAGCAGAAGCGGCTGCAGAGGTGTTGTAAGTCTCCCTTAACTTTGGTTAAAGTTAAGGGTTGTTAAAGCCAATGTCAGGCACACACGTGCAGCCCAAACATTTTTGATGAGTTCCCTGAAACTCACGCCACACATCGGGCAGAAAGACAGCTGTCCTGGGAAGACACGAGGAGAGCAATTTGTTAACAACTCTGGCAAGAATATAGCCAGACTTGTAGACACCTAAGAGGCGCAGGTTTTATTTGCTTAAAACCTCAGCGAGTCTCCCTAGAGGGGATTTCTTGCTCCCCAAGCAGTTTCAAAGACACTTCTGTTTTCCAACACATCATGTTCTTGACACATCGCAAAACCGTGGAAAATGTTTTGTATTTTCTTGATCGACTCGCCGCGCACAGTTTATTTACCTTTCTCTCTCAGAGATTTTGAACTTTATTCCTGCCATGCAATGCTAAGGTGCATCCATAAGGTGTCAGCACCTCCATTGTAACCAGAATGGTTGAGTTTCCCCCCCACCCCGCCCCACTATTTCAAGAGTAGTTCCCTGATGGGCCTCAAGGTGGCGCCAACACCACAGGTCCGCCCGAGCCGCTTCCAGGTGCAGGAGCCCGCGGCGCCCAGGCAAGGACTCTGTGCGGTGGGGCGCGGGGCCGGGGGTGGGGGAGTGACTTGAATATCTTCTGCCTTTATCGTCGCTTATTATTCTACTAATGCACAGGGCTCTCTGGGGCCCGATTTGGCTTTCGGCTCACTGACAGCAAGGTCAAGAAAGGAAGAAATCAGCAGCCCCCAATCCAAAATACCTTGGCAGGAAAAAGAAAAGATCGGAAACATGGTTTTTGCAAAGTCCAGGTGTGTGGAAGGTGTTGTTTTAATAACCTGAACAAACATCTCTCCCGGAGTCCTACCGAGCGGAGAAGAAACCTAATTCCAGGGGCAAAGGAAAATGTCTCTCTCACCTTTTCTGTCTTGATTATAAGGATTTTTTCCCTTCCCATCCCACTCTTTTTTTGGGGGGGGGGTAATAATTTAGGCCATTCAGCCTAGTTCTTTTCAGATGTCATTGGTTTAAACCTGGACACCCTTGTAAATATAAACTCAGGCAAAAACTGCCGTTTTGGGATTTATTTTCCGTGGTCCTTAGCTATTTTGGTTTTTGCCCTGTGCTGTGATAAGGCTTTTTTTCTTAAAGCACCTCGTAAAAGCAGAGTAAATAATATTCCTCCAGGAAGTCTACAGACTGAGGAGTGTTTCTTGATCAATAGTTTGCATTTCCAGTAAAATTGTGAGAACTCGGGCTGCCTGTCACGTACTCCAGGAGAAAGACACTTTTTGCTAGAGGTTTTTTTGGGTTTTTTTGTTTTTTTTTTTAATGGATGTGAAAATACTGGAGGTATGAAAAAATAATAAAGTTGTAGTGGGAGTTGGAGGGTTGCGGAGAACGCTCAAACCATTCACCTGTGAGCTGAGGACTGGGCAGTTTATTTTACTTCGTTGCCCTCCAAAAAATCAAGTTAGAGAAAGAACCCAGAGCACCCATAAAAAAATATAGCGAATGTTTCAGAAGCAGAATATTCGAGGTAATAGGAAACTATTTTGTACTTTCCCTTTGATTTTGAATTTATCAGGAGATAATACCATTCAAAGATAATGCATATAAATGTTTTTCTTTTGTTCTGTTATTGAAAATGAATGAAGTATCCCCAGTGCGTTCTACTCACCTCCCCCAAAGATAAGACTGACCGTAGATTCTCTCAAACCCTTTTCCTGGGAATCTAATAAACAACTGATGGGAGAGTGAGGAGGGGAAAAGGAATTCCGAAATACAAAAGTTTTATCCGAAGTCTTCTTCCCTTCCCAACCAGACCGACAACTTCCAGAAGAATTCTGACCAGCATTTAGCCCGTCTTATAGATGTCCTGCCCCTTCGGGGAAGCGAGCGGAGGGGGACCTGATTATTCGAGGTGTTGAAGAAATAAATACTCAGTCCACAAATAAACAAACTTTCTGGGACTCCTAGAGAGAAGGAGAAAGCTTTGAAGGGCGAGGATCTCCGAGTCGCTCCAGGTCGATATCCCGAATAATACCATCTCCGGAGGTGTCTTTAACCATTTGCAATCGCTTACCCCATCTTCTCGCGGAGCCCCAGTGCCCAAATCACCTTATCAAACAACAGCCAAACAGAAAAGACTGAAATACAGAAAGTTAACTTGGAGAATCCCAAGGGGCTTCTCCAGGAACTGGAAGCAAGAGCTGCGCCCAGGGTTGTGGGTTCCAGCCGGCGGGGCGCCGGTCGGGAACCCGCTCTACGGACGCGCGTCCAGCGCGAAGCCCCAGCGGAGCGCAGAGCGCGGAGCGCAGGGCTCAGAGTGCAGGGCGCGGGGTGCGGCTCGGGTTTCTCCTCGCGCGCAGAGGAACCCGGCTTTCCCGGGGCCGGGTGGCTGGTGCATTGTTCCCATCTTCGGGGAGCGCGGGAGTCAGCCTGTCAAAGGGAATTTATCTCTGGGAAAAGGGAGACACGCTGCGAAGCTGGAGTTGGTGGGCTGCAAGCGTCTACGCGGGAGGGGAAAGGGGGAAATGAACAGAATTATTTCACTCTCTTCCCCAAACCCCACAAAACGGCTCCCGATGTCGTGGATGATTTACTGAATCCACGGCGAATTTAGAGGATTATATCGTCAAGATGTCGCTACTTTCCCCACTTCGCCTTTCCCCTATAGACGCCTCGGCCTGCCTCCTCAGGTTGGGGTGAGGGGCACTCGGTTTCTATAATTTGCCTCTAAAACCTTTATAGGTTATTCTTGACTGCCCTGAACCTGGAAACTTCCCGTTGATTGTTAATTATTTGCTTAAATAATGACAACATACAGCGGAGGCTCCTCCATTCCAGTCCAGCACGTTTACTTGGAAGCCATTACACCTGGACCCCGATAATTAGGAAATCTAATTATTTGCCTCATCACTCATTAATAAGAAAAATAGTCCCAGGTTCTTTGCTACTTACAAGGTCTTTGGGGAGATACTGGACTACATTAATCAATTCGATTTTATATCTCAAACTGACTTTTATCTGCGAAGGGGCGTCGGGGTTTTTTTGTTTTTTTCTTTTGCTCTGGGCACGTGGGCCCATTAACCAAAATGTGATAATAAAATAAATTTTAATAAGATATAACTTTTAAAAAAATCTTTTCAAGTTAAGACTGAGCTGCAGAAGTCTGGTTTTGCGCGGCTGGGTCTTAGAGCCGACGGATTCCGGCGCTCCTCGTCCTGATTGGTGCCAAGTCCCCAGAGCGGCCGGGTTATTGGTCCAAAGTTCCCGGAGGGGGCGTGGCTGGAGGAAAGTAAAAACTCGCTTTCAGCAAGAAGACTTTTGAAACTTTTCCCATTCCCTAAAAGGGACTTCGCCTCTTTTTCCGGGCTCGGCAGGGTAGCACTCTGGACCCCGGCTCTCCGACCCTCAGGGCTGCCGATTTGCTGGGGGGGCTTGGAGAGCCGCCTTCCCCTTCCTGACGCGGGCCGAGGGGCCAGCCTCGGTCCACCGCGCGCGCGGCGTCTCCGCTCCGTCCCCGGCCGCCCGCCCGGGCTGCCACCGCCGAGTCCCGAGAGCGAGCGGGCGAGCGAGCGGGGGCCGGCGCTGCGTTCGCCCGGGCGCGCCCTCCAGGATGCTGCTCCGCCCGGTCCGCTGAAAGAGAGCGCCCTTCCCGGCCCAAAGGCGGGCGCCCCTTCCCGGCGCCTCCTCCAGCTCACCCCTGAGGCTTCTAGGCGCCCGGGGCTCCCCCCCGCCGGCTCCCTTCCTCCCTCTCGCGCTCTCTCGCTCGCGCTCGCTCTCGTAGGGCCTTCCTCGCGGTCCGTGCGCGCAGGCGGTGGCTAGCCGTCTCGGACGCAGCATGCAGGCGCGCTACTCTGTGTCCGACCCCAACGCCCTGGGAGTGGTGCCCTACTTGAGCGAGCAGAATTACTACCGGGCGGCGGGCAGCTACGGAGGCATGGCCAGCCCCATGGGTGTCTACTCGGGGCACCCGGAGCAGTACGGCGCGGGCATGGGCCGCTCCTACGCGCCCTACCACCACCACCAGCCCGCGGCGCCCAAGGACCTCGTGAAGCCGCCCTACAGCTACATCGCGCTCATAACCATGGCGATCCAGAACGCGCCCGAGAAGAAGATCACCCTGAACGGCATCTACCAGTTCATCATGGATCGCTTTCCCTTCTACCGGGAGAACAAGCAGGGCTGGCAGAACAGCATCCGCCACAACCTCTCGCTCAACGAGTGCTTCGTCAAGGTCCCCCGCGACGACAAGAAACCTGGCAAGGGCAGCTACTGGACCCTGGACCCGGACTCCTACAACATGTTCGAGAACGGCAGCTTCCTGCGGCGCCGGCGGCGCTTCAAGAAGAAGGACGTGCCCAAGGAGAAGGAGGAGCGGGCCCACCTCAAGGAGCCGCCCCCGGCGGCGTCCAAGGGCGCCCCGGCCGCCCCTCCACTAGCGGACGCCCCCAAGGAGGCCGAGAAGAAGGTGGTGATCAAGAGCGAGGCGGCGTCGCCGGCGCTGCCGGTCATCACCAAGGTGGAGACGCTGAGCCCCGAGAGTGCGCTGCAGGGCAGCCCACGCAGCGCGGCCTCTACGCCCGCCGGCTCCCCCGACGGCTCGCTGCCGGAGCACCACGCAGGCGCGCCCAACGGGCTGCCCGGCTTCAGCGTGGAGAATATCATGACGCTGCGAACGTCGCCGCCGGGCGGCGAGCTGAGCCCCGCGGCCGGGCGCGCGGGCTTGGTGGTGCCGCCGCTGGCTCTGCCCTACGCCGCCGCGCCGCCCGCTGCCTACGGCCAGCCGTGCGCGCAGGGCCTGGAGGCTGCGGGCGCCGGGGGCTACCAGTGCAGCATGCGCGCCATGAGCCTGTACACCGGGGCCGAGCGGCCGGCGCACATGTGCGTCCCGCCCGCGCTGGACGAGGCCCTCTCGGACCACCCGAGCGGCCCCACATCGCCCCTGAGCGCCCTCAACCTCGCCGCCGGCCAGGAGGGCGCGCTCGCCGCCGCCGGCCATCACCACCAGCATCACGGCCACCACCACCCGCAGGCGCCGCCGCCCCCGCCGGCTCCCCAGCCCCAGCCGGCGCCGCAGCCCGGGGCCGCCGCGGCCCAGGCGGCGTCCTGGTATCTGAACCACAGCGGGGACCTCAACCACCTCTCCGGCCACACGTTCGCAGCCCAGCAGCAGACTTTCCCTAACGTCAGGGAGATGTTCAACTCCCACCGGCTGGGGATTGAGAACTCGACCCTCGGGGAACCCCAGGTGAGCAGCAACGCGAGCTGTCAGCTGCCCTACAGATCTACGCCTTCTCTCTACCGCCACGCAGCTCCATATTCCTATGACTGCACGAAATACTGACCTGCCCCGGCCCTCCTCTGCCCTGGCCCGCTCTGGCTTCGCCTCCCAGACGCGACCCTCTCAAACAGTTCAGGCTGCGGAGACGCAAAAAGAACCCAAACTTGCCCACCGCTTTTTCCGCAGACCCGGGAGCACAGAGCGCGCGCGCCAGCCTCAGCCCTCTGCGAAGCTGCAGGTAACTTTAATTCGCCGCCCCGTTTCTGAGATCCCAAGAGGCCCCAGTACAGGGACGCGGCCCAACGAAATGAATAATGATTTTAAAATCCCCCTCCCCTTCCAGGATGGCTGTGCTCACTGCTCCACTCGGGGTTTCAAAAATTATAACTTATGGACCAAATCCCATAGCGATCCAGTAATGATTCTCTGTAGAGACCCCCATAGGTCTATGGGGGTCTCTATAGATTATGTATGTGCTGTGTGTAATTTTAAATTTCTCTAACCGTGCTGTACAAATGTGTGGATTTGTAATCAGGCTATTTTTTTGTTGTTTTTCAGAGCCATTAATATAATATTTAAAGTTGAGTTCACTGGATAATTTCTCATCTTGCCCGACCATTTCTAACTGCCAAAGTGAAAATTCAAGGAACCTATGCGGGGTTCCCCCCCTGTACAATTATGAGATATAATTCTTCTCCCAGTTGTAGGTCTTTTACAAAACAAGAAAATAATTTATTTTTTGTTGTTGTTGGCGGATAAAGTCAAGTATCTGATACTTTTTATTTACAAAGTGTGATGGTGTTGTATAGTAGATTCCTCCCCCAGCATTCCTAAAAGAAAAAAAAAACACTAAAAATTTAACTTGACCTGTGTTTGTCTTATGTGGTCTTAATTGTTGTACTTGCCTTAAAATAAACCCATGTTGTTTTTCTGCCCAAAGTCCGGACAGTGTGTTTGTACGCTCGAATTTTTAAAAACCAGGTGTGTTCACAAATCCACCTGTTTTGATTATTTTTGTTACACAGGTGGGTAAATGTATAGACATCTACAGATGATCACAGAAGACTGGGGGAACTCCCCTGTTGTCCCGCCAGTGTCACAAAAGGCTTTCGATTAATTCAGAATCCCACCCTGACTGAGGCAATCAAGAAACAGTCCTGCTTGGACGTTGCTGCCTGAAGGGCTGTGAGCCATAATGACATTTGCTGTAATGCATTTTGTTAAACGCAGAAAAACATGCCAATAGTCAAAACAAACAGTGCCATTCCATCCCAGTGTCCAGCCATCTCCAATTTAGGAGGTGAGGGAGAGGAGGATAAACATTTTCCATTAGCTGACAACAAACCAGGGGGAGTCCTGCTTTTCCTCAGTTTCCTAAAATACGGACTTCCTTCCCCACTTTAATAGTTCTCCAGAAAAGAAGTTGAACCCGGATGGCGGAAATCCAAAGGGGATTGATTCTGTACCATTTAATGACCATCCCTGGCGGTGACCAGATCAGAGGTGAATCTTTGACCTCTTCACTTCTGGATTTGATTTCTAAATGTTTACCCTACTGCAGTGAAAAATTTTAAAGCCTCGTCGCACTTCAAAAATAATTTACAGTGCTTTTAGAGTTTTAAATTTGTCAACTTTTCCAGGACTTTAAATAATAGATTATTTTTCTTTTCAATTTTGACACCTTGTCCTTCAAATTTTAAATAGCCATGCAGCCTTTGTGAGGTGCGGCTGCGCAGGGGAGGGGGGATGGCGTTACTATCTGTTTCACTGACCAAAACACGCAACTCCCCTCTTGGTCTCTGTGTGTGACTTTGGGGTCCAGACCTCCAAGTTGGGAATTAGTTTCCCAGCCCAGCAGGTGAGAAGGCACTCTGTACCTTGCCTAGAGCGCAGCTCCTGTGAACTTACCACTTCAGGAGATGATGATTTTCCAGAAGGTGATCTTGCTGGATGCAGTAGCCTTGAATGTAACCTGGGCGTTACGTTGTTTTTAACACGGCATTTTGTCTCGATGTTATGCTGAAATCGAATTGGGGGAAGTTTGAGCATAATAATTTCCCCCATATGTGCAACACAGCTTCTTTCAATCTGTGGCCCCAGAGGTGGCACCTGGCTAAGACTTAAAGATTGCATTTTATTCCTTTTCATGACCGTAGGAGTGGTGAGCCCCCGGGTCCTTGGTGCTCAGTTGAGTGGGATGCACCAGAGAGAGGGAGGGAGAGACCCCTGAGACCATTCTCTGAGCTGCAGAATGAGGCTGCAGATCGCTCACTGCGGACTCGGGCACTGGGGTTTCACTTTGCTCCCCTCGAGGAGAGTGTTCTAGCTGGCTTTCTGCTTCCCCAGATATTTCAGAGTCCTCCCTGAAAGCCTGCCCTCACCTTAAGATTTAGAACTCAGAGGAGGTCTCAGAGACACATGGAAAACAGCGGAGAGAGAAATGGAACCACGGGGTCAGAGATCTGATCTGCCCTTGACACCGCACTGGGGTCTCCTACCTTTGGGAAAGCCTCTTAAAGAAGTCCCCGCTGTGCGTGGGCCGCTCACCTGAGCGGGTAGCTCACGGAGGCCACGGCGAGGGGCCCTTCCATTCCCCGGGGAACGTGGCCACCTGGGGACTGTTGGAGGAGTTATCCAGGCCTGTGGAGGCGGCAGAATGGAAGCGAGTCAGGCCCTGGGCCGAGGAGGCCGGGAGTGCGGGAAGCGCCTGGAGGCCGGCCGCGTGTGGGGTGGGCGGTGGGGGGGGGGAGGCCCTGCGCTCGGAGCCAGTCTCAGTCCCGGCCTGCAGCAGCCCGAGAAGTTTCGGGACTCTGTGGCCTCGGGCGTCCGTTGCTCCGCGGAGCGGGAAAGACCGGACGCCGGGACTGAGCGCGGAGGCCAGGCGCCGCCGGCTGCCTTGCTGGTCTTCGCGCCACCCTACGCGTCTGCCCCCGTCGTGCAGAGACTGCGCGGGGCGTCCCGGCTCCACGTCTCCATCCGCTCGCCGCTCCTTCCTCCGCCGCTCTCCTCGGGAGGCCCAGGGCCTTTCAGGAAAAGGGGAAAGGAGGTCGGGGCTGGAAGGGCCGGATTGAGGTCTGCCGGGACTCCTTGCTAAGGCGGCTCTGTGGTCCACCGAACGCAGTTTGCGTGAAGCTGCGTCTGATAACCACGTTTCTTCCTGACCCAGTAAGATACAGCCGGGCAGGTCTCAAAGATACAGCAAATAAAATGGAAGTGACCCGACCACTACAACAGAGGCCGTTTCCCACAGAGATAACCCTGCGTCCCCGACTGGCCTTGGCTGGGTGGACTGTGTCTCTAACCAGGGTCCAGTTTTGACAGATAAAGGCCGCCAAAGAGACCCAGTGGCCTTTGGGCATCCTGCACGTTGTTCTTAGCCCTGGAGAGGCCGCAACTGGAGGAGCCATGCTTCTTGTAAGACTCGGAGAGACACCCAGGCTCACTGCTTTCAGGGAGAGAGGCTGAAAGTTGGGCTTCTCCCACGGCCAGTCTTGGGTCTGTGGCCCGGCAGCCCTCACTGCTCTGGTTCAAGTGGCTTGTCCTCGAGGACGCCAAAATCGGTAGCGCCACGCATCCTCGAGTTGCTGGAGCAGTGGGCTAGGGGTTAGAGGACCACATCTCGCTGTGTGAACAAAGTCCTTCCCTCCCTCGCCTTGGCCTTCTCATCTAAAATGAGCAGGTGAGTGCAAGGGCATTTCAGGGCAGCGGGCATGTTTTTTCCTGCATCGCCGGCTCCTGCGATGGGCCCTCGCTTATCCCCACTCCCCTGCTCTGCTCGCAAGAAGTGAATATCAGAAGTTAGTGGGAGAAGAACATGCAGGGTCCTGGGAACTTCAGCATTTGGCTCATAAATCTTCCCAGGTCCATCTCCTGCCCTTTACCCCAAGACTGCCTGGGGGGTGGGTGGGATCACCTCTGGGCCTGGGAGAGGCTTGTGAGCTTCACTCAAAGCACAGAGCAGAGCTCCCAGGTCCCCAGTGGCCGAGTACTCGCCGCCTCCATCCTCAGCCCCAGCCCCAATCCAGAAATCTGGACGGGGGTGTTGGGCCAGGTTGGCCAGTGGAGATTTATTGATAACCATAAAGCTGAGGTGAGTGGAGAGAGTGACACCGAGAAGAGACTCCCGTGACGAATAAGTAGAATGCACTGGGGTCTGCGAGCCCGCACCGGGCGGGCGTCTCAGGGGATGTGTGCCTGCGTCCTCGGGACCACGTGCTCGTGCCGGTTGGTCAGGGCGTGGTGGGAGTGGATGAGTGGAGAGTAGGGCCGCCTTTGGGTGCAGCCAGGCCAGGGGTGGCTGGGGAGTGGGGGGCAGACTCCAGGCCAGCGGGACCCCCTGGTCAGAGCCACCCCCCAGTGCCTGTTAGCACCACATACTTGAAATGCTTTCCCAAACGCTGAGAAGCATTGCCTGCCTGCCTCCTTCTTTGCCCGGCCTCAGCTCACCAAGGCATTTGAAATGTTTGCTTTTTGACATAGGCATGTAGGGAAGGGGGTGGAAAGTTTCAGGGAGTTGGGAAGGCTGGGCAGCCGCGGCTGCACCTGGGAAGACGCCACCGCCTCCACTTATGCAAGCCTTTCCCTCTCTGGCTTTTGCAACGTTTCTGTTCTGCAGCAGAAGCAGACAGACATAGCTTGGGTAGAGGTGGATTCTTGAAGGTGCCTCTCTGGTGCTGCGTTTCTTCCTGGGTCAGGTCCGTGGGGACTTTATGCTGGGGCTGTGAGTGTGTGAAGGCTGGAACAGGGGAAGGGGGTGGGTGGACAGCTCGATGGACTTGCTGGCATTGATGGTCCCTTTAAGGGAATGGAGTTGGGGAGCCCGGGGAGGGCTTTGTGCTCACTCCATAGGCCCACCCAGGCTGGGAGGTCATGGAGGCCAGGGAGGCCGTTCTGACCTCACGGAGGCTCGGTGGCCCTTGATCCTGGACCTTCCCTTTCCAGCAGCCCCTCTGGGCGCTCTCTCTGCCCTCATGTTATTTTTCCAGGTGGGTTCCCCGATGGAGATTTTCTCTCTAAGCCAAATCCACAGGCACCACCTCGGGCCCTACCGCGCACAGGCCGACTGAGGGTGCCCGTGACCTGGGGCATGCTACCTCAAGCTCTCTGAGCCCATTTCTCAACTGAAAAAATGACAGGATCATCAAATAGGGTTATCGTGAGGATTAAGGAACCCAACACCCCTGGGGAAAGTGCTTCGATAACATCCAGTCCATGGTAGGGGCTGCTAGCTATTAGGATTTACCTGGATAACAGAAGAGCAAGGATTCTTTGGTCTCACTTAACTGCATATATCAGGCTAAATGCTGATGTGCTTGGGCAGGGTGGTGCCCGGGCCCTAACTGCCCCTTTTCTCTGGGCTTCAATCAGCATCAGCTGACTGGCCAACCATTACCTTTATGGCTCACTTCCCCTGAGAGAAGCAGAAGACACTGCTCTAAGATTCTTTCAAAGTGGAAGAGGAGGGTAGGGAAGGAGAGGGTGTCCTGGGTTTTGGCAGGATGTGAGGACTCTGGGTCTCCTACTTACAATGCCCCAAATCTCCCAGCTCTGGGGGTGGGGCACTCATCCCTCCTCTCCAGAGGGTCCCCTTGCCCTTTGATTACTCCAGACACACATTACTCAGCTTCTGTGCTCACCTGAGGATGTCAGACCTCAGAGAATTCCCCTTTGGAGGACACCGTGTGGGTTCCAATCCCTGTTCCGTTTACTACCTCCGTTGTTTTCCGGTGTTCCGTGCCCGGCCTCAGTTTCACCATCTGTAAAATGGGTGAATCCATCCTCGCATCTTCCATAGATGCTGCCAGGGTTCTCAAAAACCACACACAGTAGCTATTATAATGCGATTGTTTTCCTGTGTTTGGAACACTTCCTCCTAGGAGACCTGAGGTGAGTTAACTTCCTGGCCTCAGTTGCCTGATCTGCAGAATGGGAACGATAAATGTTTCTGTTTCTTAGGGTTACTGTGAGGATGGAGTAACAATACAAGCAAAGCACTTAGAACAGTGCCAGCACACAGTAGTGTTCAAGACATAGTTAGTTATTCGTATTACCCTTATTATCATCATCCTCGCCCACATTTTGTCATTAAGGTGACCTTGCATCCTTCCACCCTCACTCTTCTCAAACATATGGTAGAATCATTCGTTCATTCAACTGAATGAATGAATCATTGAATGAATCATTCATTCATTCAAATATATATACAATTCGCTAACTATCTTCACACGCAGAAGAGTGAGGCAGATATTTGGGAATATGGCGCAGATCATCGTTAACTTGAATGTCTGCTCTTTATTTACCGGTGAAGCGGAAGAAGGGTAGATGGGAGCGGGGCATGGGAGGAACTCCTGTCTCTCCTCCGAAGACTTTTGTTGTGAGGCCTCTTTGGTCCAGGCTAGTGCCTGGCCTGCCCAAGGAGCAGGCTTTCTGCCACGGAGCTGGGAATGGTACTTTCTGCCCTCATCCCACACTGAACCCAATTTGTGCTTGGGCCCCAGAGCTGGAACTGCCACGGTCCTTCCGGAAGCATGATTTCAGGGCTTTCGTGCAATCTGGAAGACGCACTCCCACTGACTTCAGAGATGAATGTGCTTTTCTGGGATTTGAAGACCTATGAACCTGCAGGGAACTTTCGGCGTCTCCATCTGGCTCTCTGAGTCACCCAGTCTGCCCGGCTGTCTCCTCAGCTGGTCCCCCCACCGAGCCTCCGATAGGTCCTCACCCGACAGAGCTTCCGCACGAGGGCGCATCCACACTCGGACACTCGGTGCTTGTTCCCTGCGCTCCCCGGAAATAAGCCGCAGCGCGGGGCTCCTTCCTGCAGCGTCCCCTCCTAAGCTCAAGTTACACACTTCACCTGGGAGCCCAGGATTCTTCCCCCTGCCGGAGCCGGGTTAGGGCGCCCTGCCGGAGTCCTGCGGCTGAAACCTCTCAGAGAGGTTGCTAACTGCTGTAAGCACGTGGGGCTCGCCTCTCCAGACCGCGACTAGAACTGGGGTTGTTTTTTCTTTACTATCAGTGCCCTGCCCACCAGCTGCGCGTGTCTCCGCCTGCGTCCCGCCCATGCCCAAACTGGGCGGTGTTTATTATTGTACGAATTCAAGCTCCGATTTGCCTTAGAGTTTAGAAGGAGCGCTGCGGTGGCGCGCCTTTCCGGAAAGGCAAGGATGTACGTGCTGGACTTTGGGTGCCTGGGAAACTCCAGGAAGGGCTCCGGGAGCGGAGGTGGGGGCTCCGCGCAGTAACACCGGTTTGTCTCTTGCTCTGGGTCTGGCTCTGGGTCTGTTCGAGCCGGCACCGAGGCTGGATCCAAACTTGAGCTTGCAGGGGGCGCTCTGGTCTGGAGGGGTTGGGTGACTCCGGCGACTGTGGTACCCGTGCGTTGCAAAAGCGCCGACATTGAGGTTGTTTTTCCATCCCAGGGTTGAAAGGGGGGCTCCGAGGAAAGCCAGGGATCCAGAGAGAAGGCAGCGCCCCGCCCCCTCTTGGCTAGAGGGCCATCCTCAAGACCAAAGCCGGGACCAGGCCAGGCGGGACACTGGGCATAAGTTAGAATTGCAGGGCTGGGAACGGAGGCCTGGTTGTGTCCCAGGGCCTGACCTGGCTGTCCCTCAAGCCCCGCCTGCCCCCAAACCGGTTTTTCGACCCTGACCGTGACTTCCTTTTTGGTATTTCAAACGTACCGGGTCCCCTGTAGTCTGTTCGGAACCCCCAAACACATGGGTTACTTTCTGGATTCCGCATTGTAGAGTGGGATTCTCCCTGCTTTTCCGTGTTCAGGGGTGACCTGAGCACTGGCAGCCGGTCCCCAGCATAGGGTCGCCTCTCTGTGACAGCAGCAGCAGACAGGCCCCTCCCTCGTTAACGCAGGTTTACTGCGTGTCTTCCCAATTGCCGTGGAGCCTCGAGGGCCGTTACAACCCTCACCTGCCGTCCTCACTCCTCTGCCTTCTCTTTGGCATCCACACGGTTGACTCAAGAAACGTTAATTCAGTTACCCCAAGCTTTTTCTTTCTTTCTTTTAAAATATATTCAGCAAAGATGGTAAAACAGGCACTAGTCACGTTACGTGCCACCCCTCCAAGGCGGTGGAGTAGGGGGAGACACCTCCTTCTAAGTCAGCATCATTCAGGCTTTTTGATTCAAACCGGGACGTGGCTAAATGTAAAATGAGACCGGGTGGGGAGTGCTTACACCCCAGGGTGAGTGGGGAGGGGAGCGGCGGGAGAGCGAGCAGGCTTCCCAAAGGCTTAATGTAATCACGGGCCAGCTGCGTGCACTTGTAAAGTTGTTCCAACCCCCTCCTTGTTATAAACAGGAAAGCACAGAATATAGAGAGAGACCCGCATTCACAAATACCAGCCCTGCTGCACCAGCTGCCAAGTTCCCCTTTTATGGTGCTCCTCCTCGCACTCTCAGGCCCATCAGAAAGATCTTAGTCTCTCCCCCTCAGCTCTCCGAAAGGGTTTACTTTGAAACCTCCCCAACTAAGCTATGGACCCGGTACTGCACGCCCTCTCCAACTCTCAGTGCCCTGTGCCACTGGCTTCGGGAGAAACTGGGCTCCTGGAGTCCTCTTCCCCAGGTCCCCAGGGAGCCCCGAGGTTTGCCCCTTTCGGGATGCTAGGCCCCCAGGGAGTACGCCTCCACCCCCCAGCTCCTCTGGGGCATCCCAAGGATCTCTCCAAGGAGGGCTGCATCCTCTTCTAATCAGACTCCCGTCTATCTCCTCTCCCCCGCCAAAATATCTAAGAGCTCTTAAAAGACCTCAGAAGGCATTTTATGAGACTGTGTCATCTCTACATTTCCTACTAAGCCTGGGAGAAGAAAAGATCTTTTGTGGGAGGCCATGGGACTTCGGGGCTCCCCCAGGCCAGGGGTAAAACTCACCCCTGCGCCCCTCCCCCCCCACCTCTCCTTCCTGGCCTGGCAGACCCCGCTCTGAGCCACCGCTATCCACATCCTGCCTCACTGACTGTGTGTGCTTACAGCGTCAAGGGGTGGACGTGATATTTCAAACATCAGATCAGTGCGTTTATATATTGGGTGCCCGGAAATTTTTCCAAATAAACACAGCTTGATTCAACTTGGGTGGGCGGACTTATCAACAGACTAATTCTATAAACAAATGAAGGAATAACCCCGAAACCGATTGGCTGGTATCAAAAAGACACGTGGAGGGAAAAGCTTGGAGTTTTTCAGCAATGAAATTTTAATTAATGTGGGTGGGCTGAGAACACAGCGACTGTTTATCATAGACAATTTATTTTCCAGCGCTAAGTCAACATATAATAGCAAACTTACAACAATTATTTAACATTTTTAAAGCCATGAAGAAGGGACAGAGCCCCGAGCCGCCGGGGAGAGCGGCAGAGCGGGAGGCAGGCGCAGGGCAGGCTCCCCTGGAGGGCCCTTGCGGCGCGGGGCACAGTCCCTAAGCCGCCTGGGTCGCCTGCGACGCCGGAGCGCAGCGCGGGCTCCCACTCGCCATGAGCCACCTCTTCAGTCCCCGGCTGCCTGCTCTGGCCGCCTCTCCCATGCTCTATCTGTACGGCCCCGAGAGACCCGGGCTGCCTCTGGCCTTCGCCCCCGCGGCCGCTCTGGCGGCCTCGGGCCGGGTGGAGCCCCCCCAGAAGCCGCCCTACAGCTACATCGCGCTCATAGCCATGGCGATCCAGGATGCGCCTGAGCAGAGGGTCACACTCAACGGCATCTACCAGTTCATCATGGACCGCTTCCCTTTCTACCAGGATAACCGACAGGGCTGGCAGAACAGCATCCGCCACAACCTCTCGCTCAACGACTGCTTCGTCAAGGTGCCCCGCGAAAAAGGACGGCCCGGCAAGGGCAGCTACTGGACGCTGGACCCTCGTTGCCTGGATATGTTCGAGAATGGCAACTACCGGCGCCGGAAGAGGAAGCCCAAGCCGGGCCCCGGAGCCCCGGAGGCCAAGCGGGCCCGCGCCGAGCTGCAGGAGCGCGGCGCAGAAGCGCAGCCGGAGGTGGGGAGAGGGGGAGCGCGCCCCCGCTCCGCGACCCCCATCCACGAGGGAGCGCCTGCGCGCCCCTCGCCCCTCCGGGAAGGCTCCTCTCCTCCGGCGTCCCTCCACTGGCCCAGGCCCGCGTCGCCCTCTGGGGACGCAGGCGACGCGCTCCAGGGCGCAGCGGCCGTGGCCGCCAGCCAGCCCGCGCGCACGGTGGATGGCTCGCGGTCCCCTCCGCGCCCCGCCTCCCGCAGCTCTCCGAAGAGCTCGGACAAGTCCAAGAGCTTCAGCATAGACAGCATCCTGGCGGGACGGCAGGGGCAAAAGCCGGCTGGAGGGGGCGAGCTCCCGGGGGGCGCCAAGCAGGGGCCCGGCGGCTGTCTGGGCGCCTCGCTTCTGGCCACCTCCTCCGGCCTCCGTCCACCTTTCAACGCTTCCCTGATGCTCGACCCGCACGTCCAGGGCGGCTTTTACCAGCTCGGGATCCCTTTCCTCTCCTATTTCCCTCTGCAGCTCCCCGACACGGTGCTTCATTTCCAGTAAAGCAAACAGTGCCTGATCTTTCCCCTGCCCTGGTCTGAGCTTCTTGTGAGCAACCAGGACTCCCACCGCTGGAGGAAGAAGTCGCGTGTTTTTTAGAAAATGATTTCCTCTGCCGACTCCTGGGAAGTATTAGCAACCTCTGCGCAGGGATGGGCACACTCCCCTGCCTCCTGCAAGGCGGACCTTCCCAGAACCCGGAGCAGCTTCGGAGATTTAAAAGACATTGCCCACGCTGGGACTCGGGCATCTCAGACCTCCTACTGTGGGAGCAGGAAAATGCCTCGACCTTAGGTCGGTCCCACTGGCTACCCAGACAGGCCCTGCGCGTCTGGGGAACGGGAGGGCGCAGACAACCCGAGGGCAGATACGTGGCCGCGGTGTGGTCCTTTCTATCTGAGAGCCACGGTCTGACCATCACCAGCTCGGTTGTCACTGTGGCCTGGGCCTTGGCTTTGAGCTCGTCGGGGTGATGGGTGTTCACAGCTGGGTTTGTCCCTGAAGTCCAGGGAGAATTTTTCGCTTTTCCTTTCTAGATAGTAGAAGGAACATGCTATGTTCTTTGGCTAAAATGCTTGATCCTTCTCACTGTAAGGATTGCCCTCTGAAAACATCTGTAGTAACAACTTCTATTACGAAAGTGCACTCTCTATCATTTAGCATTTTGTTGCATTATGATAGCTTGTTAATCAATACACATGTTCCCCAACGCATGTTACCAGCAATAGCCAGCCTCCTATCTCTTTGCTTTTTTGTTTAAGGGTCGAAAGATTTTTGGAGACACCGGAAGTGTGTGAGGGGGAGCGAAGATGTCTAAGACAGCGGAAGATTTTCCACTTCCATGTTTTTTTTTTCAAGATCTAGGCTTGACCGTTGCTACATTTTCCAGAATCGTGTAGTGAAGGACTACTTTTAATCAAAAGAGTTGGGTGAAACAAACACACGGAAAGCGAGTAGAGGGAGAGATGGGTTAGTGCCAGCAAGAGTAAGGGAGCCCACTGGTGTCTGTGGAGGCGGCTCTCTGGACCCCAGGGAACAGGAGGCTTGGTGGGAGGCTTCCCAGCCGACTGCAACTGGCTCCTCCCTCTAAGCCCCAACCAGGCAGGCCCAGAGCTTGCAGCTAAATAAACACCTATGGAGGTGACTGGAAGTCTGGTGTGAGGGGTGGGCGGGAAGGCAGGGGGCTGAGACAAAGATCTGGTGACGAAAATTGAGATTTTTCACAGCCCGGTACAGCTTGAAGCTTTGGGGAAATGCATCTAACCTCTTATGGTATCTCTCTTTGGGTTGTTTTGGTGGTTCTGAAACTTGATTTCCTGAACCTCCAAGTTACTTTAATTTTATCTGATGTGGGAAAAGCACAATAAGCCATGAGTTCTTGGAGGGAGGTGGAGACAGTCTCTGCATTTTTTAGAGCAGTTTCCAGGACATATAAAAATGAACACAAACTTTACATCAGGAGAGCCTGTTGGTTAATATGTTGGATATTTTGGACAGGCAGAATAATTTAGTAACTAGTAGGCACAGAGCCGACTTACTGAGAATTCATCCTGAAGGCGTGTGCTACCGACCCACACGTGCATCCACGACCGCTTTCTGCCCGGGCTGGTGGGAACACTTTGGCGGGCGAGCTTCAGGGTCCTTGATGTTAAGAACTTTGATGAGATCCTATTGTTGAGATCCAGGATCACTGTGATTAACTTAAAATGTGGTGGAAGGGCCGTCATTCGATATTTTGTTATCCCGAAGTCTCAGCCTCTGTGAATAAAGTTGTTTTTTCATTAACCTCTCAGTGACTGGTTCAATGGATTACTGGGGGGGGGGGGGATAAACAAACAGTGTAATAAGAAAGGGGAGCCTGGGATTATATCTCGGAACCCCAACAGTGTCTCTGGAGGCTCTGGCTTGCGAGGCGGGGTACACAAACATGGACTGGAGGGTAGGAGCTGAAAACCCCAGGACTGGTGGATGCTGCCTGAATGTCAGCAATAAGATGAAGATTCTGCTGTGTAGGATGTGTTTTTAATGTTTTCTTTTTATGTTTGATTTGAGATCTCGTGTGTTTCGTTAAGTTATGATGCCTGTTTTCTGGAGAAGCAAATAATCGAATACTGTCATTTTAAAAAATACTGTCATTTATCTTAGAGTTACAGTTCCAAAAAGTTCCACAAACATTATTTTTATGGCAAAGAAAAAAAAGGCAGGAGTATGTATTACTTTGTAAGGGTGTTTATACATACATAAAGAGGAATTCTGTTACCTAATCCCCACATTCATCTGGTTTAGGAAAGCAAAGAGAAACGGACAGTGGGGTCATTTCTATGGATTCTATACAATTCCATGTGTTTTCCTTCCTACTGGAGAGAGAGAGGGGCTGTGGCACTTAGCAATCAAACAGCTGTTCTAATGTTCCAGTTTAGTCCTGTGCTCCAAATTACGATCAATGAGAGCAAGGAAAGGTTTCTACTCTCAATAAAAACAAAATCACCTAGATTTCAAGTAAACTAAAAGCAACCAAATCATTCTGTTCTTTGGCAATCTGAAGTATGCCTCAGTGTTCTCTAAACAAAGGGAACAGATTCTGGTTCCTGTAGATGATCGTTGGTTTAAGCCTTGATTACACACACACACACACACACACACACACACACACACACACACACACACTTATGAGTACACTGATCATAATAGGGGATATGGCAGGTGTATGTGCAGCGATAAATGTGTATGTGTACATATATGTATACATGTGTGTATGTATATACATACATGCATGTGTGTATATATGTTCTACACACACAAATGGTCAGAAATTCACCTTCATTGCATAGCTGGGACAGATAAACTCAGATCAAGTGCTGAATTCCTTTAGATTTACACAAGTATTGGTACTTTGGGAAAGATTTTGTTTTTCTATATAATTTGAACAAGGAATAATTTAGTTTTTTGCACTATCATAGTGAAACTAACAAGGACTTTACAAAAGAATCTTGGAAGACATACCCACCTGAGACCTTTACCTTCCCAACTTTTGCAAGAGGCTTCAAAGAGGCCTTTTGCTTTGTCTGCTCATGGATGTTACCTGGCTCTTGTGGAGGCTGATGGCCTCCTGGGTCTTACACGCCCCATAAGGTTTTCCAGAATTGGAACAGGATGTGTCTTGCCATTTTCCAATACAGCCGCATCTCTCTGGAAAGAGGCCCACCCCATGGTCTCTACCATTTCGTGAAGAGTGGTCAGCGTCTATGCATGTGTGGGTTAATGAATTAGCCACATGTGATGATATTGTTACAGCTGAAGGCCAGAGCCCATCCGCCCGGGCTGCACCCATGTGAGAGCCACGACTCGGTGTACTTCCCATGTTCATGGCGGCTGGGGTCTTGTTTCCATGATGCAGGGGTTGTTCCATCGAGTCAAAAATACACATGAGAGGCTTCCCTGGTGGCGCAGTGGTTGGGAGTCCGCCTGCCGATGCAGAGGACGCGGGTTCGTGCCCCGGTCCGGGAAGATCCCACATGCCGCGGAGCGGCTGGGCCCGTGAGCCATGGCCACCGAGCCTGCGCGTCCGGAGCCTGTGCTCCCCAACGGGAGAGGCCACAACAGTGAGAGGCCCGCGTACTGCAAAAAAACAAACAAACAAACAAAAAAAAACACATGATAATAAACCAAGTTTATTATTAAAATTGAAGAACATGAGTTTGTTGGAAAAGTAAAATTCTTTTTATCCACATTTCAAGCAGTTTTTATGCCTGAATAGCCAAGTGTCAAGTTCTCGTCTACACTTGTCTTTATCCAGACGCCCCAGACTCGGGGTTCTGCAGGGTCAGACAGATCCCATAGATTGTACAGTGACCTAGAGGGGTCCACAGGGAGTGGTGGGGCCTGGGCCCAACTGGGAGGGTCTGTCTCTTCCAGTGGCGTCCAGTTGCCAACTGCCCTGGGAAAACCACACAAGTGGCTCATAGGCCAGATGTGGATTCAAACCCAGGGTGTACACTGTGGTGGGCAGACGAGACCAAGTGGAAAATTCACTTCTTCCCCTGGAAGGTGGCTGGAGAGAGGGAGGTGGGAGGGCCTATCCTAAGTACTGGGGGTTGGGGGGACATTATCAACTCAGGTGTCTTTATTTACCCTGGCAGTGATAGGGGCGGGCAAAGGGTAGGCACTGGGGCAAAGATTCAGTCTCAACCTCCTCTTCCCATTGGCGTGAACCAGGGTTCCAGCAGGAAACAGAAACCTACTTAGATGAACCACTGGAAAAGACCTGGTTGGAGGGACTACTTACAGGGGAGCAGGTGGAGTGAGTGTAGATGGGACCGCAGTGCTGGTGCGGGCAGGAGCTGAGGAGAATGACCCGACTTCTCTCCTCTTCTGCCTTCCAGCCTCACGTTGATGCCTCTGATCGGCTAAACCCCACCAGGAGTCCAGCCTACAGGAGTCCAGCCTACAGGGAGCCCAGGTGATACAGTCCACAGGGCTCAGCCTGCTGGGGCAGAGAGGGGTAGAGAACGCACCAGGCTGGGACCGAGGCAAACAGAGCACAGCCAGCACAGTGGAGGGTCCTGCCTCTGGGGCCAGTTGGTGGCAGCTGCCCGGACCACACTGTTGACGTCCAAGGGCCAAGACCAGGATGTCTGGGACAATACCGGCGGCTGCACCTGGCATTCTCAGAGATTGGATTCTCCCGTCTGGCAAGCTTCCGGGAGAAGGTGGTTCTAGACCCTCGCCTGAGAGCCTCTTGGGTGGGCAGAGTCTGGATTTAGCTCCTGAGGGCCCTGGCCCTGGCCGTACAGTCTCCGCCTTCTCACCTCTGAGCCTGGAAAGGACTTGCTGAGTTGCTGGGGGCTGCGATGACTGCACCTAGTTTGTATCCATTTGCTGAGCATTTAAAACAAAGTTACTCCTTCCTGGCTAGTGCGAGGAGCGCAACTGATGCCGTGTTACTCTTCCAGAATGTGTGTCCCACACGCTGGGGAGGGCGTCCTCCAGCCGGAGTCCAGGGAAGGGACACAAAGGAAGTGTCTCGGCCGAAGGTCAGGCACTCTGGGAAGAGTGGGGAAGACGCCCTGCTGTCCACAAGACCATGTCACCTTGGACAACACCAGGTTTAAAGCCTGACTCAGGTCCTCATACTGTGCAAGGTGAATATGACACATGTCCTGTCTCCCCAGCATCCTGGGACCACAGTTCTTTCCCAGGTAGTGGCCACCTTCTACTGTTCCACAGGTCTCTCTAGACACACCTACTAGTGAGGAAACCCCCTCTCATTAATGTCTTATTGACTCATTACCATTCAGTAATTTGAAGTTCAGATGAAGGTGGGGAGGGGTACGTTAGCCTTGTCAAGAGTGAGCCCGCCAGACAGAGAATAATAACCCAGCTCTGCTCTGACTTGCTGTGTGACATCAGCAAAATGACTTAACCCTTCTGTGCCTTAACTCTCTCACCTGTACAAATGGGGGCAACGTTAGTAACTGCCTCATCAAGCTGTTGAAAGGAGTAAATTTAACGATGGGTGTCAATTCCTAGGACAGCACCTGACCCAGTTCTCGTCTGCAAAATGGGACTAATCATAATGCCTTCTGCATTGGGCAGCTGGCAGAATTAAATTAGTTAATATATACACATACAACATCTGGCCTGTGGGAGGCATTCGGTCAATGGGAGGTCTTGTCTCCGTATATAGACGCAGCCTCTAATCTAAACACTCTTGTTTTACAAGCCCATTTGCGAGCCCACAACGCGGCTCGTATCCCGTAACTCCTCCTGGGCCAACTTCTTCAGCTCTTCCTCCCGGGCAGGCTGGCAGCCATTTTCGTCTCTTCCTTGCAGTGTTATATCTCTTGAGATGATCCAATCGTTTGAACACAAAACCAAAAGCAAAGTAAGCCGCCACACGCGGCAGGGGATCCTAGGAAACCACAGGAGGGCGATTTTCACGAGCCCGGGAGGGCGAGTCCTTTGGTGTTTCTTCGCCTTGCCCAGGAGCTTACAAGGAGCTTCCCAGGGCTGGCCGTCCAGCCACAGTGAACTCAGGGGCCTTGGGAATGAATAAAACTCTTCATTTCTGCCCTCCCCCCACCCCAGCACCAAGACCACGCCTGGTGATGAAGGAGAGGCTCCACCCCTCTCCCGGGGACAAAGGGACCAGACTGGGGAGCAGCTTTTCCTAAATTCATGAGTTTCATAGCCCGCCTTATAAAGTGTAAGGAACATTTCTTTAAATGCTGTGGCTAAGTATAGCAGGGGCTGGGTCAGCGAGAACATTTTTAGAAAGCACATTACAAATCAGGAATGTTTCAGAGAAATAAATAAACTTTCCCACATTTTTGGACTTTGTGTCGGCTCTGCGGGCTCCATCTTGAGAGCATGATGTGAGGTGGGGGTGATGAATAATTCACGTGGGGCTCTCGCGGGTGCCCGGAGCACCCTGCGAGTGGCTTCTCCTTCCCTTCCTTGGGCATGGGGCTCTAGGACGGGGGTGGGGTGGGCATGGGAGAAACCGTCAGGCTAGGGACAGCTCAGCATCTGAATAAGGGCCACTCAGTGACATAAGGAAGACGGGATTAAGGAGAAATACATCTATTTCCAGTGCGTTTCATTTCTTGTCTCTGCTGTCTGTTCCGGGGGTTCACTGGCCTTCCACACGGGGTGAGGACAAACCCAGGGGGCCGTGTGCCCACCCCTCTGTTGCAGGATGACGTCCCGGTGCTTGTGTCCTGTTCCCAAGGGCTCCCATTCCGTTGGCCTCTGGTGGGACCAGGTGGCGTGTTTCTATAAGCTCCTCAGGGGAGTCCGCTCTGCAGCCAGGGTTGCGAGCCACCGTAGCGAGGTACCGACGTCATCAGGCGGGTCTCTGGGCGTGAAGGAATCGTGCAAAGCAGGTTGTTCATCTCTTACTCTTTCTTCTTATTTATCCACATTTGTACTCAATTTCCTCTTGGTCAAAATAGACTCTCGGCTTCTCTCCATGGACGAAAGCATGCTTTTTCTATTTCTTCGGGTAGAGCTGCCTCCACTAAAACACTCGTAGAAGTTATATGTGTTCACGCAAGAAGTGTGGAATATTTAGAAGAGTACTAAAAAGAGAACCAATGTGTGATCCCATGACCACCTGTAATAATCCCACCACCAGAGATTATGGTTGGTACTTCCCCCCTAGACTATATATATCTCTGTATCAACCACAGATATACCATCGATATTAGATCGGTATGTATATATACAAATTGTTCTCTACTTCATCACTGCTGCCACCATCACCATCATCATCACCACCACCATCACCATAGAGCTTTTTTGCACACGCAGAGAGCCAGGGAGGTGCTGGAAGGCCTCTTCCGGCACGATCCTTTAATGGCTGGCAGCCTGGCCACACAAAGATGAGGTGAAAATAGATCTATTTATTTATTTATTAACACCTTTTATTTTGAAATAATTATAGATTCATGGGAAGGTGCAAAGAGATGCACAGGGAGGTGAAAGAGACTTATTTTGTGCAAAAATTTTTATAGCCCTTTTCTCATTTACATTTAACCACCTATGGCACCACCATATCTCTGTTTACACACACTAGGGCACAGACACGTACACACACACACACTCTCTCAGAGAGACAGGTGTCTTGTCCTAAGGCACCTGGCTAGTCAGGCTCAGAGTTAGTCCTGGAGCACATGGCCAGCACCGACCCCCTGCCATGAGGTCGGGACCAAGGATGGGGACAGAGACTCCCACCACATGACCACTGGTCCACAGACCCAATCTGCGCTCTTGCTGTCCCCTCCCTCCCCATCACGGGGGAGCCACGCCAGCACCTAAGATCCATTCTTTGATTGGTTTTCATGCTTCCAGCAGTTACGGGTAGAGCTGCGAGTGAGAACTCGACTTCTGCTGTCTGTTTGGACGAGTGGATCTCTACCTGCGCTAAGCACCGGAATCCCCAGGGGGTCTTTAAAAAAAATGCTGACGGCCGGGTCATAGCCCCAGATGGTTTTTTAGGATGACCTCCCCCACCCCCCGCAATAATCCTAGTGTGCAGCTGGCGTCGGGAAGCAGTGGTTTTGGTATCAGTAAGGGAAGGCTTAAGGTCAAGTGCCTGGATTATTCAGAAAAACCTCTGGGCAAGAAGAAACAGAGAAGTGGGTTTCGGGTTGAATGAGGCAGCCCAGCTGCTGACATTCATCAGGGCTCACGGCCTCCCTGCCTCCTCGCACACCATCTGGGGAGAAGGTACTGAGCACATCACCGCTTTGGATCATTTCAGCAACACTGTGAGGCTGCCTTGAGTCTCCCAACTTGCTGGAGGAGGCATCAAGGCTGGGTGAGTGCATGACACACAGTCAGGGAGAACCCGAGTCAAACATTCAGGTCATTTGTTCCTAAAGCTCCGGCTCTCTTTCGCAACATCTTCGCTGCACAAGCTAGCGTTTCACAGATCTCCCCCCACGTTCAGCCTGGGGTGAAGGAAGCACATGCATTTAAGGATACGCACGAAGGAGTAAAAGCGTTTGTTTTCCCGTGATCAGGAACTTGTTCCAAGAGCCTCTGTCATCAGAACAGGCTGTCATTCTCCATCCACCAGATAGCCATTAAGTGCCAGGCGTGCGACACACCTTAGCCACATACAAGTGGACCAGACCCCGGTCCTGTCCTCAAGGGGCTTATACTCAGGTGGGGAAGACCAGCAAAGCAAACTGACAGGCACCAGCCGATGCACTGTTGACATTTATGGTTACTCAAAATCTTTTAAACACTCTCCGTTTCCTGAGAGATCCCCATTCTTTCAAGCCGGTCTTTCAACTATAAGAAGCAAAGAAGGAACCCCCCACTCGTCTGTGTGCTAGGATGGGGCCCACCACCAGACACACGGGTGTGACCTTGGGGGCCAGGTGGGCAGGGAGGAGGGCGTAGTGCACCTGCTTCGATGCTGCGGACCACGGGAGTGGTCCTGGGACCTGGAGCCGCGAGAGCCGCCCAGGACTTGAAGCCCTTGGATCCTACTGGGGGTGGGCGCTTCCGTGGTGGCCAGCCCTGCAGTACTGGCAGGGATGCGCTCCTGGGAGCTCAGCTTGGAATCCACTTTGCAAAGATCCTGTGAGCTACTTGCAAATTCTTTCTGTGTAACTGAACGAGAGTTTGCAGTAAAAACTTAAGCTACCCCAAAAGTGCTAAGACCTAGGAGGGGCTAATCATCATTTCAGTGTTTGCTGAGCACTCGGTCTCTGGGGGACTGGTATTTAGTATTTGCTGAGCACTCGGTCTCTGCTGGGGACTGGTCTAAGGACAGTACTTGGCATGTATTATTACTCACTCACTTTTCCCCAGGCCCTGCGAGTTAGGGATGGTAGTTTTCCCTCCTTAACAGGTGAGGTAGCAGGTGTAGAGGGCTTAGTCACTTCCCAGCGTCTCGTAACCCACACACGGCAGAGCTGGGCTTGGATTCAGGCTCTCCGGCTCTGAGCAGCTGTCGAGCTCTGTCCTGAGGGCTCTATGTGCACAGTCTCTTTCATTTTGAGATGACCCTGGGAGCTGGGGATTACTGTGTCCAGTTCACCAGTGGCATTTGACTAGTGCGCTCCCCAGGTCGCAGAGCGAATCCTTGGCAAAGGAACAGACCCAAGCATACCTGTCTTTAAAACTCGCAGCTGCCCTTCAGCAACAGCTGACCGGGTGTGAAAGGAGTGGGCCTACAGGGCAAACGCCTCCTCACCTCTTAAAGTGAAGGACGCAGGCAGGGAACACACCGCCTGTCAAGCAGCATCCTATATGAGGTTCTCAGTCAGGTCTGCACATCAGAACCATTCAGGGAGCTTAACAAAATGTGCTTCCCAGACTCCACTCCCAGAGATGCTAGGGCCTCTGGCCTGGGCGGGTTGCATGACCACCTGGTGATTCTAATGTGGAATAACCATTGACCTCATCTGGTCCAGCATTGGTCTAGTAGGCTGGTTCTCAACTGGGGGCAATCTTACCCCCTGGGGCAGTTGGCAACGTCTGGAGACAGTCTGGGTGGTCATAACCAGGGGAGGGGTGTTAGTGGCATCTAGGGTGTTGAGGGATGCTGTTGGACAGCCTACAAAGCACAGAACAGCCCCTCACGACGGAGGATTATCCGACTCTATAGCCCTGAGGTTTGAGAAACCCCGTCTATTCCCTTTGTGAGATCTCCACACCCAAAGGACAGAGCTAGTGGCGTAGACACATTTCCATCTCCTTCCCATCTCTCTGGGATTTTCAAGCCAAAGGGCCATAGAAAGCTTCTTGATCAGGGACGTATATTTGGATCTTCTAGGCCAGTGAGCCAAAAAAGACTAACTTAACAATTTTAGTAGCCACCTTAAAAACGAAACATGGAAAGGAGACAGGTAAAGTTCATTCTAGGGAATCTATTTTATTTAACCCCACCTCTCCAAGACATTCTCATTTCGGTGTGAACTTAACATAAAAAATTACCGACATGCTTCACATCTTTCTGGCACCAAGTCTTGGAAATCCGGTGTGTATCCTGCACTAATGGTACATCTTAACTGAGATGAGCCGCGTTTCTGGAACTCAAGAGCGATGCGTGCGTACTTAGCCGCAGCCCCGCTGGACGGTACGGCTTCAGATTCTCTTTGGTTGCCCTTTCACACACTTTTATAGAATTCTGCAGCTCTTCAGATTACTTATCCCAACTGCAATTAGGTCATTATCTGCCCAGTGATGAGTTTCGCATCTGTCCCTCCCCACGATGCGACGTGCTCCATGAGGGCAAAGGTTCCATCATTTTCTGTTTTGCCTCTTTTTTCCTATCTGTCCAGCCCAGTGCCTGCTACTTAGCAGGCGTCCAAAAAATGTCTGTCAACGGGACTGCACCTTTTCCACGCCTGACTCTCTTGCCAGAGTGGGCGTCCCTCAGCTTGCTGTAACCCAGTGCTTGGTGTGTAACGGACAGTGAATATTTGTAGGACAATAATGTGAAGGCACTTGTCCGACTCCCGATGCTTCTTTCCATCCAGACTGTTCTCTACTCCTTTACTCACTCAGCCCAGGACGGGCGGGTGGTGGGGCTCATCAGACGGGTAAACATGCGTAGAGCTAGGCAGGCATCCGGGGCCCCAGCCTGGCTTTGTCCCCATGGGAGTGAGCTGCCCTCTACTTTGCTCTCAGGGGTCTGCCCACTCCCCACCCCAACTATGGGGTGGAGCTTCGAGCGTCCAGAGGGGCCACTGAGTAGCGGGCAAGTCTGTTGCTCACCACGGATACAACCCACAGTCTCCAGCTGAGCTTTCAAAATAAATCTTTTTGACTTCTCTCGGCCCAATCCTGTCATTTCCCAAAGGGTTCAGAATTCAGGCAATCTCCTGGTTTTCCTGGCGAGGACCCCACCGAGGAGCGGGGAGGGGAAGTGAATTCCCCAGGGCACAGAGTTACATAGTGGAGGGTCCCGTGGGGGCGCCCGGCTCCCAGTCTGGAGGGCAGGGGGGCTTAGGCTGCAGCTCATGAGAAAAATGCCTGTCTCGACTCTGAACGCGCCTCTGTAGGCAAAGACCTCCCCGAAGAATCAAAGAGGGGGGCGGTCTTTACAGCACTGTGCACCAGACCCAGGGGTTCCATATTTAATCTCCGCGACTTCCCAGAGGAGCAGGGAGAACGTTCAAGCTGCAGGCGTGACCTCTGGATTTATGGGTTGGCGAGTGAGGCGTATCCCAGTCCCCTCTGGTGAGAGGATGCTCCTTGGAAGCTGGAGTTGTGTGGGTGGGGGCGGGGAGGGCTAGGATCAAGGAGGTAGAGTGGCAGCTGGGGACTGTGAGAAACAGGAAGAGCCCTTCGAGCTCCATTAAGAGCAAGCGGTTGTCTTTCCCAGCAACAGAAATTCTCCACGGGCCCCATAATTCATACCGTAGAGCCGAGCCTGAAATCAGCTCCAAGAAGCTGCACTCTGTACGACCACACGATCAGGACGTGCGTGTGTGTGTGTTTGCGTGTGCGTGGCTGCGTGTGGCCAAGTGGGACGGCACAAAGAGCCTTTGGGGGGATCAGGAATCTCCATCACTGACTCCCCGTCTGTCCCCAGATTGCGGGGATCCCCGCCAGCACCCAGCACAGCTTCCTGAGGATCCCTTCGGTGTCTCCGAGTGCTTCCCAGGACTTTGTTTTCATTAGCAAAGCAATATGTAATAATAGTTGTTAAAATAATTGTATTTCTGTTTTTACATCTGTAAAGATTAAGTTAAACAGTATGAAGCCCATTAAAGTATTTCATGACACACTGCCGTGAACTGCCCTTCATTCCCTCTGCTACTATTATTCCAGAGTAAACTTCAGAGATCGGGCGGCTGCCACGGAGGGTTATTTATAGCGGCTCATTCATCAATAAAAAACTTCAAAAGGAATCTGTTACTCTTCTATTGGGAAGCCAAAGAAAACTCACATAAAGACGGCCCTGTTAAGAAACAAAGCGGAGCGACCGCAGGACATTTAGTTAAGTAAAATCCTGATTTCTAACAAATACCATGTCGCAAAAAGAGATTGCTGGCAACGTGAATCCATTTAAGCAACTGGGTTCCCATTGGATAGTTAAAATAAGCTGTTAAACAGTTGTATTTACGTTGGCTTCAAAGGCCCTGAGTCTCCTCTTTGGGTTTTAAAAGCGTAAGAGGTCTGTGATCCTGACATAGCGAAGCAAGCCCTGTTTTCATCTTAGGAAAGCGCGGGGGACGCACACAGCCCCGGCGCCCACGGGTTACGGCTTGATTTACGGTTTTCTTGGCTCTTGGCGTGAAACTGGACTGGGGATTGGAATGGAGCCTCCCATGGTGGGAAGACCACTTACTGAGCACTTACTGTGTTCCTGGTACTGTCCCATCGAAGCAGGTGTTAGTGGCTCCATTTTGCAGATGGGAAAACCACGGTTGAGCCCATGACCCATCACGCTGGGCCATCTGTAGGGTCCCGTCTTTGGTGGCGTCTTAGAATTGTAGCGATTCGTTCGGTACTGGATCTTAAGGTGATGAGATGCAGCCGTCTGCACGTTCACGAGCGAAACGACCACGAAGGCCAACCCCAAAACGTCAGTGGAGACACGCAGACAACCGCAGCCCCGGCATTTCGTCGTGTTTCTGTGCCTTGACACCAGACAGGTTCTGGGAGGCATGATGCTGGGTTGTAGAAAGGAAACTGCCTTCGAAGGACTCTCTTATGGAGACATCTTGTCCTTCTGGAGGCGGAGGTGGAGGCTGGAGGGTGGGTGACGACACAGTCCACAGCCTCCGTAATTGTCGGGCAGCCAGCAAGTGCTGAGAACTCTGCCAAGCGAGAGCAGCAGAGGCCTCTGTCAGTTATTTTTTCCAGCCTCGTGATGTAAATACCAACCACAGGCCCATTTTACAGATGAGGGGATTGAGGCTCAGTAAACGAACTTGCTCACGGTTACCCAGCGGGGAGGACACAGAGCAGGGCTTGGCCTCTGCGCTGGAGGTCAGGGCGGGGGCGGCCTCTCCTTGGCTAACAGGAGTGGGAGGCTTTGGATTCAGACAGGCCAGTGGTGACTGGTCACGCAGCTTGTCCACTGCTCAGAGCTGGCCGAGGGGCCGAGCTAAGGCTGAACATCCAGCCCGTGCATCTTGGAGGAGAGGCGCCTTCTGGGCTCCAGATGGCCCGGGAACCAGGCCTATCCGGACTGGAAATCTGGCTTTGCTCCTTGTTAGCAAGTTATTCAGCCTCTCGGAGCCTCAGATTTCTCATCCCTCAAATGGGATAATGACATCAGGGCAGCGGTGAGGATGGAGAGGGGTGAGGTCATTTATCCGCAGGGACTGGCTCAGCGTAACAACCACAACAGTGGGCGCTGACTGCACGCGTCCCCTGGGCTAGACCAACGCCGACAGCCTTCGTGTAGAAACTCGTGCAGTCCCTCCAGCCACACGCTCAGATGGGAGCTGTGAGCACCCTCGTCTTATAGACGAGCCAGCTGGGCCACAGAGGGGCTCGGTAGCTAACTCAGCATTGCACGGCTCTGCGTGGGATGCAGGCCGGCCCTGAGTCCATTCTCGCACCGCTCTTCGCACCCACCTCTTTAGCGGGTCCTCCGTAAATGTGACGGACTAGGCGCCACCCCGTAGACAGCGCTGACGTGCATGCCGAGAACTGGTGCTTATTCTAGGAACATGGGGGCCACCGATGCACTTTTGCAGCCCTCTCGGGACTCCATCCACAAGGATTCTCATCGTCAGTTGTGCTCTAGAATGCCTTCTGGTTGTGCAACACGTGATCTGAGATGCGGCCTGTGTGTGGCCTGGGAATCGGGAAGCTTGGCGCCCACCCCCCTGCGTTGCTGCTGTGTATCCTGACACGTGAGCCCAGGGGGCCCTGTGCCCTCAGCACTCAGTTTCCTCACCTGTGACATAAAGGAGGTGCCTCGAGGGCTGGCTGAGGGCTGCCCCGTTGTCACCTGCCTGGGGTGTCCACACTTGAGCGCAGAGGGGGACCCCTGAGCACATGCCTGACCACAGGCCTCGCTCTAGAGGGACTTAAAGAACACGTGCTTGGTCTCTGTCCAGAGCCTGAGGGAGGGGCCCCATCTCGGACACAGAGCTGTGACTACATTACTTTCTTTTGCTGAGCGCCCTTTGGGTTCCCCATAGATGGCCACAGGGTGGGTTTGGAGGGAGTCTCTAATTGGGGGTGGGGACCTGAACAGTATGCAAATGCTGCCCTTTGCAATTTCCCTTCATCTCCTTTAAGGCAGTTATCGAGAAGAACGGCGGCTACAAAGACCAGAACCCCTTTATGGCACTGTTAGCCGGAGCTTCAGCTCACAGCCTTCCGGTGTGTGGAGGGGAGGCCTGTCCTCGTTGGATGGAGGAGAAGCTAACAGCCACCCTGGCGTGGCGTCCCCAACTTGTTCAGCAGATCCTTTCCCAAGATGTGCTGTTAGCATTGGATGAATTCAGCTGCATTTTGGATTTGCCAACCATCTCACACTGTTTTTAAAATGCTTGGGGTTTGATAAAACTGAAAAAGATATTTGCCAAGCCCCATTCCCCTTCATTTTTTAAACCCATGTGGATTTTAAGGGGAATTTAATCCATATGTTTCTGATTCATTTGCTCTTAACTCATCAAAACCTTGTTTCAAAAAAGCTATTTGATGTCCAAGGAGCTTTTGGAGTTGGGTTTTAAATCTTTTAAAGTCCTCCCTTCCTGGCTTTGAAATGAGATGTTGCCGTTTGCCAAGCATAAATGAGCTCCCTAGCTGAAAAAAGGTTCATGTTTGGTTCACAATTAGAGAACTGTGAATTCTCAGTGGGCTGTGAAATGGGCAAAACCTGCCTCCTTTGAAGACTGGTCAGGACCCCCTCCCCTACAGCCAGGGCCAGGGTCCCACCGCCTCTGTGTCCAGGAGTCATGCCATCGGCTGGGTGAGGGACAAGAATGATGGATCCTTTCACTTTCGCACCTTCATTCTATCAGCCCAGAGAAGGGCAGCCTGGAAGGTGTTTCTGAGGACTGGGCTCCACACATTTTAGGAGAATATAACTTAGGAGGGACTTACTTACATGTTTATAAAGCCTGATTTATTTTAAGCTTTTTATAATGGAACCTTTAAAACATATACAAGAATAGAGAATGTCCTCATGTATTACTCACCACGCCTCAGCCCTTATCAGCTCAGTATCAACCTTGACTTTGAGATGAATTCTGGATTTTCTATCGTTTCATTCTTCTACACTTCTGTCCATATCTCTAGAACATAAGGAAAGACTCTTTAAAAGTCCACAATACCCTGATCACAAATTGGCAATAAATTCCTAAATGTCATAAAAATCCTGATTAATTTCCCCCTATTTTCTCATAAGTTAGAAAAACTGGGTTCTTTGAATCAGGATCTAAATGAAGCCATCCATTGCATTTGGTGGCTTTTAGTCCTTTGGTTTCTCTCTTCTTTTTTTCTGTTGGCAATTTATTTGTTGAAGAAATAGGTCATTTATCACGTGGCATTTCCCGCATTTTGGATTTTTCTGATTACATTCTTGTATTTAACAAGTTTCTCTTCCCCTAAAAATGCAAGTTCTTAGAGTTTATGTTTTTGAAAAACTTCAGAGTCAATTCCAGTAGAACAATATTTTACATTTTGATAGGCTTAATATTTCCTTTTTTGTACCTTGAAATATCCCCTTTGGCCCTATATTTAACTCCATTCTCTGAGTATTACTCCCCCCCATCTCTCTCTCTCTCTCTCTCTCTCTCTCTCTCTCACACACACACACACACACACACGCGTACATTTTTGTTTCACTTATTCGGTGCCAGTTACAAGACATCAAATGCTGCAGTGGCAGGACCCTGTTCCATTACGTACTAAGACCCGGAAGGAATAAGGGCGCAGGAGAAAGCAGAGATATCCTGAAAATGAACACACGACCATCATAAGCACGCTTTTCCAAATGTGATTTTGAGTGTTACACATCATGAGTGACCCAGTGAGAAAGCTTTCCCCCTTTCCGTTCTCCTCCGCGCCATTTGATGGCGTCAAGGAGCGTCTCAGTCGGCGGGGCCGTGGTCTTTCTTCCCTCTAACACCTGCCAATCTTCTCACGTAAGGAAGGCAGATGAAGGCCTGGGGGTGGAGCCGTGGCCAGGTAACAACATCTAGCTGCGCCGAACAGCATTGCTTTGCTTTCCTTGTACCTGATTTGTTTACGATCTACACATCAAGAGATACGGACTGTCCGTCGTCAGCCATACTTCAAAGCTTACTTTTACAGTAAAAAGCGAGGGTCGACTTAAAGGAAAACGTTAATGACCTCGTGGAACGGTGCTCTGTGCTTTGGCGAAGCCTCGCACTCCCGGTGCTGGCTGACGTTTGGCAAGCAGTGCAGGAGCAGCGGGAGATCTGGGGGACGCAGCGAGAAACTCTGGGTCCTTTTCCTCCCCTTCTTCGTAATCTAACCAGTAAATGCAGGCAGCCACTTCACCTCCCTGCAGGCTGTCTCCCCCGTGGAGTGGGACGCAATCCCTGCCCCGAACCCCGGCCTCACCTCCCAGGGTTCTGGTGGAGGAACAAAGAGATGAGGAAAGTGATGCCTTGTAAACTATGATTATTACGCATGATTTAATCGTCTATTCCGCACCCCTCCAGACACCATTTCTTCTCTCTTCTCCTCTCCCCCTTCTTCAACAGTCTTTACCCTCTCTTCTTGATGCCCCCATTCACTCACCGTCCTTCTGGAACTATAACAGGAAGAAAAGCAGGTGGTTGGGTAGAGACTAAAAAAACTCCCACAAATCCTTGTCTGAAGGACCAGAAATAATTGGGGCTGGCGGCCCAGGATTCCTCCAGTAGTTCCGTCTGCATCAGACCCCACCTCTGGGCCACAGTGATTGGGCCCAGCTTCGGACATGTGACTCCTGTTGGGCCGATCAGAGTCTACCACAGGGGTTTTCCTCACTGGAGCGGAGAAGCACGTGCTCTTTCTCTGAGCAAGATGGGAGCCTGGAGGTGCCTGCAGATGTGGTTCCCCCCTTTGGTGGGTGGATGGAGCTGACCCGAAAGTCACCCAGTGAGAAGGTTTCCCCCTTTTCAGTTCTCTCCCACACCATTCGACTATATCAAGGAGGAGAATGTCAGTTTGGTGGCTTCTTTTTTCTTGGAATAAACAAGAGAAAATGTCGGGGGTGGGAGGGGAGAACAGCCTTTGAGTCCCTGAGGCTCCCTCTGCCCCAGATATTTGATTAGAGGAACCGAAAAACTCTTAAGCCAATTTACTTAAGCCAGAGTGTGTTGTGTTTTTGTCACTTTCAACCAAAAGAGTCCTAATGAAATACATCTGGTAAAATTACGTTTAAAAGCACATATTGGACAAACAGGATGTCTGCAAACAGATTAGGGACAGGTCTAATCGCTTTGCGATGGCCAACCTGAATTGCTTCAGAGGGAGAAGTTCTAGTCCTAGACCAGGATCTGAATCCAAGCGTCCTCAGCATCACTGTTGCTAACAGCTGGCTTCCTGTGACAGACTTCCAGCTAGCGCCTTGCATTTTGATAACCTTACCGAGCATTTTCATATTTACCCCTTTTTCTCATCACGTCCCTTTGATGTGGTCCAGAATGACTGATTAATTTGACCAAGCAATGTTTGCCGAGCACCTACTATGAGCTGGGCACCCCGGTGGAATGGCAAAGATGTAAGATGGAGTTTCTATAGCCAAGCAGGTGATACTCAAGAACCATCCATTTGATAAAGAAATGGAGGCACTAAGCAAGGTTAAGCGACCTCCTCCAGGAGTCTTAGGTCTTTCGGATGGAAATGGGACCTTTTAACTTCCCAGCCCGGGCCCCTGCACCGCAGCCTGCTGCCTGTTTCACAGTGTTTGAAAGAGGCTCACTCTCTTTCCACCACTCAGCTGTGCCAGTGGTGTCTCTGGGGCCCTGCGCTCCCGGCTGGGGAGTGAAGGATTGCATACAGAGGCCTCAGACTTGCAGCCGATGGCTGGGGGCATGAGAGGTTGGCCGTTTTCTTTGGTTCAAAGAAACCTATTTTAAAACACACTGTATCTCACAGATCTCATCCTTGGTAGCAATCTCAGCAGCCTAGTGTCTGTTGCCTTACACCTGGCCCATGTCAGTGCCTCTTATTATCTTCCTGGCCCTTGTAGACTTTTGAGTTTGCATCACAAGGTGGTCTCTTAGGTAGTTTCCAGTCTTGATATATATATTTTTAATTTATTTATTTAATTAATTTATTTTTGGCTGCATTGGGTCTTCATTGCTGCACGCGGGCTCTCTCTAGTTCCAGTCTTGATATTTTTATGACTATATCTTACTCTTAAAATATATATACACAATATCCATAAAATTTTAGACATGTGGACACTCTTTTGATCACCTCTCAGGTTATGATTTGGAATATTTCTGTCACCCAGAAAGTTCCCTTGTGCCCTTTCCCAGTCAATACCCCCCACCCTAGAGATAACTGCCCTTTTGACTTCCATCACCATCAGTTAGTTTTATCTGTTCTCGACTGTTGTATAAATTGATTCAAACAGCACGTGCTCTTGTGTCTGCCTTCCTTCCCTCGGCGCTATGATGGAGACTCAACCACGTGGTTGTTTGTGGCAGTGGTTGGTCCGTTTTCACTGCCGTGTAATATTCCCCTAGAGGAAGAAACCACGACCTCTTCGTTCTACTGCTGGTGGGAGCTTGGGTTGTTTGAAGTTCTTGAGTGTTGGGAGTAACTGAGTGTCCTTGCACACGCCTTCTTGTAGAACACAGTCCTAGATTCGACTGGGGATATACTCAGGAAAAGAAACTGCTTGGTCATGGGCTGTGTGCCCTTTGAGCTCCGTCCCGCCGGACAGCATCCCAGCGAGACAGAACTCTTGTTCCTCTACTTCTTACTCTTTGCAGAGGGGCTGCATTTACACACGTCTTCCTCTCCCAATACGTGGTGAGCAGCTGGCACGCAGTAGGTGTTCAGCTAATGCGGTTCCTTTTTGGAGAACGAATACTGATCAAATCCCCCTTCCCAGTCACTGCCAGCACCCTGTTCACCGTCACGAGTGACATTCGAGCACTGCCCGCTATGGACCTGATCTCTAATCTCCACGAAGCCCTGAGAGGCTGGCATCATCTTGCCCGCTTCGCAGATGATGCAGCCGGGACTCAGCAGAGCTAATCACTCTGCCCGAAGGGTCCCAAGTGGAGCTGGGATGCAGGTCTGCCCAAGGCCCACGTGCTGTCACTAAGCTGTCTCCTGCGAACATCTCCTCCGCCTCTGGCACCCCCGCAACCCACTTCCCAGGCGGCTCCCAGTGCTTGTCTGTTCCTGTGGAACCGTTTGCAGGGACCAGGGCATTTCTCGACAGTTCGGCTCCCCTGGGAGGTCTCTAGGGTCTACGGTCTGTTTATAAATGGCCCCTGGGCCTTTTCCTTTACTGGTCATTATTGACAAATAAATGGCTGACTCACAAGAGTAAAAATATACTTCTGGTTTAGAGCTGTGGAGTTATTAAAAGTTTGTTGTGTCTACTCAGATGGTACAGCCACTGCCCGAGGACAAGGCAGCTGATGTGACTGTAGGACGAGCACAGACAAATGTTCCCTCTCCTGACTCAGTCCTGGCCATATGTTGTCGGTCACGGTGACAAGGCCCACGAGGTTCTAGGGGTCCACCCCCTCTGGGGTTTGCGTGGAGCAGCAGAGCGCTGCATCTGGAGCCGGGGGACCTGGGACGAGGCCACAGCTCTGTTGTCTTCCAGTTATGTGACCGTGGCCAAGTCACCTCCTTAAGCCTCTCCTCCACCCCTGCTGGAAAGTGGGAATCATAGAGCTTGCCTCCCGGGGTTGGTAGGAGGTGTGAGCAAACACTATTTCAGACGAGTTGCCAGAGTGACCATTTTAGAGATAGAAAGGGTTGGCCTGATATGAGCTCGGAGAGGAGGGCTGTGGCCAGGGGCGCCTTCAGGCAGGGCTCAGGAGATTGCTCTGGGAAGCCATTGGATGCTCAGGCAGGGTGAGGGCGCGAGGGCAGGGCACTGGCAGCCTCTGCTGCAGCAGAGGTGGCCGCTGGCCCTGCCAGGAAGCTGCCCCAGAGGCTGGAGAAAGAGCCGTGCTTAGTTCAAAACTCCTCCGCGGTCAGGCGCCCTTCTGCCGTGAACTTCCGCAGTGCTTCAGCTCCCTCAGTGGGCAAGCATCTGATGCTTCGAAAGAGAGGCAGGATTCCCTACGCAAGGAACGTAGTAAGTACTGAAGACAGGAAAAGACCGCAGATACGTTTACCCGTGAGCCGGCAAATACAGGCCTGCTGCTCAGGCCTTTCCCACCCAGCACGCTTCTCCTGAACCTCTGAGCCTCCAGCGAGCCCTGCAGGCTGCACCGCCGGCTCGGAGTTGACGCACGTGAGCACTCCTCTCTGCCTCTCAGCCCTGGTCCCCAGAAGCTTACCCGCCGGGCTGTGCTCAAGGGATGGGCTTTGGCAACCGTGGTGAGACAGTATTTAACATTTCCGAGACAGAAATGGCCATCCGAAAAGGCTAAAATGATATGTTTTGGCCCCGTCTCTAACCTTTGGAAGGATGCCCAGCTTCCGACAGTCTCTGACGCTGTTTTGGGGGAGGAAACCTTATGTTGAGGAAAAGCACATTGCTCTCCTTTAAGGTTCTATTCGCTCTTTTCGGAACTCCCATTTCAGGGACCCCAGACGCCGTGTCCCATCGTATTCTTCACTGCCTGCCAGTGGGGCATCCCCTGGACTCCCAGGTGGTCAGAGCCTAGACATCTGTTCCAGAAAGGCTTAAAGAGGAAAAGGTCTTCTAAGAAATAACTACTCCTACATAACAAAACACTCATGGTTCCTTCCAAGAAAACATGCTCCCACAGTGATTTGAAAAAATTACCCAGTTAAATCCTTTTATCAGGAAGGGATTTATCCCCCAGTGACCAACTCGTAGAAAACAGACGTGTGCCATGATTCACAGAATGAACCCTGGTTTCCATCACTCGGCTCTTACAGACATTGTTGCCAACATCCCATTTAAAGCCCTACTTAGGGTTAAGACTCCATGCTCACAAATGCAGGGGGTACGGCTTCAATCCCTGGTGGGGAACTAAGATCCCAGGGGCTGCACGGTGTGGCCAAAAAAAAAAAAAAAAAAAAGCGAAAGAGAAGAATTAAGTCCTACTTAGAATCTTGAATCTGAATCAGATACAAAACATGGTTTGATTTGGGAATAATAATGATCAAAAGAAACCAAGCACCATATTATTTAAAAGGCAATTGGTTGAATCCATTGAAAAATCAATGCTAATGGGTCATTTATAAGAATAACCACTTATTTGTTTTTCTTTTACCATTCTTAATGGGTTTTTTGTTTGTTTGTTTGTGTGGTGTTTTTAATGACTGAAAATTGTTTCCTGGATTAGTGTCGTATTTGACATGAAAATAAACATTTTTGATTTGAACCACCAGATGACTCAAATTAGTGGAGGGAAGTAAGATCTGGCCTTGTCGGGCTCCTGGGAAATCTTGAGTCACTATCTGAATCTGGGTTTCAGTTTTTCCATTTTTAACACAAGTGATTTGGAAGGAGTCACCCCTCTAGTGCTTCTACAAAAGGGGCAGAGACTTATAGATGATTGCCTAGAACAGCACTGTCCAAAAGAACTTTCTGCAGCGACAGGAATGTTCTCTAATAGAATATACATGTGCGTGGTCTCCCGTATGGTAGCCGCCAAGCACTTAGAATGTGGAGACGGCACGTGAGGAGCTGCATTTTAAATCTGCTTCAATTGTAACTCATTTACATCTAAGTAGCCACGTGGCTGGTGGCCCTGGTTCTGGGCTGTGAGGATTCAAGGAGCGAGTCTTCAAACTGGTGACTGTGACAGAGTGTCTTCCCCATGGACCACCGTTTTCTCCTCAGAAAAAGAGATGTTTGGGTAGATGAGAGCTTCTTAAAATTTTCCACCAGAGTTCACTGTTACAGTCAGGGTCCTATTAGGAAAACTGAAGCAATACTAGGCATTTCAAAGGGAAGTGACTGGGTGTAGGGCATTAGGGAATCAAACCTTCAGAAAGCCTGGCAGAGGGATGTCAGGAGAGGTTGTATCCAGCTTGCAGGTTTGTCACTGTGAGTGGAATTCAAAGCCTCGACGGGCTGGTGCTGTTGCCCAGCGGTCAGAAAACTGCAGGAAGGCCTTGCTGACAGGGCTGCCTTGTGGGCCCGAGCAGGGGGCTGGCAAGGGAACACAGAGGCAGCTACAAAAACGTGCACTTGCCAGATGCATCCTCCGCGGCTGCCAGAGAAACACGGGTGGCTTCTGCCTTCCAAACCTTGTGTGAGAGCTTCTCGTCTGTGGAGAAGTGTAGCTCCCTGTCTTCCAGCCCTGTGGTACACGAGGCGGGAATCCACGTCCACTGCCCCAAAACATGTCCAGCGAGTGCTCCTAACATCACAGGAAGGTGAACAAGTGTCCCCCACCACGTCAGAGACTGGAGGAGTAGAGTGCAGGGTGGCCCGGCCCCAGGACAAGATCGACATTTGTTGTTTTGCCTGCTCAGTATAGGCACACCTTGTTTTGTTTTGTTTTAAATTTATTTATTTTTGGCTGCACTGGGTCTTCATTGCTGCACATGAGCTTTCTCTGGTTGCAGCGAGCAGGGGCTACTCTTCGTTGTGGTGCGCGGGCTTCTCGTTGCGGTGGCTTCTCTTGTTGCAGAGCACAGGCTCTAGGTGTGTGGGCTTCAGTAGTTGCGGCTCGCAGGCTCTACAGCACAGGCTCAGTAGTTGTGGCACACGGGCTTAGTTGCTCCACGGCATGTGGGATCTTCCTGGACCAGGGCTCGAACACGTGTCCCCTGCATTGGCAGGCGGATTCTTAACCACTGCGCCACCAGGGAAGTCCCGGCACACCTTGTTCTACTGCACTTTGCTTTATCTCACTTCCAGTTTTTTACAAGTTGCTGGTTTGTGGCAACCCTGCATCAGGCAAGTCCATCGGCGCCATTTTCCCAACAGCATTTGCTTACTTCATGTCTCTGTGTCACGTTTTGGTAATTCTCACAGTATTTCAAACGTTTTCATTGTTATTATATTTGTTATGGTGAGTTGTGATCAGTGACTGTAGGTGTTACTACTATGACTCGGTGAAGGTTCATGGTTAGACTTTTTTAGCAACAAATTTTTAAAAATTAAGGTATGAATGTTGTGTTTGAGACATAATGCTACTGTACACTTAATGGACCATGGTGTAGTGTAAACACAACTTTTATATATACTGGGCAACCAAAAAATTTCTCTGACTGGGGTAGCTCAGGGAGATAGGATGCAAGCCTGGTACTCAGGCAGGCATTCTGCCTCCATGAGGGCAGTTCCTGCCTGAGACTAGAGCCAACGTGCTCCAGTGCCATGAGGGAGGAGTGTGGGCCCCACAGGGGCGTGTATACTTCTGGGTTTGTAAACAGCCTGGCAGGGCTTCAGTTGGCAGCCACAATCATTTCAGAATCTTTCTGTGGCAAACAATTTCCAGCGACTGGGCTCTTAGCTTCTTCCCTGTGTCCATGGGTCCACCAGGGTTCCTGACTGAGCGTGTGTCTTTCTGCCTTGTTACTATGAGCCCACGTCCTGGCCTGATGCTCTATCTTTCCCAGGCTTGGGGCTCTGTTTGACTTTTCTCAGTCCTTCCAGGCTCTGGGCTCCTGTCCCTGAATCCAGCATCACAGGAGACCCTGCAAGGTGCACCCAAACCTCACTGCCGCTGGCATCTGTCCTCCTACTGCTGGGCTGGCACCCTGCCCACCTGCTGGAGCTCCTGGTCCCTGGCCACCTGCTGCCCAGCACCACGCTCTCAGATTCTACAGTCGCACCTGCATCACCCAGCGTCCAGCCACCGAGAGTCATTCTGCTTCCCGACCCCGGCAAACCTTCCCAGGGGCTTTGTTTGATCTATTTCATCAACAGCTCCCAGCTGACATTTACATTACTCCTTCCAGACCCGTGCCGGCCAGGTGACTGGAGAAACTGAGCCACAGAGTCGGAATTGTCCAAAACCTTCCATGTCCCCAACAAATCTTTTACCAACAGCCATTTGGAGCCCAGACGCCTTAGAAGTCATTGCAGACAGGCAGCTTCCATCAATTCCACAATAAACATTTAGCCAAGAGAAAAAACTACCTCAAATCTCAAATGATGTGAGAGTGACGTGAAGCCCAGGATGTGGGCATTGAGTCCACGCTGAGCAGAAAATCTCCCTTCCTCCCGAGTGGACCCACCTCGGCTTCAGAAGAGCCATTTCAGCTCAAGCAGCACAGTGGCTCATTGTAGAAAGGGCCATCCTTGGTGTCCTCTGTACTAAAACGACAAAATGGTTTGGGTAGATTTAGGTCATCTGGGAGTTGGAGTCCTGGACAGAAGCAGGCCGTGGGGGCCAGGGCTTGGTCCAGGCAGCTTGGGGGGCGGGTCTGGAGGGTGAGTGGCGGGCTGGAATTGAGCAGGGCTCGGGCTGTTCGTGGTTGTCAGCCCCCAGAGGGGAACCAGTGGCATAGTTGGCCCGCTTTGCACGCCGGGCACGAGGATAGGGGCAGCTGGGGGTGGAAATTTGGGGAGAGACACTGGGCCACGCACTGAAACTTGAAGAGGAAATGCCAGATGCAGACCTGGAGCCGCCCTGGACACAGTGAGTCTAACTCGGGAAGCCAATAAACAGTAGGATGCTGGCGGGCGGGTTAACAAAAGCTGCCTTCGTGGTGAAGCAGTAGGAGGGAGTAGCTGACTAACGCTCCTCTCCATGCAGGATGCGGGGCCTGGAAGCCCAGGGACGCTCCTGCATGCTCTCAGCGGGATGGCAGCCGGGGCGCCCACACACCGGGCAGAGCTGCCCACCGTCGCCGCTGCCCACAGCCCTGCTCACTCCCACCTTGCGCGGCAACACCTCTCAGCTCGCTGCCCTCACAAGAGCTGCACCTATTCTCACACTCCCTAACACAGCGCCGTCCAGAAGAACAGTCTGCTACGACGGAACATTCCAGAACCTCACTGTCCCAGGTGGTTGACACGTGTGGCTCTTAGAGCACTGAAATGGGGCTGGTGTAACTGAGGAACGGAATTTTCAGTCTCATCGAGCACAAACCCCTGCCTTGTTCATCCGTTTCTCTGCCCCAAGTGAGTGCCTGGTGGACAGCAAACCTGTGCTGCACGGTGATCTTGTTTTATTTTTCTCTTTCCTGCTATTCGCTGGGTCCTGGAGATCCAAGAGGTAAGTGGAAGCCGCTCTCTCCTCAGCATATATACATAAAATTCATGCAGGAATTTGACTGGCCAGGCCTAGCCATGGGTCTCCTCTCTGTACAGGACCATTTTCACACCTGAAAAATGAACAATAATTCTTCAAAATAATCAGATACCAAGTAACTGCTCAAAATTTCCCAATTGCCATATCTACATCTATCTATATTATCTGTCATCCATTTCTACCCACCCATCTCTATCATCTATCTATGATCTATCATCTGTATGTCTATCACCTATCTATCTATCTATCATCTATGTATCTACCATCTCTCTCTATCTATCATCTATCTAACAATCACCTGTCATCTATCTGCCTATCATCTATCAGTCGCCTATCATGTATCTATCATCTATCTGCCTATCAATCATTTATCTATCAGTCACCTATCTATCATCTATCTGTCTATCATCTACATATATTTCTGTCTCTATTGCCTGTTTATTCATCCATCTGTCTAACCCATCACCTATCTGCATCCATGCATCTGAGGCAGGGTGCAGCAGGGCCCACACACGCATGTGACATCAGGGCCTCCACTCCTCACTGCGCGGCCGATTCTCTCATCACCTGGTCAGTGACACGGACAGAATCAGGGGCCTTCCTCCCAGTCCAGTGCTGCTTTCTACCACCCACGCTAGCTCAGCCCCTGGGCCATGTCTGGCCAGCTCCCCAGCTGATAACTGTCAGCCCTGCCCTCCTGTCTCCCCGTCGGTCGCCAAGGATGCGCTCGCTGAGCGTGGAGCGTGGAGCTGGCAGCCACACCATCTGATACTACTCTGTCTCGGGCAGATTTCAGCACTTCGTCATCCTCTCAGTCCTGGCGCCAACGTGCGGCCCAGCCCACTGCCAAGCGGGGCCGTCAGGCCCCACAGGGGAGCCTCGCACGCTCGGACATGGCCAGGCCGTGTCGAGACAATCCTGGGCACCCAGGCAAACACCCCAGGTCTGGTCAGACTGGATTGAGCCCGACTTCCCGGAGGCCCGTGGCCCGTGTGGGCTCTGACAACCCTGGGCGCTGTTTTCAGGGCACACAGCTCCAGAAAGCAGCCCTTTTCTGCTGAGACTGGAAGCCTGGGGGCGGTGCTGTCACAGCTGAAAAACAGATTTCCATCGGGAGCGTTTAGATGTTTTCTGAAAAGTTGAAAATATTTTTCCTTTTAATTTCTCCATTTTCCAACGTGACCTCACAACCCTACCTATTCCTTAACACCTATTTCATTCAAGCTAGCACAATTCAAAATAATAAGATTTATCATGTGCACATAACGCCTCTTTTTACCTCACAGTGACCTTAGAGGGATCCTTATCATTCCTATTTTACACAGATGAAGAAGAGAGCCCAGAGAGCTTAAGTCACTTGCCCAAGGTCACACAGCAGGGCTGGGGTTTGAGCCTAAGTCTTTTGATTCCAAAGCTTGGAAGGAACTGATTGTCCATCAGACCAGTTTCTTCCTGGATGGCAAGGCCCTGGGATACCCAGGGGCATGAGAAGGGCAGAGCCAGGGGGCAGAACCTGGCAGAATCCCCAAGGACGCTATGGGGACAAGGACCCTCTCCACGTGGCCGACGGGCCCAGTCCCAGAGTGGCCCACCTGTTTCACTGATTTCTCTCTCTCTCCCTCTCCAGAAAGAACTCCAGGTTCTGTAAGAACTGTGTTTTCTCAGGATGGTTCCTCATGCTTCTCAGCCCAGGTGAATAAAAGTTGGGTGTCACCTGCCCACCAGACCACCTGGCCAAATCTAAGTCCCATTCAAGGCCCCCAGGACACACACACCATCCCTATTTTATAGATAGGGAAACTGAGGCTCAGAGAACAAAGGAACTCATCCACGGCCCCACGGCTGTGGGATTCAAAGCCAGGTGTTTGCACCCCTTGGCCCAAGCACATTAGAATCAAGGGCACAGTTTCAGGAAAATACGGAATGCTGCCTCTGGGACCCAGAAGCTCACGTTCAATTCCCCTGGGATGGGGTCTAAAAGCTCCCCAAGTAATTATTGTGTTCAGCCAGGGTTTAAAACTTGATGTTCCAAGTGGGGTCCCAGGATGAGCAATATCACCTGCAAGCTTGTAGAAATGCAGAGTCTCAGGCTCCACCCAGACCCAGTTATTGTGAGAACAATATTTTTTCCTATTGCCTTGGGCGCTGGAACCACCCTTAGAAACAACCAGTCCTCCTGCCCCACCTACCGCACCCCTGGGCTCTGACTTAATTGGTCAGGCTGTGACCTGCACATTGGGAGGGTTAAAACCCTCCAGGTGGCTCCAATGAGTTGCAAAGTTGGAGCACCCTAGTTCAGAATCTCTGCTAAATTAGACTTCTGAGAACTAGGTGGTTCTCAGAGTATCTCTTTGGGGTAAAGGACTCTTTCTTTAGTGTAAATAACATTTATATTTATTGATTGAGCAAATGAAAAAAGTCATGACAAAAAGGAGGGTTTATCAATAAGAAAATGTTAACTTCCGGGAACATATTTTTGGAACACTGGGATAATGAATTGTAGAATCAATAAACAAGTCTACGGCTTCCCTGGTGGTGCAGTGGTTGGGAGTCCGCCTGCCGATGCAGGGGACACAGGTTCGTGCCCCGGTCTGGGAAGATCCCACGTGCCGTGGAGCGGCTGGGCCCGTGAGCCATGGCCGCTGCGCCTGTGCGTCCAGAGCCTGTGCTCCACAACGGGAGAGGCCACAACAGTGAGAGGCCCGTGTACCGCAAAAAAACAAAAAACAAAAAACAAGTCTACTGTTGGTGGGAATGTAAATTGGTGCAACCATTATGGAAAACAGTGTGGAGGTTCCTCAAAAAAGTAAAAACAGAGCTACCATATGATCCAGCAATCCCACTCCTGGGCATATATCTGGAGAAAACTCTAAGTCAAAAAGACACACGTACCCATATGTTCACAGCAGCACTATTCACAATAGCCAAGACGTGGAAGCAACCTAAATGTCTACCAACAGAGGAATGGATAAAGAAGATATAGTACATATATACAATGGAATACTACTCAGCCATAAAAAAGAATGGAATAATGCCATTTGCAGCAACATGGATGGACCTAGAGATTATCAAACTAAGTGAAGTCAGTCAGAAAGAGAGACAAATACCATATGATATTACTTATATGTGGAATCTAAAATGAACAACACAAATGAACTTATCTGCAAAGCGGAAACAGACTCACAGACATAGAGAACAGACTTGTGGTTGCCAAGCAGGGGGGTTGAAGAGGGATGGATTGGGAGTTTGGGATTAACAGATGCAAACGATCACATATAGAATGCATAAACAACAAGGTCCTAATGTATAGCACAGGGAACTATATTCAATATCCTGTGATAAACCATAATGGAAAAGAATATGAACAAGGATATATATATATATGTATGTATAACTGAATCACTTTACTCTACGGCAGAAATTAATACAACATTGTAAATCAACTACACTTCAACAACAACAAAAATAAACAAGGCTAGAATAGAATAGAAAATTCCAGACCACATCGGGGGTAGCAGGAATGTTGTTCTGGTTCTGCCGGGGTGAGGTATAAAGCGTGTTTCTCATCGTGCATGTGGCACAGACAGGTGGATCTCAGAGGCCTGGGGGCCCCCGCGAGAGTGAGATGTGGTCCTGCCAAATTGTCCTGGGGCCCTGGACTGGGAGAGAGATGAGGTTAAGTCCCCTGGAGGTGAAAGGTCGAGCCAGCAGATTGATTAATCAGTGGCTGGGGAGAGGGTCATGAGCTGAGTGCAGGCCACTCCCCACCACCGCTGCCAGGATTCAAGGCTCTTCCCCAAAGGGGAGTCTCCCCGTTCCGAGGCTGGCCCACGGGTTACACTCGGAGGGCAGGGGGCAGAGCCTCAACCTCTCGGGCTGGGTGCTCCTTTGGGGAACAGGGCTGCTAGGGTTCCGTGGGGATGCCATGAGATGATGCCCAGCAGACGCTGAGCATGGCAGTGTCTGGGGCGTCTGCAATAAGCCTTGGGTGACAGCAGCCTTTGGACGACGGGGCGTGCTGTCCCAAGCCTCCTGAGGGGTCCAGGGAGAGTCAGCTATGGGGCAGGAAAAGCGCAGTTCCCAGGGTGCCCTCTGAAGCCCGAGACAGAGGCTGGTCTGGGCGGGAGATGCCAGAGGGCTCGCCTGCGTTCCCAGGCCGAGATCCCCAGGGCGTCCATGGCCTCTTTTGATCTGCCTTCTCCTCTGGAGCCTCCTGTCAAGGAACCAAATCACTCTCCGACCCTGGCAGCTCCCCTGCTGCATGTCTTTCCACTGTGGGTTGGAATCCTGACTTTTCGGCCACTTGAAAGGCATGGGCCCCCTGCTCCCCACATCTGCCACTCACTTCTGTAGAGGCCGTGCTGCTGGCGTGGACGGCTGAGCGGGAGCCCCCACCCGCGGCCCCGGGGACAGGCGCCTTCCCAGAGCCCCAGGGGCCTCTTGCCAGGTGACTTCAATTTGCTGTGACCCTGTACAAAGCATCACTTCGTGTGAATGGGACGCGCCCCTGGTGACATTTTAATTACCGACCTGCGTCCAGGAGAAGCTCGGAGCATCTTGCAGGCCTGATGAGACCCACTGTCTCTACCCCCCCACACCCTCCCAGCCGCCCTCCCCCCACGGCCTTGGGCCCCTGAAGATGCCGGGAGGAGCCGAGCTCAAGCGCTGTGAGTGGTGCGTGAAGTGGACGCACGACCGGGCCCGGCCCGACTGTTGGGTGCAGCGCTGGGCGGACGCCAGGCACCCGCTGGTCTTTGACCCTCACAGCTGGCGGGGGATCCCCAGAAGCCTACCCTGGGAGAAGAATCCGAGTACAGCCCTTTCTCTGGACACGTTCTGGTCATCACTGCAACGGAACAAATAACCCCGAAACTTAGCGGCTTAAGACAACGGTGTCTTTTCTTTCGCTTACGAGTCTGCGACTGGGCAGGGGCTGGTGGGGACCCCTCGTCTCTGCTCCATTTTGTCGGAGGCCTTGTCTCCATGATGGGAACTGGGGCAGTGGGGTGAGGCGTCTCCCTCCGCACGTAGGTGCTCTCACTGGGCCGCGAGGAAGCCGCCTTTCCTACAGGGTGGCTCAGGTGCTCTGAGAGCCCACAGGGGAAGCTGCAAGCCCTTCTGTGGCCTCGTCTAGAAGCCACCCGTGTCACCTCCCAGTATTCTACTGGTCATCTAGAACCAGCCCTGATTCAATGAGGGCCACACGAAGCACGGGCTGCTACCGCGTGCCCAGCTCTGGGCTAGGTGTGGCGATACAGCCACGAACACACTAGAGGAGGACCTACACTAAATGGAAAAAGATACACCGTATCGAGTGGCGAAAAGTGCTGGGAAGGCAAAAGCAGGGCCAGGGAATAGAGAGGGACTGGGGGTGGGGCGGGGTGGGTGGAGGGGGCAGTGATGTCACACAGGGGCACGGGACAGCCTCTCAGAGGAGCGGCATTTGAGCATGGTCAGAGGGACGCGAGGATGGAGGGTGTCTTGGGAAGAGGGGATGGAACGGCCAGTGCAAAGGTCCCGAGGCAGCTGTCTGTGTGTGCAAACGGTTGGTGTGTTGCAGCAGAGTGGGCAGGGGGTCGGGGGATGGTATGTGGAGGACAGGCAGGTAGAGGTGGGCGAGGGGAGCAGGGTTTGTGGGATCTTGCAAAGACTTCATTAATTCCAAGTGAAGGGGGAAACCACTGGAGGGTTTTGAGCAGGGGAACAGCATCTGACTTAGGTTTTAAAAGAATCCCTGCAGCTCAAGTGTGGGGAGGAGGGTGCAGGGCACTAGGAGGGAAGCATGGAGACCAGGTAACTACGTTCTCCGCTTTCCAGGTGAGGAGGCTCAGAGATGCAGAGAGAGAGAAGTTTCCACGGCTGTTCCTCTGCCTGCAGCACCCCAGCCCTTTCCCTTGCTGGCCGCGCTCGCCCATCAGCAAGAGCTTGAATCTCTGTGACTCCCTAGATCCCTGCCTTCGGATGTCCTGGACGGTGTCTGCCTTGGTCCCCTTTCCCCGCCGTGAACCTAGCTCAGGGCAGACTTAGCATCGAATCGAACAGACAAAAGGGCTGGGCACGGTGGCCTGAGCTCAAAGGCTCGGGCCGTCCACAGCCCCACCAACCTGGACAGTAATGACACAGGTGAGAAGGAACCCAGGACAGGTGAGGCGGGCTTGTCCAAACACTGAGGGCTGAGCAAGATCGCCCGCCGTGGGAGAGATTCAACGGCGACCCTCCCCTGGGAGACATCACGGAGGGGAAAGTGGGGGGTGGCGGGTGCTGCCTGCATTCCCTTCTTTCCTGGAGAACCGACCGTCCCAAGTCAGCACCCAGGCCCAGGGTGTGTTTCTCCCATAGGAAGTATGGTCATTCCAGGTGGGGTTGGGGGACAGATCACCCCGAGGAAGCAAGGAGGGGGCACCCGAGCACCGAGCTTGAGTCTCCAAGTAGCTCCCCTCACACGAGGCCCCCTCTGTAACCAGCAGTCAGCCCCCATTCTGGGGGGTCCCGGTGGCAGTAAGCACGGCCACAGACCATCGGGCCACTGCAGCTCTTTAATCTTCCTTGTAAGCTCTGCTCTCACAGATTTGGAAAATGCCTCTCTGATAGACTAGGGGCTCACGCGACAATCATCGCCAACAGACTGGGCGTCCTGGTCATCACTCTGCCATGAGAAATAGTCACACGTGGGCTTTAACAATCTTACTTCTGTGAGGTTAGTTACCATCGGGGGAGATCGCTGCTCTGCGTTTTCAGTGTCAGGAGGCGGCGGCCGAAGCGTCTGGCCTGCGGTCAGAGCCCTGTCTGACCTCTCACCTTCCACCAAAGAGTACAAAGTGGATGGTGTTTTCCTTAATAGGAATTCAGAGCAGAAGGCTTTTCCTCTTCTCTCATGCACACGTCGGCCTGCAGCCGGCCTTCCATGAGAAACGCACACACTGAGGCTCCAGCTGCGGAGAGGAGGAGGAAGCGGGAGCCCCGGGGCTCTGGGCGTATGGGGTTTACCAGCATTTCAGGGTTTTCAAGCTGCATCATGGTACCACTGCACCACCCTCCACCCCTTTCCTTATGCAGGCTCCCCGGCGATTTGTGGGATCCACTCATGAGGACAGAAATCTGGGGATCCTGAGGGAGGAGTAGGACCACCGCGCTCTCTGTGCCTCGGAAGGATGTCGCATCATGGGGTGAGACTGAGCATCTGGGGGTCTCTCTCCTCCCTAAACATTTCCCCACGGACTCTCAGCGCGTGTTGTGAGAAGTCTGGCCTTCGGAGGAAGTGGTTTTCATCCCTAAGACGAAAATGCTGGCGTTTAACCCAAACAACTTTGGATCAATTTTTTTCTTTTTCTTCTTTCTTACTCTCCTTTTCTCTCTTTTTGGGGAGAGGAAAGTTATTGATGGGGTAAACACAGATGTGTTTAATGTTTTAAGTCAGTTACCAGTGTATGTGGAGTCAACTAAATATCTCTGGGCAATAATTAGCCCAGAGGTTCTTCATTATGGCTGTAAATGGGAGGCCGCCGATGAGAAAGATTTTTAACGTACGGATGACAGAGTTCAGTAGTGTTGGACATTTGCTAACTGTTTCCACATGATCCTTTAACGTCAGTGAGAGTGCAGGGCTGACTTCTAAGCTCTCTGGTGAAAACCCAGAGACCATCTCCATCACCAGCTCCAAACTACTGTTAGATGCCTAGTTATACGTTATTAACTAGGCTTCTTCCGCGTCCTTTCCGCGGCAGTCCTTCATATGCAAGAGTATAAACACCTACAACATGATGGTCGTGTCAGGCTGCACCGCCCAGGATGGCTGCACCCATCTACCGCAGCCCCCTGCTCTTCCTACACTGAGACGCTGACCGTCCCCTACTCTTGCATCTGCCCAGGCTGGTGACTGTAGTGCGAGCCATGCTGTGTGACAGCTGAGGCTCAGACATGAAAGGTGATGCTGCGTCCACCTGGACCCCCGGGGATGCTCAGCCTTGGAACCCAGCTGCCATCCTCTGAGGAAGCCAAACAGCCACCCGGAAGGGCCACATGTGAGCGTCCTGATCCCGGCCCATCTGAGGTCCCCACCAGCATCGACCACCAGCCAGGTGAACCAGAGGACCTTCAGACGATTCCAGCCTCCACCTGGACCAGTCCTGGGTGGTGCTGAGCGGAGTAGAGATGAGCCGTCCCTGCCAAACCCTGCACGATGCAGAGATGTGTGAGCAAAATAAATGTCGTCATTGTCTTAAGCCACTGCACTTTCGAGGGTTTCGCTCTGCAGCAAGAGATAACTGGCACACTGGAGGTACAAACCCAGTGCACAGAGAGCTTTTTGCCCTTGGCTGGCTTGATCTTATTTTCTTTTATCTCAATTATAAGTCATTTTGTTGGATTATTATCTTGGTTCTATCATGTATTTAAACGCACTGAAAAAAAGGTTTTTTTTTTTTTTTAAATCTAGGGCAAAATTCACAAAACATAAAATTAATCATTTAAAGTGTACAGTTCAGTGCCATTTAGTACTTTCACAACACTGTGCAACCACCATCTCTAACAAGTTCCAAAATATTTTCATCACCCCAGAGGGAAACTCTGTATTCATTGAGCAGTTGCTTCCCGTTTTCCCCTCCTCCAGCCCCTGGAATCACCAGTCTGCATTCTGTCTCTATTGGTTTATCTATCCTGGACATTTCGGACACATGGAATCATACATGTTCTCCTGTGTCTGGCTTCTTTCACGGAGCATAATGTCTTCAGAGTTCATCTGTGTTGTAGCCTGTATGACAAATTCATTCCTTTTATATGGCAGAATAATATTCCACTGTGTGGATGGACCACATTCGGTTTAGCCGTTCATCAGTTTCTGGACGTTTGAGTTGTTTCCACTTTTGGGCTATTATGAATAGCGCTGTTATGAATATTCAAGTATTTTCTCAAGTCCTTTGTTTTCAATTCTTTTGGGCATATTCCTAAGAGTGAAACTGCTAGGAAGATAAGAATCTTTTCTAAACACCAACAGTGCCATCTAATGCATGCAGTGGCGAGAGGCTGAGAATCTCTCACTGAATCATCTGCAGTCTCAAGCAGTGACAGCATCCCAGGTAAAACAGGACATTTAAGATCTATTCTTATGGTTCTTAAGAGACCAAAAGCTCACCCCCCAAAAAATGCTGGAGAGGGGCGTTTGCTACTGCTTGTTATTTAGATTTGTAGTTGATGAAGATGTTTTAATGACATTTGGAAAAAATATAACCCATGGTAGGTCACACTTGGTAACTGCCATTTTTGTAAGTCCGAATAATCAACTATTGGCAACTTCCTATGATTCCACTTAACATCCACTAGAGCAGACTCTGCATATCACAGAAACTTAACCCAGCTTCACCAAATGAAGTCAGGCTGTGAGGCTTGATTTTCCCGTGCGACAAGGGTTCCAAAGATGGGCAGTCCAGCACGCTGCAGTGGCTGACGGGCTTGTTAAGAACTGGGTCTCCTTCTGGCTTACTGCCCTCGGTCCTGAGTACAGGCACTAAGCCTGCATTTCAGGCATGGAGGAGGTGATAAGAAAAGGGGAAGAGGTGTGTGCCAAGATTTTATTTAAAACAAAGCAAAACACGCACGCACACGATAGCTTTCCTAGAAACCCACGTCTGTGGACAGACATCTGTTCACATCTCGTTGGCCAGAACCGGGTCATTTGGCTGCCTCTAACTGCAAGGGATGCTGGGTATTTCTTTATTTTGATGCTCTTTTATTTTGGAACAATTTTAGATTTTCAGAAAAGCTTCTGAGACAGTGCAGAGGGCTCCCACATACCCTGCACCCAGTCTCCCCTTCTGTTCCCCTTCTGCTACTATCTTCGCACCCAGTCTCCCCTTCTGTTACTGTCTTCCATCACAATGGCACACTTTCAAAAGTAAGAAGCAACACTGATACATACAGTTAACTAAACTCCAGACCTTATTTGGATTTCACCAGTTCTCCCACAAGGTCCTTTTCTGTCCCAGGGTCCCATCCAGGGTCCCACACTGCATTTAGTCATCACGTCTCCTTAGCCTCTGCTGGGCTGTGACAATTTCCGAGACTTTCCTTGCTGTCATGATCTTGACGGTTTCAGAGAGGAATGGTAGGATGTTTTGTAGAATGTCCCCCAGGTTGAGTTTGTTTGTCAACTGGGCTTTTCTCATGCTTTGACTAGAGTTATATGCACAGAGATATTGGGGTGGGGGCATCATATCCACATGACTTATCACTGGTGACGTTGCCCTTGGTCACCTGATTAACATAGTGTCTGCCGGGCTTCTTCACTCTAAGGCTACTATTGGTCTCCATCCTTTGGAAGCAATGCAGTAATTCAGCGCACACTCGAGGGCGGGATGAGGCTCCACCTCCTGGAGCAGAGAGCGTCCACGCAGATTATTAAGGATTCTTCTGGAAGGAAGAGTGACGGCTCTGCTGTCACCCTGAATAAAATCGGGGTCCTCTTGGTAAGGAAGTAGGGGAGCATGGATATTCCATCCTCAGTTGTGAATGGGGGTACCAGCATTTGCCTTATCTATGTGGATAAGAGGATTTTTACTCTACTTTTTAATGCTGGGACTTCCGGAAGCTTGGAATAATGGTTGGGGTTCTTATCTGAGGTTGGCAAACTTTGACAGGTGAGTTTATTTATTCAGGACTTATGTACTGGAGATGGGGACAGTCACTGGGGCCACAATCGTGCATGGATTGTGGCAGACACAGCTATTGTCACCCAGTATCACTTTCCCTTTCCCTTAGTAATAGAATCCCAGGGCTTCAGCTGGGTATGTGGCTGTCCAGGTAAGGACTTCATTTCCCAGCCTCCCATGCATGGTCGTATGACTAACTTCTGGCCAGTGGGATACGAGTGCAAGTGACGTAGCCAACATCTGAATTAAGCCATGGACCAGGTCTCCAGGATGGATAAGTGGGAAGAAGAAGGGACCGCTGGTTCTAACTCTTTACTGGAGTAGAAGCTTTTGGTATGGTGGCCCCTTGGGTCAAAACTGTGGCATCAGTGATTGTAAGATACCCATAAATTCTACCCCTGCGGGTGACTCAGATGACGGTGAATTCACCAAAGAGAACTCTGTCCTGGGGCCACCTCTTATTGTCTGTGTCAACCTGAGCAAACCACACCACTTCTGTGCCCCTCTGTGAACTTCTCTGTGAGTGTCAAGGCCTCTCTCACAGATAATCAGGGAAATCCAATGCGCTGAGTATGTAAGATACTCAGTATGGTGCCTGGAAGGTAGTGTCTCACAAATGTTCGCTTCTATTTTTGTTATTGTTATGATTATTACCACAATGTTTGTAGAATTAGAAAAAAACATTTATGATAATAGGGTCAGAGACCATAGTCTTCCTCTGTTTTTTGTGGAGTTTTTTGGCGGGGGGGGGGTGGTGGTCTGTTTATTAAACATGACTCTAAACTGTAGCCCTAACAAGGCTAGTCTTAAATGTATGAAACGATTTCCAAATTTGGGACCCATGAACCACTTCAGGGCACGGGAATTAGTCTGCATTCCAGATCAGTTAGGGAAATAGTTTGCAGCAACTACGACATTTTGGAACACATCAAATAAGAAGAGAGATGACTGTTGTATGTCAGAGTCAGAAGGAAAAAGTAAGGCATTTCTGTGTGATTTCAAGAATGGTTCACTCACAGAGTCCCCTCTGGAGACGCAAGAAATAGCAGGCCTATGTCAAAACCACAGTGAACTTTTCACTGACTCAAAGACCTCCCACCCAATCCCAGGGGATGGGGTAATTCAGTGGAGATTAAAGGCTCACTCAGTCCTGGTAACCAGAGAAACGCAAGTTCTATTAGGTTACCAGTTCCATTTTTCTGCCAAGCAAAAAGGCAGAGTTTCCCTGGAGGAGACAGAATATTTGCTCTCAGCCAAAAGACCCCAGAGGACCAGAGCTGTTTAACCGAGATTACGAAAAAGAAAAGAAGTTGAACTGCACAGCTTTGCTGGGCCTGGACCTTACTGCCAGCCCCACACTCTGAGCTAAAGCCCCTGGCATTTAAATCAATGAAAAATGAATAATGCACTTAGTTAAACATTTCCTCCCACCATGAAAGTCCTCGGTCGCCCTAATTTCTTTCTCTACTTGACATTTTCACTTCTTTTTCTGACCAGATATCCAAAATGAAATCTGGCACTCTGAGGACAAGTGCTCTCCACGCAAGTTTTCGCCAGCGTTCTATTAGGAGCTTTGAAACTCAACACCCTCTTTTTATCCCATATTACTTCCTCCCCTGGAACTGTTCAATCTCTACTCAGCAATCCCATTAGACTTTTCACTTCCATTTTTTTAAAAGCTGATAAAAGTGTGTAGGTGTTTGAACCCCATCCAGGGAGGTCGGCTTCCAAGCTCAGCAGAGAGCAGAAGGCTGCATTGGGTGTGTAGGGTGCTGCCGGGCGCTGGGTCCCCTTCCTGGCTGCCCGCCCATGCCTTTGGGGTAGGAAGGTGGCCCATTGTGGGCACATGTGTGGCCTTTGCCGCATGCTCTGGGGATGGTGGGATCATTGCACAGATTTTTACGTGGCTGGAAGTGCTTGTTTTCATCTTCCGTGTAAGTGGCTGAACTTTGTAAAAGAAGAGAGTGACTTAGCAGGAAATGGTGGGACTAACACAGTATTGTATCATGTGGAGCCGGCCAATGTATTCATGCTTTTCCCCTTCTTTTTCAGGGAGGGGAGTTGCCAGCTTTGTTGCAGGGGAGGGAGGGGCAGAGGAGCCTGTGAGGGTGTCCACGGAAGACCTGTGGCCACCCTGTGAGAAGGGGGAACTCTGTTTCTGTCCCCAGAGCCCGTCCCTGTCCCACCTCTGCTCTTGTCTGCCAACACCTCCCAGAGGCCTTGCACCCTGGCTCCGGTGTAGGTTTGCCCCACGGGGAGCCCTGGCTGAGACCAGAGGTGGAGAGCTCTCTCCATCTCAGCTCTCTGCATCTGAGCCTCCTTGGTGCTTCCAGCCCTTCCTCCGTGGTCCTCAGATGGACCGGGGTCAGCCCCTGCTCTGCTATTGCCTGGCGAGGGGCGAGCGAATCCGTCTCTCTGAGCCTCAGTTTCCACAACCATTCAGTACAGCCACTCGCACCGACCTGGCACCTGGCTGGGACTCACCGAGACCATGGTGGTAAAGCACTGCTCAGCATCTGGTCCCCGCGGGGCTATTCTCATCTGCGTTGGGAGTCGCACGCGGCCCACCACCTGTGCCATCCGAGTGCCACAGGTTCAGTGCTGTTGAAGGACAAAGCAAGCAGTTAAACTGAAGATGCATATATTGATCTCTAGCATTGGATGTTATTTTAGTGATTTTTATCAGAGCATCTCCCCTTCCCTGGCCCCTTCGGCATTCCTTCTGTGATCTGACAAGGAATTGTGTCAGGGGAATACTGCCTGTGGCTATTGGGTGACCGATTGGATCTATGCCCCGCCCTTACCTCTGCAGCAGCTGGTCAGCTTTTCCTGTCACTCAGCCAGCATCTCAGGCACTGCTGTGTGGGGGTCAGTCATGACAGGGAGTCGTCGACAATCACAATTACAACAGCAGCTGGTATTTACCGAGCCCCCTTCAGTGCAGGTTCCCAGCAAGCGTCGTATTGGCTTTTGTCATCGATTATTCTCCTATTTCACAGATGTGCAAACTGAGGCTCCAACTGGCTGAGAAACTGTGCTAAGTGCACACATAACAGCAGCTGCCCTGCGTGTGCTGCTTGTTCCCTGGACACACACGTTCTCTTGGTCCTTCTGTACTCGGACTTGGTCCGTCCTGAGGCTGCTACCAGGAGGGAAGTGCCGTTATCACATTCATGTTGCAAAGGAAGAAATTCGAATACGTGACCGCACTGCCAGGGCCCGGCTGCTAAGGACAGGAGGAAACTTGCATGCAACTGGGAGCTGGACACAGAGCCCGCGCTCCTGGAGGCAACGGCGTCAGCACCGTCTGAGTCTGGGTCTTCCCAGAGCACAGCCTGACATGTGGCTTGGGCAGTGGTGTGCTGGGAGTGAGACGGGGAAGCCAGAAAGGCAATAAACATTCATTGGCGATGCTTTCCTGCTGTGGGCATGCGGGCGGGCCAGGGCAGGGTCCACTGAGGGCCCCGAAGCTGGGGACGCACCCTGGGATGCGCCTGGGGGCACTGACTCCTTGCCCCGTCTGGCCTGTCCTGGGTGGGGTTGAGAAGGTCCTCAGGAAGCCGTTGGCATGTGTGATGCGGCCTGCCGATGACCTGTGGGGGCCGAGGGCTGCTGGGCGGGCTCCGAGGTAAGTTCTCTGTCGTTAAGCCCCTTTCACACTTACGGTGCCCGGGACTCATCCCAAGTCCCATCAGAAAGGAGCTGGAGGACACGATGGCAGCGGACAGGACCCTTGCTGGGGGTGTCACTGTGGACTTAGCCCCTGCCCAGCACCCACAGGGAGGCAGAGCCAGCACCAGAGTCCGCTGACATCCCAGAGGGCCACACTCTGTCCTGGCTTCTCAGACCTCACGCAGACAGCAGGCCATCAGGAGGAAAGGTCAGGCCCGTCTCCTCCCGCTGCTCCAAGTTCCACGCGAGGGGACTCAGCACGACCAGCCTCGGGGGCTTTCGTTGCGGATTGGCCACTCCCTCAGCGGATGCTCTCCGCTCCTCTGGGACCTCAGGATCTGATGATGAGTGTGACGGATGCCAGTCCTCGGCTGACAGGCACAGCCAGGGGCCCCGCACCCTCGGGGAAAGTGCACCGTCTGGGCCGAGTCTCTCCTGGTGCCTGACCCCAGCCAGCGTGGGGCTGGGAGCCAGGTACAGAGTCGCGGCCGGCGTCGCTCCTGGCTGCGGGGAGCTGCCCCAGGAGAACATCATTCACGGAAGAGCAGAGCCTTCAGAGACCACCTGATCCGCTTCTGGAGCGTTCAGAAGAGAGGGGAGTGCGCAGTCCTGCTGAGGTTTAGTGAGTGTAAGCCTTGTGACGGCACTGGGTTCAGCGCTTACAAATACTAACTCACTGAACTGCAACAACCCCGCGGGCTAGGGTTGCTCTTTATCCCACCTGCTGCAAAGAAACTGAGGCTCGCAGGGGTTAAGTGCCTTGCTGAAGGTCACCAGGTGGTCTGGCTTGGAAGTTCATACGTGAAATCCCTAGGCCATGCGGCCTCAGCTCCATTCGGAATCACAGCAAAGTGTAATAGAGAAAAAGCCTCTGGAATAGCTCATATTCACAGAGTGTTTATTAAGTGCCAGGCTCCAGGGGAAGTGCTTTCTGTGGCTTCTCCACTGAATCCCGACAGCAACCCGCGAAAGTGGCACAATCTGCATCTCCATTTTGCAGATAAGCAAAGGGAAGCTCAGAGAGGTTGCGTAACTGTCCCAAGGTCACTCAGGTTGGAATCGTGGAGCTGGGATCTGAACCCTGGCGATTGGGCTCTGAGCTCACCCCCTTGGGGGAGTGTTGACTTCTAATGCAAAACCCAAGGGACAAGCCACATGATCTCCCCAAACACACTTTTACCATTAAAATGGGAAGTGTCGATGTTTTCAGGCCTGTCCTTGTGTCTTGTTCAACCACGGTCCAAGCGCTAACAGAGCGCACGGGGTCAGCACTGACTGAGGGGGTGTGAGCTCGCTTCATGATTGGCCCCTTGGGAGACACCGGCTCCTCGGGAAGGAACCACAGAATATTTTCCGAGATGCCTCCAGGTTTAGCTCATCCTTCAAAGTGTGCCTGATGGAATAATCCCCCCAAGAGATGCTCCAGAAAACCAGAGTTCCAGGGCCAAGTATGTTTGCAAAAGCGCCGAACGCTACACTCCCTCCTGGAGATTCCAAATGCCCCTCAGCCCGTGAGAGGCGGTAGAGGTCGTAAGATGCGTAAGTTCCGGGGATCTAATGTACAGCGGGGGATTACAGCTAATAATACTGTGTCACATATGTCGCTGAGAAAGTAGATCTTAAGTGTTCTCACTACAAAAAGAAGTAGTAACTGCGCGCCAGGCTGGAGGCGCGACTAGCTGATGCTGAGCTGGTAGTCATTTCGCTACATATAAAGGTATCACATCAACACGCTGCACACCTTAAGCTGACACAATGTTAAGTGTCAATTATATCTCAATAAAGCTGGGAGGAAACTAAGGCACACCTCTCAAAGAAAAAATAAATAAAAGATGTTTCTCAGACTGATTCTTTACCCAACACAAGTTCATGTGCCAGATGCACACTGAGGCCAAACAAACATCACAGTTTGGAGCAGAGAAAGGTTTGCTGCAGGGCTAAGCAAGGAGATGGCTGACTCTTGCCCCCAAAACCGAAACTCCCTAACGCGTTTCAGCAAAGCATTTTTAAAGGCGAGGTGAGGGAGGGGTGTGGTTAGTTGTTGCAAACTTCTTGGTTTCGGAATCCTTTGTTCTTGCAGTCTTTATTTGTTGCTTTAAAAAAAAAAAAAAAGATGAGAAACTATGATACTATAACGGTCCTTCCAATAAATCCACAATAGACGGCATTATGGGGAGGAATAGATAAATCATCTGGTGTTCACTAGCTGGAGATTTTTATTTTATTTATTTATTTTAAAAATAAATTTATTTGTTTATTTTTGTCTCTGTTGGGTCTTCGTTGCTGTGCGCGGGCTTTCTCTAGTTATGGTGAGCTGGGGCTACTCTTCGTTGCGGTGCGCGGGCTTCTCATTGCGGTGGCTTCTCTTGTTGCGGAGCACGGGCTCTAGGCACGTGGGCTTCAGTAGTTGTGGTACATGGGCTCAGTAGTTGTGGCTCGTGGGCTCTAGAGCGCAGGCTCAGTAGTTGTGGCGCACGGGCTTAGTTGCCCCGCGGCATGTGGGATCTTCCCAGACTAGGGCTCGAACCCGTGTCCCCTGCATTGGCAGGCGGATTCTTAACTACTGTGCCACCCGGGAAGTCCTGGAGATTTTTTTTTTTTTTTTTTTTTGCGGTACGCGGGCCTCTCACTGTTGCGGCCTCTCCAGTTGCGGAGCACAGGCTCTGGACGCGCAGGCTCAGCGGCCATGGCTCACGGGCCCAGCCGCTCCGCGGCATGTGGGATCTTCCCAGACTGGGGCACGAACCCGTGTCCCCTGGATCGGCAGGCGGACTCTCAACCACTGCACCACCCGGGAAGCCCCCTGGAGATGTTTAAATACACACTTTTAGACCCTGAGAGCTCAAAGAGACAAAAATAATACATATATGGACAATAACATAATAACTAAGTTTGCTCTAGTAGAATTGTATAGAACTTTATGCCCAACAAACAACATAGTGATTTTTTTTTTTTTTTGCCACATTGCACAGCTTGTGGGATCTTAGCTCCCCACCCAGGGATTGAACCTGGGCCTCGGCAGTGAAAGCGCTGAGTCCTAACCACTGGACCGCCAGGGAATTCCCTATAGTGATATTTCTACCCTGGCTCTTAACACATTCCTTTCTTCTTCCTACCTTCCTTCTGCTCAGCCCTCTGAACCCCATTCTGTTCCTTTTTGACATGTTCTCAGTGTACTCTATGATTTTAAAATGGCTTGTGCTAAGCACTGAATGAGTATTGAATGGCATTTGCAAATTACTTTGAGCTTGTGGCTTTGACAGAAGGGTTATGTAAAGTATTGATAGCTGAACTACTTTTTCAGGGGGCGGGTTTGAAAAAATGGCAGATCAAAAGCTTCTTAAGAATGTGTACGGGTATGTGTTGGGAGTCTGTTCTGTCCAAAGGAAATCTCTGGCAGGTATTAATTTGAGGGAGAAAAAAGGAAGTTTTTAAAGGCAAGTCATCACTAGGAGGAAAAAAAGGGAAAAGGAAGAAAAATTACAGCATGTTTTAATTGTGACTCGGAAACTTTATAAACACAATTTACACGTGTATCACTTATAATCATGTTCCTGGCCAGAGCAATAATTATGATAAATCCTTTGTCAACCCTGCTTAGGGGTCTTTATGAAGTAGTCGGAAATTAGTTCACATACTAGAGAACACTTCAATAAAAATCCGATCCAACCCAGCCTCTCCGCACATGGAATTCCACACGGCTCGTAATCAGATGTTCACCAAATCACACTTTTTCACTGCCAAACGCCTTGCCAGGTTAGCATAAACAAGTCTTGAATTCATTAAGTCGCATTTTTTAGTCTTCTAATTAGCTAAAAGTTGTACATTTCAAGCACAGCATGTCAAGAACTCAATGTCAAGGTATAATGATATGGCAAAGGTGCAAAAGTCATGGCCTTTTGTCAAAAACGTTGGTTGATGACTCTCTGCTTAACTGGTCTTGGGCTGGCTTTGGGAGATGTGTAGAGAGGGGCTGGCAAGGAAGCATTCTTAACACATGGTCCTTCTTCCTAAAAAGTCACCCACTCCAATCTCTATCTTTTCCAACACCATCTGAGGTTGTGTTGCTAGAAATTAGGTCCTCCCACACATTCACCTAATGTGAAAATTTTTTTAAAACACTTTCAGTTTTCTTCCCCCTCAGTGATTTCACATCAGCAAACTCAGCCGCAATCCATGTCTTATCATGATCATGTTGAAACATAAACATTTCTCTCAATAATGTTTCACACACTCATCTGCAGTGCATTCATGCAAAAATGACAGTGTCCCGATAGTATTCCAGCTCATTTGTTTAAACTTACAGTTAAGTAGCTTCAGACCACGTAGAGAAGACTCAGGGTGGGGACAGCAAAAGCAGATTCTAAAATGTCAGACCTTAAAGACCACCAAATCTGATTCTCTCCTGTGTTAAAACTGAAAGCTGAAAAAAAAAATCCAAAACCAATCAGGTTCAAAAACAACAACAAAAAAGTGAAAGCTGAGACCCAGAGGGGAGGAAACTCACTCAAGTGTACATGGCTGATTAGCAGCTGAGTGGGAATTTGAAGAGGATAATCACATGTCTTTCAGAGCATCCTTCACTTTGCTCAGATGCTTTGCCTTTCTGATCTCATCTCACACTCCGAGGAGCCCGTGAATCAGGGAGCTGGGTGCCATGCCCCCATCTCACTGCCGAAATACTGAGGAGAAAGAAGGCCAAAGGTCCTGCATGAGTACACGTAACCACTGGGTGCTAAGGCTACAATCCAACTCTCCTTAAGTTCAGATCATGCCCTTTTCATTAGATCAAGGGATCCTGGGGGTTTTCATAAAGGACAAGGAAGAGTGTCCATGAGGCAGTGGCTTTCAAACATTTTAAAACACATCCCTAATAAGAAGTCATTTTACCTGGGTCTCTGGGGCAGTGGAGGATGCTACCTGGCCTCCATTCTCTCTTTCTTGCTTTTAGTGCTAGAACCCCCTAAGTTTGAGTGGGCACCCAGTTGCTCAGCTGGAAGACTACATTTCCCATCAGTCTCTCCTAGCAAGTGGGTATGACCTGGAGGCTACCTTCCGGCCTATAGGATGTGGGAAGAAGTATGTGCACCTCAGGTGGGGCCCTTGGAAGAGGAAAGCACCTGCCTTCCGCTTCCTCTCCACCCTCTCCTGTGGGCCGTACGGCTTGCTTCAGGCAGGGGCCAGGCCAGGCCAGGTTGATGAGGGTCACACCCAGGGGAGGTGGAACACCCTGGGAAGGATCTGGGGGTCTAGATTATCCCACAGAGCACAGCTGTCTACTATCCCTGGCCCCCCTGCCCACCTCTGGCTGGGTGCAGACAGGGAAGCAAACTTCTACCTTGTTGAGCCACTATATTGTGTGTCCCTCTAATACAGCAGCATAGTGTAGCCCTGACTAACGTACCCAGGCTACCCTCACACACACACGTGCATACTCATGTGCACGCACACACACACACACACACACACACACACGCACAAAACAGATGTTTCAGAGATGAAGCCACTGCTTACCATGTGAATAGTGCCTTGGTCTAGCCCATTCCATTCCATTCCATTCTGCCCTGCTCTACTTTTTTTTTTTTTTAAAAAATAAAACATATATGGCTCCTTCCCCTGACCTCATGATCCACTAATGGGTTACGACCTGCAGGACTAGAGCACTTGTCTAGAGACAATGCATTAAACTCTGCCGAGGGACCCTTGAGCAAAGCACTTTGCAAACAGAGGTGGAAGGAAGCACCTACCCCGGCAGTTACGACAGATATGCACAAATGCAAAGCAGCACGGAGCTCGGGAACGACAGGGGCACACTGTGGGCTGGTCTCTGGAGTCGGTGGATGCCGCCCGCAGGGCTCCGCGGAGGTGGGTTCATAACAGGACGGGCACTGACTTTGCATCCAGTAGCGTTAAAGCATCCCGAGAGTCCAAGTGTGCACCTCTGCACTCTCCAGCCACGCTGGCACCTTTATACACTCAAGCTCAGGTGTGCCAAGGACCAGGTGCCAGGAATAACGAGGCCCTGCTCCTCTGGGCAACTCACTCAGACCACTCGTTCTCTGCTTTCCATTTTCTGGGAGAATTTTCACCTTCCTCGGGTCTGCTCCCACCTCTCCCCTCCTCTTGGCTAACTTTACAGGCATTGTAAGAAAGAGTCCTTTGGGCTTCCATACTGGCCGCGTGGCCCTGAGGAAGTTGGGGGAACTCTTCACCTGTAAACTGGGTGCAGTGGCACCTGTCCAGAGAGGACCGAACTCCAGTGAAGAGTCAGGTGGCTGGTGTCCTTGAGCATCTCCTACGTGACAAGTATTAACTCGGGTACTGGGTTCAGAGAGCGTAAAAGCGGTGATGTATGTAGGGTGCTGAGGAGGGGTCTGGCTGGTTCTCGGGTTGTGATGTCACCTGTCACGGTGTGGCTTTTACCACCATTCTGGGATACCTGGCAGGTAGCAAAGGGTGGAGAGAGGATTTTCACCTGCAGAGCTGACAACAGAATGCAACTTTCATGGCAGTCAGGGCAGCCTCAGAGGGGAAATTTCCATCTCGGCAAGAAAAGGCATTCATTTCTACCTGTTTGGGTTGATGGATTTGTCCACTGAAACCCGTTTGAAGAATATATATATATATATATAACGACATTTAGTTTATTTTGAGTTAAAATAAACCTCAGTAAATATTTTTGTGATCTCTCCTTACCCTGCCACAAATAAAATATAATGAGCTCGACGTTTAGATAATCCTCTGATTTTTCTCAGTAGACATTTTAGATAAAAGACAAAGAGTTTCTTATTTTGGGGTTCATAAAACATTCTACATTTATGGCTTCATTTTTCTGAAATCCAGATCAAAGCCTGGCTGTGAAATTTTACTGTCCCACTGCTCACGGGTCTGTTGACTTACTGCATACTTCAAAATTCCCTTCTTCCCTCTAGACCCTCTGACCACCTTCTTTTTTTTTTTTTTAAAAAAAAGGACATTTGCATTTCGTGCTATTCAGGACCTTGAAGATGTAGATTGGCAGAGTGAGGCTGGGGGAGCTGAAACAACATTTTCCTGGGTTCTAATTAGAAGAATTAACTGTATTCATAGCAAGGCCCTCTCCTAGAGCCCCTGATTCCCCCATGAAGCAAGATGTTCTTGTGCTGAACGCAAGTGAGGTTGGTCATTCATAGCCTGTGATCTCCGCCCCCTACCCCGTTCACTAGATGCCTTTATGATCTTTGTTTATATTAATCCCCAAAGAACTAAGCTTCATTTCATTTTATTTGGTAGAGAAACCCAACAGCGAAAAGTTCAGGAGACCCAAATGTTTCCATAATTGCTTTGAGTTCTGAATGTATTTCAGGCTGACAGCAAAGATAAAAAGCCCCTTGCGGTCTGGTGTTGGGAATCATTTTTCAGTGCTCTGTGTGGGAAATTGAGCCTGGGCTGTAACGGGGTGGGTTCAGGGAGGCTGGAGTTTTCAGACTGCAGTGAAATGGGCCCCGGCTGTCACTTTAAATCATCCCTGCATTTCAGGCCTTGGTATCAATCACACCTCGGGTGAACAACACCACGTTGGAAACAAATTTGGGGAGAAGCAAACAGGGGGCGGCCGGGCTCTTGTTTACGTCTTCTGTCGTGTTTCTTAAATTGTTCACATTTTCTTTTTCCACCCACATGGATAATTCCTGCTTTCAGCGGTGACGGAAATGAACAGGGGCCAGAATACTACAAGCTATTCCCATGATGATTGCAGCTGAGACCACAGGCCAAACCATGGATGTGTCATGAGAAAAGCCGGGTCCTGCACAGTTTCCTGGGCTGCAGAGGCTCCCGGGAAGTTTGGAGAACTGGGGTCTTCCTCCCCCATGACAGGGTGGATCCACCCAGGATCTGCTCTTTGACACTGTCTCAACTTTTTACCTTTATTTTTCCCATCTGAATAATGGGTCCATTTTGTGTTGCCACTTCGTATAATTCTAAAAATCTCTGCAAATAATTTCAATATGGCTGTGAAATACACAGGAAATTGAGATCCTTAGAGCGAGAAGAGTCCTGCATAGGGCATTTTCCTAGGAACTCAATGATCATGGCTCTAAACTTTTCCAGTATCTTAGAAGCCATTCCCACATGGAGTTCAGTTTGGGGGGAGATTTCAGGAAGTACTTAGTTTGAGCAGTGGTTCTCAAACTTTTTGGTCTCAGAACCCCTTTACAATCTTAAAAATCACTGAGAGTCCCAAAGAGTTTGGTGTCTGTGCGTTATATCTATTATTATTCACTGTATTAGAATTTAAAACTGAGAAACATTTAGAATATTTATTTTAAAATAGCAATAATAAACCCAAAACCTGGGGCTTCCCTGGTGGTGCAGTGGTTAAGAATCTGCCTGCCAATGCAGGGGACACGGGTTCGAGCCCTGGTCTGGGAAGATCCCACGTGCCGCGTAGCAACTAAGCCCGTGCGCCACAACTACTGAGCCTGCGCTCTAGGGCCCATGAGCCACAATTCTGAGCCCTGCGTGCCTAGAGCCCGTGCTGCACAACAAGAGAAGCCACCGCAATGAGAAGCCCGCGCACTGCAACTAAGAGCAGCCCCCACTCGTCGCAACTAGAGAAACCCGCGCACAGCAACGAAGACCCAACGCAACCAAAAACAAATAAATAAAATAAACAAATTTATTTTAAAAACCCCATAACCTACATAGTTCACTTTTAATGAAAAATAACAGTATGTTCCCCCCCCCCCCCCCCCCCCCAAATCAGTGAGAAGAGTAGCATTGTTTTAGCATTTTTGCACATCTCTTTGATGTTTGTTATAATAGAAAACAACTCAATTTTTAGTCTGCTTCTGACTTTGTTGTAATATTGGTTTGGCCACAAAGTTCGTTCAGGATTTTCTGTAACGTCTTACAGAAAAATCCAAATGAAATTTTTGGCCAACCCAATACATTTTGATTGAAGCATAGGAAGAAAATCAACCGCACACAGATAGTTGGAGAAGGGAGGAGTATTTTGATAAGGTTCTCCGGATCACCGTAGCTTTTCTTCTTTGATGCTACACCAAAGTTTGACAAGTGGCAGTTTCGTAAAGGTTAGTTGCCATGTGGAGTCTGAAACCCTGCGAATGGACTTTTGATTCTCTGGCGCATTAAAATCCGTTGGTGTAACTGGCGTCTCTGGCACTCTGAGTGGACCTTTTACCTGAGGAAGGAAGGAAATCACCAAGCGCCCACGCGCGCCCATTCTTTCTGTTACATCATTGAATTCTTTCCCGCATTCGTCCATTATTGAACTGAGCACATAGAATAACCAAATACTATACGAAGCACTGGCAAAAGGTGAAGTTGTCAAAGACCAGCTCCCGCCTCCAAAAGGAGCTGTGAAAGGGAAGGAGGCTGAATGGGAGGCAGACAGACCTCGGTTGAAATCCAGCTCAATCTTTCACCGTGTTGATGTTCAGAAGTAAACAGATGTGTGAAGCGCTCCTTAGGAAACAAAACGATTTGAGGTTCAAACAAGTTTGTGAAGCACTTCCTCCCTCATGAAGATTTTGAATGCACAACGGGAAGATAAGGACTCTAAGTCCTTTAGTAAAGAAACTTGCTTAACCCAGCATCTTCCAAACTTACTTCATCACGGGCTCTTTTTCACGAAATGCCTGCTGGACTGTTGACTGAGCATGAGAACGTCAGACTTGGGTAATCAGATTTGGTTCTGGTGAGGTCTCCAAAACGCTGGGTACCCTGGAGAATTCTCACCATCAGTGGGCGCTGGGGACAGTAAGGCCTGCTCTGACTGCCTTGCCCTGGGTTATGCCATTTAATTCTTAGAGCAATCTTAGAGGGGAGGGTATCACTACACCTGCTCTACAGCCGAGGAAGCAGAAGTTTAGGGAGGATAATAACTGATGAGGTTGCTCATCGGGTTTCTGGTGAAGCCAAGACTCAACCCAGATCTGGCTGGTAGACACCACCTTGCCTGAAGGTCAGGGTCTCCTTGCTTGGTCTTTTGCATTGACTCACACTGCATTCTTATTTGCATCTTGCATTTTATCCAATTTTTGGCCTCTTAGTCTTATCTCTTGGCTGGATTGCAAGCCCCTGGAGGGGTCAGGGATGGCTTCTTTGCCAGTTGATTTCTGCTCAGTGCCGTCTCTGTGGTGGGTGTTCAACGATGTGCGTTAATGGAATGACTGAGCCCACACTGGGCTTCTTTTCCAGCCAAGTGCTCAGTTCCTGGTGCCCTGAGTGTCCGTGCTCTGGTCTCTGGGGCAGGGGTGGACCAGAAGGCAAGCTGATTGTTTTCCCATCCCTCTGTGAATGCGCTTAGCATTGAACCCGCCCTGTCTACACACTTAATGCTGTCTCCCAGCTGCAACCATGCAGAAGACACAACCCAGAGACCCCGCTGTTGTCTCGTCCATGGGGAAGGGAAAACGTTCTTCTAGCGCACACGGCCACAGAATAGATATGAGCCATTAGATGGGCAGCTCCACGGATACGATGCCTAAGAAAAGGGTCAATTCCTTGCTCAACTTCTTAAAGAATGTGTTTGGAAGTGTGATTTTATTAACTCGTTTGCACATCTTCATTTGGTTTCTACCATGTTCTCAGCACCATGAGTTATTCCAGAGAAGTTTAAGACCCCAGTCCATGAATCTACTCTGAATTTATTTAATCAGAGTTTCTTTGCTGTCAGGGTTTCCATAGATTTTTTCTTTAAAAAGAAAGCCAGAGATCTGATTCATTTTCATGAGTATTTCACGTGAACCTGCTTTCTATCAAATCATCTGTGTTTCCTAATCTACAAAAAGATGTGTGTTAATTCTTTTCTTTCTCAGAAAGTGTTTGTGAACTTTCAAGGGAAAAAAAACTTGGAAAAATGAATAGCAATTTCAGGAATTTCCAGAGTAAATGAGGCTTTGAGCAGAGCCTATGATCAGTGTGCATAATTCATTAAAAACAAATCACTCTGCAAAATTGGGTAAACCGACATCCTAAGACTGTCTCTGTGTGCCATGTGGCGGCCATTTAGTCCATGGCTGTTGCTAATGAAGCTCTTTATATAAGTTTGAGAGTAAACAGATTTGGACAAATTTATTTGCTGGGAAAGCAGCAGCCGCTATCCCTGCCCAAATCACACAGGCCCTTAAAATGTGGTTTGGAGAAAATTATCCTTCTAGAGACGTGTGTGTGTGTGTGTGTGTGTGTGTGTGTGTGTGTGCGCGCGCGTGCACGCATGCCCATGCGCCCTGGTGTGCATCGTGTAGAATTATTTTGCATTATTGCAAAGCTCTGGAGACAGAGACTCTATGTTTTAAATAACTAATCGCTTTCAAATAGGGGACCAATTAAGAAAACAAGAGCAGTCATAGAACTGAGCTTGTGCTATAAGAACAGCGGATAACATAGTGAACCCTGTTCTATGCCTCGTGTCTTATCATCTTCTCAGCAACCCTGTGAGATACTACAGCCCAAGCTGAGCTAGGGGAAGGGATCTGCACTTTATATGTTAAGCGTCTTGCAAGCAGCAGACTGAAGACTGAAGAAACTCAGGTTTTTGAGTCCAAAGTATGTGCTTTGAGTCCAAAGTACTGCACTTTATTCATAAATCTGGAAGATTCTTCGGAAGAAAATGAAACTGAGAATGCATATCTTATTTACCAATTTGAATGTAAAAGGGTAATTTTGGACCCACGTGTTCCAGATTAGATGTGGGCCATGTTCATATTCACCTCCAAATTGCGGGTCCTCCATTTTATCTTTTGTAGATAGGCATGGTATTTGAAGTTTTTAGTTGTTTCTGTTTTCTTTGTTCTGCTTCATTTAAAAATTATCCTGATAGGAGACAATCAATTTAAGTTCAGAATTATGACTCAAAATGTTCCAGTGAACATAGTTCTGGATTGTTGATGGAGTTCTGCAGGAAGAAAAAACACTGCCACTTTATCTACACAACGGTTCTCGTCTGGCATTGGACAGGGTTCTGTAATGATTTCATGACCGATGTGAAAATGTCACCTAGTCTTAGACATTTAAAATATATTACAGTGAGCTGTGTAAAAAGCAACGACGACGACAACAGTGAAGTTCCACCCTAAAAGCACGTTCCTATGCCGACAGATTAATTCCGGAAGTAACCCTGAGCTCAATGTTTCCAGAGGCAAAGCAAAGGATCTGTGTGGTGCGGTGACCAGGACAGCTCTTAGAAAAGTTTTTCCAACTTGTTTTGCAACCTGGGATCTTGTTATTCCTTTGTTGACTTAGCTGTTTTCACTAGATTTGAAAGTGGCCATTTCTGGCATCCCTCTCTTTCCACTCAGTATGGAAGCCAACCTCAGATACGGAAGTATCTCTTCCTAAACAGACATCCATGCTAGGCTAGGTTCACGGAGAAGTGGTTCGCAAGGGTGAGCCATGGCAACTCGTTATTTTCTCCCTGTGGTCTGGATTCCTGAGGAAAACTTTGACTCCTTTCTGATGCTTTTCCACCTTATTTACTTGGGGAAAAATGACAGAACACGTGAATATTCTGAACGTTTTCCAGAACGATTACACTTGCTGGTGAGCGACTCTTTCACGTTTCCGCCACATAGAACACCATGCCATCCCCCCAGCAAGCCCTTTCTGGGGGAAATCAGGAAGGCAACTCAGAGACCATGAATACCTCAACACGGTGAATTGTATTCCAACGAGAGAAGGACCAAGGACCTCTTGACCGTCCGTGTTTGCCTCAATTTTTTGGAACCATCTTGGAGTCTGCCTGGCTGAGTTTCTGTTCTCTGGTGCTTGTGGGCTGGCTGGCGTTGGCCCTGGTCAGGAGGAGAGCAGAAAAATCCTCAGGGAAAGTACAGGATGTGACAGAAAACTGAGCTGGTGAATCAGGGGTGGGCTGATCTCCATTGTGTCAAAAGTGCAAGAGTTCTAGAAGGCTGTGGGCAGGAAATGGCATTGCTGAGTCAGAGGAGAGGACCTTGCCCCGTGAGTCAGGACCCTCGACAGACACACCTTGGGGCGCAGACGTAGATGAAGCCCCGGAGACAGCCGCGGAGGGGTTAACGGAAAAGAGAACTCACAAGCTTGTTGAGTGTTATTGCGTCCCAAACCTCAGTGCATTCTAGGGAAAAAGATATCTTGAGTTGCGGTCTTGGGCAGGTTCCCTAGAAGCAGACACTGGAGCAAGGTTGTGTGTGAAAGGGGTTGATTCGGAAAGTTCACAGGGAAGGCAGGCTGAGGAGGAGTGAGGACGTGGGAGTGGGAAAGGAAGGAGGCCAGGCCAGGGTGAGGCTTCAAGCAAAAACCTCAGCCACTGGGGTTGCCTGCTGGGCAGCCAGTGTGCCCACAGGTGGTCAGGAGGTCGGAGGGCACGTGGGGGAGGTGCAGGGGCCAAAAGAGCTGACTGCGTGCTGCCCAACTCCATGCTGAGGCCATGCGGGAGTATTTACACCACGGGAATCAGCAAACGCTACAACTCAGGACTTTTTTGGAGAGCTAGGCATTTACCAGCCTGGGTGGACCTATGACAACGTCTGGCACAGACACACCCAGCAGACGTTTACTGAGTAGTTCCTGTGTGGCAGGCTCAGGTATAAGCATTCCTCTACACATTAGCTCTGTAGTCCTCACAACGATCCCATGGAGAAAATACTATTTATCATCCCCATTTACGAAAGAGGAGACGGAGGCACAGAGACGGCAGGTGATTTGTTAAGGACACGTCAGCCCGTTCATAAGGGTGGAGCTGCAGCCAAAGCAGTAGAGCCCCAGAGTCTGTGCTCTTCAATATGCAATATTCAACCATGGAAAATATACAGGCTTGCGCTGCACAGAAGACTTTCCTTGACGATGAGAAGGCATACGTGTGGAGGTCATTCACCGCAACATGACTTGCCATTGCAAAATATGGGAAATTACCAAAATGCCCACACCTAGGAGATCCAGTCGAATAAACTATGGCCCTCCACACAGTGGAGCCCTACACGGCTGTAAAAAGGAATGAGAAGGTTTGATCCGGACTGATATGGGGCGATATCCAGGGAGCGATGTTAAGGGGAAAAAACCCTGAGTGCAAAACAGAATGCATAATGTGTCATATTTTTGCATATAATACATATTTATTTCATACGTGTATCTCTCATGTACACAAATAGATATGTATGTGTGTACAATGTGTGTGTGTATGTGTGTGTGTGTGTGTGTGTGTAATATTTCCCCCTCCAAAAGACATGCAGGATGAATAAGCCAAAAATAATTAAGGAGATTGATTACCTATGGGGAGTGGGAACGGGTGAAGGATTACGGGAGGGAGTGGAACTTCCAAGTATGCATTTTTTGAATCGTTTTGATTTTTGGAACTAAGGTACTGTTAATATTTTCCCTATTTAAAAATTTAAATCCATGAGGATGGGGGAAACGTCTGCAAGGTTGTAGGTACGCTTGCTTGTGTGGGCCCTCTTTGCAATGGCGGTCCTGGGCACGAGGGATTGTCACAATTCACTCACACACGTGCCTACGGCTCGTACTGCTCTGAGGGAAGCCCCGTCACAAAGGCTACGACACGGCCCCTGGTGGCTGAGGGCATGGCTGCTGCAACAGAAGCCAGCAATGTGCTCCTGGGATGGCCACGTGTCACGAAAAGGTTCCCAAAGCCCAGATTTGAGGGTGCTTGGAAACAGGGAATCATCCAGGAACTGACAGCATCCAGAGACGACTCTCTCCATGTTGCAGAAGACAGCTCTTAGGGGACGCCCGGGCGGCTATGTTCCTCGAGCAAAGAGTCTGGTCATGACTCCCCAAACAGGGGTCAAGAGGTCACGGTGACGGGCTCTAGGTAAAGACCCTGGAGTTCAGCTTTTGCTCAGATCAGTGTTTGCTGTCCCCCTTTTTGTGCCAGATCCTCTCTCGTGGGGGCTGAAAGACTCGCTGGAGACGGGGCCAAGCGAGTCAGCAGATAAGAGAATGTGAACTTCCCTTCCCACTCTGAGCAGCCCAACCAGGCTGTGCATTTCATGAGAACAGCTCTCTCTTGAGGTTTGTGCTAATTCCTTTTCCCAACTGGGCTGGGAATGCCATCAGACAGCTGCGCTGGTGTGGTCCAGGGTGTCTGCGTCTGTCCCGACAGCCACCGGAAAGCGCACAAGTCCACAGACACAGGGAGGACATTTCGGGGACTGGCAGCCGTGTGAAGTCAGAGCTCCGTGTTTAAGAAGAAGGGTCGCCTTGCTCGGTCGTCCAGCTCATTCTTGGGACTGGTTCTGATTTCACATCCCTGGTCACAGGGGCTGAGTCACCTTCTCATGTAATGTAGAGGGAAGAGCATCAGTTAGTGCAGACCAACCCTGTATGCTTGTCCTGGTTTCTTCTCTTCCAAGCTGTGTGACCTTGGAGCAGTCCCTTTCCTTCTCTGAACCCCAGATGATACAATGGAAATACTGCTATCTGCCTGCATCCAGGGCTAGACCAGGGTGTCTGCTGAAACCCCTCAACCACTTACCTCTCTGATAACAGCAGCTCTGGGAATTGAACCCAGTCTTGTCCATTCAAAGCCACCAGCCTTGCCTCCTGTCCCAGAAGTCCATGAGGTAAGTGGTTAAAGGTGCAGCTTCCATTTTACTTTGCCTTTTACTGAGCACCTGACTCAATCCCTCTGCCCCTCAGTTCTCTCATCTTTAAAGAAATGGGCCAATAATAGTCCTTTCTCCAGGGGTTGATGAAAGACCAAATGTGTTGAAGTCTCAGAATGGTACAAAGAATGTTGGCTGTTGTGGCCGCGGTGCCTCTAGACGCACATCCGTGTGTGCTGAGTTCTTTCCTCCGATTAGCCCGAGGTCTAGGTCGGGAATAGTAAATCCAGGGCACACACTCCACCACGTCCACGGCAGATGTCACCAGTCGCTGGCCTCACCCTTCTCCACAGTCTGGGTGGAGCCTCACACACCCCAGGCAGGCACGGCTAGCTGATGGCAGCTGGCGCGTGGGCCTCGCCGCCATCCACCAGTGTAGGCGAGCGTGGGCCTTTGATCTTCTGCGGGATGGTCTGCTTTGCACGGAAACTGAGGCCACCTTTGCAATCTGGAAGATATCCAGGCGCCTCTCACAGGTTCAAAAACAGACGTCTCCCTCCGAGGCCTCCCCAAATGAGGAGAGCCTCTGTTCCGTCCTGAAGGAACAGGGTCAGATGCTGCTCCCGCTGTCTGGGGTCAGGAAGAACCCTCTGGAGGGAAGGCAGGGCGTGTCAGTGTACAGGATGAGATGATTCAGGGAGGGCAGCAGTGGAGTACAGATCCGCATTGCGCAGAGGAGGCCAAGGTTATGCAGTCAGTGAGCGGGGAGGGGCCAGGTGCCCCCCGCCTGAAACCGGCCTCCTTACCCCGGGGGCAGCTGCGGCGCTTCCCCGTGCTCTTACAGCTGTTTAGAGTCTGTAAAGCCGCTAATCCCCGGCCATGTGTCATTCCCAGCCAGTCAATGGGCCTCGCTTCAGCTCAAAGCTGAGAGGCCTGGCTCCCCCTCTGCACACTTAGTGTCCAAATTTCTGATTTAGTGGGAGAAGCCCAGCACGGCCCCCCGGTGCCTTCTCAACCAGAGCCAGCGTAGAAGGTGACAGAGACAAAAGGGCCTTAGGATGCATTTCAGACGGAAGGAGCGGAGAATCTCTTTTCAGCTTCTCCAGGGAAGATCTCAGAAAGAGCTGATCTCTGCTCACCCTCCAGGTGCCGGGACACCGCTAACCTTCACCAGGTAAACCTGGAATTCTAAACCTAAGACACAGCCAGAGGGGGGCACTCCTGCTGGGCAGAAGGTGCCGATGGAAAAACAATTTGAACCTTTTTAAGTTAAGCAAGTGGTTTATCTTTGGGTCTTAAATTCTGCAGTAAGTTCAGGATAGAAATGCGTTTCCTCCCAAACGAAGTCTGGTTTACAGTTACCTTGGTGGACAGTGGAAACTCAAGCCGAGCGGCCATGTCTATGCTTTGCTCATGTGCTGGACTCAATCAGGCCTGGGTTTAAATCCCAGCTTGGCCCCTGTTATGACTTGGGACACTTCTGTCCCTCTCTGAGCCTCAGTTTCCTCATCTGGGAGATGGGTGATTCCAGACCGCCAACGCCACTCAGTCATCCCAACCAGAATCTTCCGAAAGTGAAAGGTCCCATCAGGGGCATCCCACATGAACAGGGACCCTCTCAGGCAAATCGGGGCTGTTTTGGGAATCAGCACCGGGGTGAGCTCCAAGACTGTCACCTCGGGTTATGCACTCCTGTTCCAAAGTCCACGTCCTTTTGGACACCCACTCACAGCTCTGAAGTTTGTTTCTGTGGCAAGTGGCACAGAGAGGGAGGGTTGTCATCACTTCTGGAAACACAGGTGAGTTGACTCCGGAATAAAGAAATATTCCATTTTATTTCCGTGTTGCAGACGTGATGCTGGGCGCTTCCTTTGGTGAGGCTGAAGGGGAGCCGCTGTTGTCAGAGGCATCCAGGGGGTGTTTCGAGGACCCCCTCCCGGCCCTGCCTGCTTCCCTCGCCGGAGGGGCCCTGGGACACGGGAACCATTGCCAGGCAGTGAAGGCTTGCTGACGGCTGTCTTCCCTCAGGCTCTTTCCTGACGTTTCTCCATCACCATCTCTGAAGCCACCCGTCCTTTTCAGGAAAAAGAAAAAAAACGCAGTAGTCTGACATTCCAAGAAACCCCAGAAGGAGGAATGTAGAAAATCAAACAGGCTGGTCCCCATCCAGCGGTTCCTCCGGGGAGAGAAACGATTTCGCACGCTAATGGCCGGGCCTCCGACGCTGACATTTTCTTGCAATGTACTTAAGTCCGGTTTGTTTTGCTTTCTGTCTCCACAACAATTACCAAGATTTATTTTTTATTGCTTCGGTTCACGCTGCCAGGACCACACTTCCTTTTTCTCTTTAAAGGAACAGCCATACTGAGCGGAGGGGCCTAGGAAGTGAGCATTTTCAATCGCAAAAATGAAAATAAACAAGGCTGCTTGCCTCTTCTGGAGACGGCCGGCCGCTTCCCCCACGCTCGGGGCCAGAGGGGCTTCTGGCTCTTCTCTGCTTGACACACGGCTTCACCCAGCGACTCGGCGGCAGCGCTCCGCGAGGCGGGTTGTCACAGAGACGTCCTCCCCCGCCAACGGGCTCCTCAGAGGAACCCCGGGCACTCAAAAGGCACTTGGTTCTCAGCCGCGGGAGACTGGGCTCCTTGTGGGGTGACAGGGACGAGGTTGGGGGTGCGTCTTTCTCAGAGTTGATGTGGTTTTCCAAGGTGATGGTTTGGAGCTGGGGGACCCCTGTGAGTGTCCAGGTTGTCTGGGTTGGGCTTGTCTGTGTCTTCCCTGCCACGTGGTGATGTGGGGCCATTCCAGCAAGGGCGGGGAGAGAACCGGCGTGTGTGCGTCTCCGCTCCTCGAGGTCCTGGGTGTGACCCTGGGAAAGTTACTCACCCTCTCTGAGCCCCAGTTTTGTCACTGGAAGCACCTGCCTCCCTGGGCAGCTGTGAGGACCCCCTGAGACCATGGATGGAATGGGCTTGCACAGCCTGGCAGGGGTACCTGGGTCGGCTGCATAATGGCCCCATCTTGAGATGGGAGATGATCCTGGATTATCCAGGTGGGTCCCAGGTAGCAACAGGAAGGGCCTTATAAGACGGGGGCAGGAGGTCAGAGTCTGTGACGATGGAAGTGGAGGTTGGAGGGATGCGGGGCAATGAGCTGAGGGATGCAGGTGCCTCCAGGAGCTGGAAAAGGCAAAGGAGTGACTCTCCTCTGGAGCCTCCAGAAGGAACCAGCCCTGCGACACCTTCACTTGACCCGGTGAGACCCACGTCAGTTTTCTGACCTCCAGACTGTAAGAGAACACGTGTGTTGTTCTAAGCTGAGTTTGTGGTCATTTGATACAGTAGCCCAGGAAGTGAGCACGCAGTGCTGGACCGCTGCTGTCACATCACTGACGGTGGTGATGAGCCTCTTTCCCAGGGCTGTCTCTCAGGTTCCATGTGGGCCTCCAGTGCCCTGAGGCTACACGTTTGTCTGTTCATTCATTCATTCATTCCTGGGAACCCAGAATCTGCTGAGACTCTGCTGGGGCCGACATCTCGGGTGCCCCCTGCCCTTCACTCTCCACCTTGGGCCCGCTCCTAACCCAGAGCCAGAGTTATCCTTCAAAACCAGGTCAGGCCACCCCTGTCCCTGCTTAAACCCCAGAGCCTGAGTCACCGTCTTTCCTGTGCCTTGTGGCGTTCAGCCCCTTCTGCCCTCCCTCTGGCTCTGCCCCCTGTCCCAGGGCCGTGGTGCCGGCCGCCACCCCTCAGTGCACTGTCTTCCCCGGGGGGGCACCTACCTCACTGCCCCCCTTCTTTGGGTCTTTACTCTCGTATCACCTTCTCGACAAGACCCTCCCTGACCACCCTCTCCCCTCCCCTGCTCTCCCCCCATAACTTATCAACACCTGTTTCTTCCTCTTACATTTGTGTTTCTTGCATCCCCTGCTGGAAATAAGCTCCCTCAAGGCAGAGGTTTTCACCCATTTGTTCCCTGTCATGTCCTCAGTGCCTGTACACAGCAGGGGTTCAATAAATATTTGTGGAATAAATGAATGAATATCGGGGTTTAGACCTGATTCCATGCAGCTCCTCAGCCTCGTCTGGGGTCTCACCATCTCACGTTCTACTTGCATTGGCTGCGTGCTGTTCCACACACAGCCCTCACTCAAGCCTCTGTGATTTGGCACAGGTGAACCTTTTCTCTGCCTGGTGAACTCCTACTCTTCCTTCAAAACCCATCTCCTTTGCAGAGTTTCCTCTAAATCTTTCATCCCAGGCTACTTGCCTCTCCCTGTCTTGTGCATTTCTAAAGTACTCTGTGCTTCCTTTCATCGGAGAACTTATTGATCAGAGTTTTATTTTTTTAAACACATCTCTTTCCCTGATCAGACTGTTAAGGTGAATCTTCCTTTTTAGTTTCCTGCACCATTTATCAGAGTCCCTGACACATATAGGTGAACAGAAACAGTGAATGAATGGATGGATGGATGGATGGATAGATGGATGGGGACAGACACCTTGTCTCAGTTGACTCTGGGTCTCAATCATTGAGTGCAATTTTTGGCACATAGTAGGTGTTTAGGAAAATCTCCTGTCCATAAGGACAGGGATTTGTGTCTGTTTCGTCCTAGAGCAGCGTCTGGCTCGTAGTAGGAGCTCAGTTACGCTTGATGAGTGACTAAATTCGGGGGCCCTGCTTCCATCAGCTCTCTCCCAAAGGCGAATGATGGGCCTGGGGCTGCAGAAGGGGAAGGAACCTCTAGCTGCTCTGGGGCCTCTCCCTCCAGGCTCACACACACACACACACACACACACACACACACACACACATGTTCACATGAATCAGAACATGTTTCACATGGAGAGAGCGGGAGAGGTCTCTGTGTCCAAATCGCCCCCTTTTAATAAGGGCACCAGTCATATTGGATTAGGGCTCACCCTAAAGACCTCATTTTAGCTAATTACATCTGCAACAAACCTATTTCCAAATACGGTCACATTCCAAGGCACTGGGGGTTAGGACTTCATCATACGAATTTGGGTGGGGGGGACACAGTTCAACCCATGACACCCTCCCTGACATGGACACCCCCTCCTTCCATCACCGCCATCACAGACAGCACCTTCCTCTGAACTTTCTGAGCATTTTCTACATTCTTCTTTTTCTACATTTGCCATAAATTTAAACCCCATGAAGACAGGGGATTTGGTCTTGTTTGTACACTGCCGGGTCCCAGCACTCCCCAAATAGTGCCTGGTGCATAATACGGGCTCAATAAATGTTTGCTGAGTGAATGAACAAGAGACCTGACTCCCAAATCCTTCGTTAGACTGTGCACCCACCCAGGGCAGGGACGTGGCAGCTTTATCTGGGCAAACACTCAGTGAATGCTTGGGAAATGGAATCAGATTTTGGTCCAGCGGCGAAATTTCCTGTGACTCAGTAAATCACTTTAACTAATGAAGGAATAACAATCCCAGAGGAACAGAAGTTTCAACTATGCAGATTATTTCTGAGTTTTTAAGAAGTGTCTCTTCAAAGAAATAAGTCCCTGGGGACTGCTGGCTCTCCATAAAGCCTGACTTTCCACTCGCTTAAGTAGCTCATTTTGGCCCTGAGACAAGATCCAGTTGGTGGTTTTTAATAAATAATGTTTTCTGTGTTACAAAAGCAAAATTGAGAAAATTTACAGAAGTACAAGGAATTAAGAAAAAATAACCCATCAGCCACAGACAACCAGATTGTTAATATGTCACTGTATTTCTTCCTGGTCTTTTTTTATATGTCTATTTTTATATGGTGATAAACAAATTTAAGTGCAATTGGGTTGCTGCTTCAATTACACAAAATCCATCTTGACAATATCCTCCAGTTTCCACACAATTCGAAAACCCCAGAGGCGAGAGTCTGGATGGGGCTGGAGGGAGGGGGTGGGGAGGGGCTGAGAGCTTGGGTCTGGGGTGGGAGCGACAGGGCGCAGCTGGTCCTGGGCAACGTTGTTCCCGGAATCCCAGTCCCTGAATGCCCACGTGGACGGCACTATTGAGATGGATGTAAAACAAGGACAAACACAGCGCCATAAAACCCATTTCCTGGCCTGGGCTCCCAGTTCATCTGCAACTTGCACTTTTCCAATTACAAGGCCCTCCTGGAGCACGGGTGGGAAAGTGCGGCCACTTCCCACCAAGCGAGCGGCTCCAGGTCGGCTCGGATCTCGGACAATGCCGTGGGTATTTTGGAGGGGAAATGATACATCCCCACGGCCGAAAGCAATGGGGCCGATTCAGGCTTTGTGGTGGCCGCTGATGTCATTTCAGAGAAAGAGCTAAAAAGCTGCTTTGTTTTTCAGACTGTGTTTCTGAAATTGTCTTCTTTTTAAAAAAAAAATTCTGATTTTATCCCAATGTGGATGTTCCAAACCCCAAACCTCTAATCCAGGCCTGCTTGAAGGCCCCTGCCCTGGGCCGGTGCGGGCGCCAGTGGGAAACGCAGAGGTCACCCAGTTCAGTCTACCGCAGGGCTCGCTGCCGGGACCCTCGTTTGCTGCTGGCCTGTTGGGGGGCCCGCGAATGGATGGAGGGCGGGGAAGCCAGAGAGAGAGGGACATGTGTCTTCTCGCAGGCCGGCGTGGCTATCCAAGAATGCCACAGCGTGTCTTCCAAAGTTCTGCCTTCCGCGAGTGCGGGGGAGGCTCACCCTTGGCTGACATGCTGGGAACGCTGTCGGGCTGGCACTCGAAGCCGGATAAAGAGGAGAGCAGGACAGGAGAGACCAAGCAGAGGCCCCGCCTGCATGGCTGGGGGGTGGAAGGGGTTAAAACAGGCCTCCTCCCAGCCAGAGCGCCCCCTCCGTGACCCCCTCTGGTCTGCCCAGTCTCCCGCGCAGGAAAGGACCAGCACGGCCCCACTTCACAGTCCCGGAATGTGACATTGCTGTCTGGCGGGTGGAGTATGGTTGACCACTAACTGGCCAGGTCAAAATTGTGCTGGGTTGCCAGGTACTGAGGCCCTACTGTGTGGCTAAGTTCAGCTCCAGGGCCGTCCTATGTGCCATCTCAGTCGATCCTCACGGCAACGCCGTGGGTGACCCATTTCACAGATGGAGAGATCGGTGCTCAAAGAGGTAAAGGCCACCCCATGGGAAACAGCAGAGCTGGGATTCACGCCTGGGGCTGATGGCTTTTCCTAATTCCTGTACCGCACTGCCTTTAAGTAAAGGATGCCACGGGGGGTTGATATGCCCAAAGATATGCTGACATCCTGACCTCTGGTAGCAGTAAGCGGGACCTTATTTGGAAAAAGGGTCTTTGCAGATGTGATCAACGATCTTGAGATGACACGCATACTTATAAGAGACAGAAGGGGAGGTGACACAGGCACAGAGAAGAAGGCTGTGCGGAGATGCAGGCAGGGATTCGGTTCTGCACATCTCTGCTTCTCCCAGGACTGCTCAGAAGGCTGCCTTACAATGCTCACTCTACTGGTGGAAACCCCGAGGCCCTCAGAAATTCGGACGCTCACACCAGGCATGGGCTGTGTGCCAGTTACGAACGCTAGCTGTGTGACAAGCCGCCCCCAACAGTAACATACTAACGCAACAACAGTCCCGTCAGCAGCTCAGTCAGGGTCTCTCACGCGGGTGCACCTAGACGGGGGCTGGTCGGGGTCGCCTCGTGGGTTCAGCACACCCTTCTCTCTCTGTCCCCCAAACCCCCCCTCCCCATTGTGTCCCCCCCGGCCCGGCCACCCCCAACCCTCTCGCCAGCTACATGTTAGCCGTAGAGTGACTGGCCATCTGGGCATCTTAAGTGTCCGTCAGAGATTCCTGCAGTGTCCCAAGATAGAGCAGCAGAGGCTGCCTGGCCTTTTCTAACGCACCTGGGGAGTCACACAGAGCCACGTCTGCCGTGTGCCATTCAGGATGCAGCACCCCCTAGACGAAGACCGTCACAGGAAGCCTGGCAGCTTTCAAGTCCTCCCTGACTTGACGGCCAATCCTGGCCCCTCCGGCTCTCCCACGCTGGCTCCTCTGGACACTCTCCTCCTCTGTGTCTCCCTCCTCTGCTCTCCAGAACCCCCCGGCCGCAGGGGTTCACATCGTGCCCCGAGAATGCCAGTGAGGACGTTCCCACCAGGGAGCAGGGCCAGCTGTTTTGGCTTCGGAGGCCCCGGCTCCACAGGGGTCTCGTGCCCTCACACCCCCCGTCCTCCCCGGCCATGTGAACACAACTGCCTCCCAGGGAAATACCTGTGATGGTATTTGGACAAATACCCGTGAGCTGAGCTCTTCCTGTGACATGGCCACAGAGCTGTCAAACTTCTGAAGCAATACTTTCATAACTGAAGTGTATTTTGGGGGCTGGAAATGTAAACTTCAGTGCTAGAGCAGGTGTGGCCATGGACTCAGCCCTAATGGGACAAAAGGCACAGTCTGTGGATTTCTGCCACAGGTTTATATTTTTAACATTTACAACCAATAAACATTAGCTCCAACATCAACATAAGAAAAGGAAGACCATAAATCCTTCCTTTCCAGTAGTAAAGGGAACGGAGTCCCAGACCATAACGCTCGCTGTCATATTTTAATAGCAACTGTTCACAGACTCTTGCCCCGCGCCAGATTCTGGACTAAGCTCTTTGCATTCATCGTCTCATTGGGTCCTTAAACAACCCTATTATTATTATTATTCCCATTTTACAGAGAGGGAAATTGACGCTTTGAGATGGATAGTCGCTTGCTCAAGGTCATATGTTAGCAAAGGGCAGAGCCAGGGCACGAACACCCGCGTCACTAAATGAATACTGCATTCAAATCCCTGTCACGGAAGCTGTAAGGGGGCAGAGTATTTCAGAATCTACACATGGGCATTTACCGAAGTATCTGATTGGAATGCTCCGCCTTCGAACAAGTTGATCGTCACATGAAACTCGGAGGTACTGGGGCTGAGGGGGTTTGACAAAATTGGGAGCTAGTAGATGGCTTTGTCCTAGAGCTCAGCCCTAGACCAGGGACAAGTGAGGTATTGTCTTAGGGGATTCCTTAGGCACAGGGGAAGCAAGAAAAGGCAAGGAGATGCTCCTTTTGTGGAGAGAGATTCTGAACAGGAAACAATAGAGAAGACCAATGACCCACAAAGCTGGTTCTTTGAGAAGATCAATAAAAATAATAAACATCAGATAAACAACAAGGTCCTACTTATAGAACAGGGAACTATATTCAATATCCTGTGATAAACCATAACGGAAAATAATATGAAAAAGAATATATATATGTATATATTTATGTATATGTACAGTCACTTTGCTCTATTGCAGAAATTAACACAACATGGTAAATCAACTTTGCTTCAATAAAATTTTTTAAAAAGCAATGTCAAACTAAATAAAAAACAAAACTCAAGTACAAAAAAAAAATGATAAACATCTAGCCAAGCTGATCATGAAAAGGAGAAAAGACACAAATCACCAGTATCAGAAATGAGAGCATTGACACCACTACAGATCTTACAGACAACTTGGAAAAAGTGGACAAATTGCTTGAAAGACACAAACTACCAAAGCTAACTCTAAAAGAAACAGATGATTAGATAGATAAGAGTGCTCTCTATTAATAAAATTATATTCGTAGCTAGAAACCTTCCCACAGAGACTACTCTAGGCCCATAGGGCTTCACTGGTGAATTCTGTCAAACATTTAAGTTGAATAATTATCTCAATTTTACCCAAACTTTTCTTAAAAAGCGAAAAGGACTCAGTTAACGAATCAGCAGTATTACCCTGGTACCAAATCCAGACAAATTTTAAGAAAAGAGAACTACAGACGGATATTCTTCACGAACATGGAAGCAAAAATGCTAAACAAAATTTAGGAAATCAAATCCAGTGATATAAAAAAAGGAGAATGCATTGTGACTAAGTGAGGTTTGTCCCACGAAGGCAAGATTAATTGATTAGAAAGTCAATGTAATTCATCATATTAACAAACGAAAACAGAAAATCATACGATCATCTCAATAAAGATAGGAAAAACATCTGACAAAATCAAACACCCGTTCCTCATTAAAAAAAAAAAAACTCTCAGAAAACAATGACTAGAAGGAAACTTTCTTCCCTTGAAAAATACAAACTATCACAACCTCACCATACACCAAAGTTAACTCAAAATGGATCACAGGTCTAAACATAAAACCTAAAACTATAAAACTTCTGGAATATAAGGATAAAACATCTGTGACCATGTGTTAGGCAAAGATCTCTTAGATTTGTCATAATCTATAGCTTTTACATACACGTGATCTGTGCATGGACAGTGTGAAATTTTGAATTGCATTAAAATTCAAAACTTCTGCTTTCAAAGGACTCTGTTAAGAGAATTGAAATACAAGCTCTATCATGAGAGAAAATATTTGAAAATCATAGATCTGATAAAGGACTTTTATTCAGAATATATAAAGAACTCTCAAAACTCAATCATAAGCAAACAAGCAACCTGGTAGAAAAATGGGCAAAAGATCGGAACAGGCACCTCACCAGAGAAGATCTATGGGTGGCCAAGAACCACATGAAAAGACGCTCTGCATCATTAGCCATTCGGGAACTGCGCCTAAAAGCCACAGTGAGGTACCACTGCATACCTGGGAAGACAGCCACATTGAAGATGGACCACACCAGTGCGGGGTCTTCCTCAGCTCGTTGCTGGTGAAACCTGGTGGAGTTTCTGGAGGTAAAAGCCACGAAACCGTGGATGTGCCCTAAGCCTGCAGCCCTGGGAGTTTCTCATGCTCACAGCAGCCCACACTCAGCCTCCAGCAACTTGTCATTTGAACAAAATGTTCCTCCCAGTTTACGGCTCCTGCAGCTCCCGTTGCAAGGAAGTACATCCCGTTGCAAGGAAGTACATGGTACTTACGACCTTCTGATGGTTTGCCCTTTGACCCCAATTCTCTGACGTGTCCGAGAAAAGTCATCGATCTTCAGGTTGTTCAGGATTTTTCTTGTGGTAAGAATGGAAGTGATGCCGAGCTGTTTACATGCCAGAGCTGAAACTGAAAGTCAGGACAACCACTTTGGAGAACAGTTTGGCAATGTCTTAAAGAGTTAAACATACAGCTGCCATATGATGTGGCCATTCCACTCTTAAGTACGTATCCAAGAGAAATGAAGGCAAATGTAGGTAGCAGTTTTGTTTATAATAACCTCAAACTGGAAACAACTGAAATGTCCATCAACGCATGAATGGATAAGCAGAATTCTGTTATATCCACATAATGGAATATTACTCAGCCATAAGAACAGGAAAAATGATTGGTCCATGCTACTGTACATCAACTATAATTAAATAATTAAAAAAAAATTTAAAAAATTAAGATAATTAAAAAAAAACTATTGAAACACGCTACAACATACATGCATCTCGAAAGAACTGCCAAATGAAAGGAGCTACGCAAAGAAGAGTACATAGTTTATGACCAGATACATAAAATTCGAGACATCTATAGGGACAGGAAGCAGATGGATCACTGCCAGGGGATGAGGCACTGCTGGGTGGAAGCAGCAGGGAGGGATGGTACAGGGGCACGAGGGACATTTAGGGGATGACCGTGGTGATGGCTGCACAAGCACGTACACACGCCCAGACTTACTGAATGGTTCACTTTAAACGTGCAATTTATTCCATACCAATTATACCTCGATTAAGCTCTTTAAAAAAAGAGTCTGAACAAAGAAATATTGCCCTATTAGAGATGCTTTTCTTTTCTAAGAGGGAGGGCCATTAGAAACTGCATCTAATCTAGACATTAGAGATTTTCAGCTGTGATTCTTGAAGCCTGAGGCAGAATATGATTTGCAAAGACGGCCACCACCGTGTCTCATGCCCAGGTGCTCTTACACGTGACCTGCCTCTATAATGCTGTCCCCTCCCCTTGACCTCGTGACCTTGTGACCGCCAGTAGAAAGGAGTGGAGGAAACACTGCATGATGTCCGAGGCTAGGTCACAACAGGTCATGCAGCCTCCACCTGGTTCTCTGGAAACTTTTCTTAGGGGAAACTGGCCACCAAATAAGCATTCTGAGCACACAGAGACCCCCATGCTGGAGAGGCCACGTGTGGGCACTCTGAGCGACAGTCCCAGCTGAGGGCGCAGCCAACGGCCACCATCGACCACCAGCCATGTGAATGGAAGACCTGGGATGTCCAGGCCCGGGGGGCCATCAGCTGCCTGCAGCCCAAGCTGACACCTGGCTGCACCCCCACGGCAGACCGCGGGGGAACTGCCCAGCTGAGCTGCTAAATGCCTGATCTGCAAAACCGTGAACAAAATAAAAGGGCTTTTGTTTGATACCGGCTTGTTCTGGGGTAGTTTGTTACAGGGCAATAGTGGCGAGACTGGACCCTGTCAGGGATCACTGTACAGCAGGCAGAGGGCAGAGGATCTAAAGGGGTGGGGGCTCTGGGACATTTGCTCAGATAAGGATGACTTTGACTGGTTGAGGAAAAGGTCCTCTGATCCAGCCCAAGCCCTTCACCTTGGAGATCAGGTTACAGAGGAATGGACAGAATAAAACTAAGTTAGGACAGTTTATATGGCTAGTAAGCGGATGCGCTGGTTCTCACAATTGAACCTTACAACTCCGAGTCCAGGGCTCCAGCCTCAGCACTTCATCCACCCATTGGGCCATGGGTTAACCCCCAGGTCGGTGCAGTACTCTTTTAACAGACCCACTATCATCTCAATAATATAGACTTTAAAAAAAAATGCAAGTTGTTGATCTTCCAAAAGCAAATCTATTTATTAGAGTAGCGTCATCAGCCCTTGTATTTATGAACTCAATGCTGATTTGAGAGAGCTGCTTTTAATCCAGCAGATTATTCCCACGTGTGTGTAATGTGTGACTATAACTTTGTTTTTAAAACATTACCTAGGGAAGCACGTCTTTAAGAAAGTTGTAGAAAGAACACAGCGCTCTCGCCCACATATATTTCGTTCCAGTTTCCACCTATGCAGTGCTGGCAGCTCCTTTGAGCATCTGCTGTGTTACCTGTTCCCTTCTTCCCCTGTAACGCCAGGGACTTCGGCAGGCCAGTAAGCCACAGTCGGGAATGCATTCAGAGACCATTAGTACAGGAAGCAGGGTGAGATCCAAAGAAACCATGAGCCAGTGAGTTGGAAAACACTCCATGAAAGGCCTTTTCAGCCTGTTTCTTTCAGGAGGAGTTTGTTTTTGGATTAAAGGCGTTTATTCAGGTATTCACAAATACCCAGGCTCTGCACCAGCTGGAGAGTGGAAACCCGTCCGTCATGATCAATTGCTGTGCAGGGGACTGGCATGTTCCGACTGGGGAATACACGGATGAAAGCGGCGTAATTAGGTGACACGCCTTCAAAGGAGATGAAAGGCCCAAAACATCCTCAAAAACGTAGGCAAAAATATACCCCGAAATCACTACTTTCTTTATTTTGGATGTAGCAGTTCCAATTAAAGGCTGGGTGTCAACGGCATGGAATGCAGCAGTCTTGCACTGGGGTTCTTTCATTCTTTTTCTTTTTTTCTTTCCTTGCTGGGGGAAGAAAAATGATGAAGTGTCATTCCTATATTTCCTCCACTCCATTGGCAAGTGGTGTAAATTCCTCCCTCCTTAAAGGAAACAGACTAAGTTGATGCTTTCATGGCCTTCCACTCGGGGAGGAGAGGGGATGAGAGGACCAGGAGCTAATGGCACAAGTATCTGACAGCCCCCACCCCGTCCATCAAATTTTTCTCTGAGCTTTCTGAATGGCTCATTTGTATTCTCAACTCCTTTGCTTAAAAAACAGGGTCTTTTCTCTGTTTATATTGCTAAGAAAACACACAAAGTTCCATAATCTTCTTGCAAGCTCCTTTTCCTTAGACAATTCTTATTCTCTGATTTTGTTAAATTCAGGAGACTGGCAGGTTCTGATGATGAGGGAGTTCTGTAGCTGGGGGATCGATCCATCTACTCCCCTCCGCTGTTCATTTTCCGATGAGAAAATGGAGCCCCAGTGAGGTTGGGTGTCTTCCTCCGAGCAGCAGGACTAGAGGCAAAAGAGAAATTTGGGGGATTTCGATCCCCACGTGAGTGCTCTCCCCACTGTTCAAACTATTCCTTTTCCGTTTGCCTGTATTTTTAATCCTTTAATGGTCACACTCTGACTGCGTTTGCAGCACTCATTAACACATATTTAAATAATTATGGGAAAATCCGCGTTTTATGCGTCCTTAAGCACTTTGCCCTCTGGGTGTCTGCAGCTGGATCGCGGAGCTTCAGCGATTTGGCACACTGTAATGGGCGCTCTGACGGCCTCTTCTCCCGTGTGGCCTTCAAGCAGCCGCAGAACACCTGCCTTACTGAGCCCCGGGTCTCCAAGATGCTCGCACAAACACTTGGGTTTTTCTTTTTCTTCTCTCTCTCGCTCCCCCTTCCCTTTCCTGCCTGAATTCGAGGGTGCAGGATGAATGTGCTATTGAAAGGCCATTTTGACAACACCACTAAATATGGATTCCTCTTGGTTGCCAGGATTTCTCCAGTTTAGATCAGGGCTGCACGGAAGGGGATGGGAGGGTATTCATTGCCAAGACAGTGGTTATAGCTTGAAGTAGAAAACATATATATATATCTATCTATATATATATATATATATCTCCTGAGGTAGAAGACATAAGTATATAGGTATATATAGATAGACAAATATGTCTTCTTTGTCTATGTGTGTGTGTGTGTGTGTATCCAAACGTGGAATCACACTGTCGTGTGCTGTTGTAGTAGAACGTTATATTATGCTCATTTTCCTTGTCAATACGCCTAAAGTTAATGGCATAATATTTCATCATATGGAGGAGCCATCAACTTCAAAACCAAGTGTCTGCTGATGGACAAACAGAAATTTAGTTTGTTTATTTAATTTTGCTATTATTGACAGCATTTGATAGACACCTTCGCATACATACGCACCTTTTCAATCTGGTCTGAACACTTACTTGGGACAAATTCCTACAATGTTGTCCTATAAACGTCTGCATGTTTTAAATGCTGACACATATTGCTTTTATTGGGGTATAGTTGCTTTACAATGTTGTGTTAGTTCCCACTGTACAGCAAAGTGAATCAGCTATACACACACATACACCCCGTCTTTTTGGATTTCCTTCCCATTTAGGTCACCACAGAGCATTGAGTAGAGTTCCCTGTGCTATACAATAGGTTCTCATTAGTTATCTATTTTATACATAGTATCAATAGTGTGTATATGTCAATCCCAATCTCCCAGTTCATCCCACCCCCTTCTTTCCCCCTTGATATCCACACGTTTGTTCTCTACGTCTGTGTCTCTATTTCTGTTTTGTATATAAGATCGTCTATACCAATTTTTTCAGATTCTACATATATGTGTTAATAAGCGATATTTTTTTTTCTGACTTACTTTACTCTGTATGACAGTCAAAAAGACACCTGCAACCCAGTGTTCACTGCAGCACTATTTACAATAGCCAGGACACGGAAACAACCTAAATGTCCATCAACAGAGGGATGGATAAAGAAGATGTGGTTCATATATACAATGGAATATTACTCGGCCATAAAAAGGAACGAAATTGGGTGATTTGTAGAGACGTGGATGGACCTAGAGCCTGACGCATACTGCTCTTAAGAAAGGTGGGGGTGATTGAGAATTCCATCCCCTGTGTTAGAGGATGCCCACTCCCCCCTGCCTTCACCAGCACCGTGTCTGGTCATTAAAAGCAGTCTTTGCCCATGAAATTTTGAAATGTCCCATCGACAGAGGAGGTTAGAATGGAAGGGTGAGGAGGGCCTGGGCTGGGAGGGGGTGGGCAGGGGCGCTTGTGGAGAAACTGGGACTCTCGTGCACGGCTGCGGGGGATGGTGCAGCCACTGTGGAAAACAGTACGGCAGTTCTTCAGAGAATTAATAAAATTACTATACGATCCAGCAATTCCACTTCTGGGAGTACACTCAAAAGAACTGAAAGCAGGGACTCAGACACTTATACACCCATGTTCATAGCAGCATTATTCACAAGAGTCAAAAGGTGGAAGTAACCCAAGTGTCCATCGACAGATAAATGGATAAACAAGACAAGGTCCATCCACACGATGGAATAGTATTCAGCCTTAAAAAGGAACGAAGCACTGACACCTGCTACCACATGGATGAACCTTGAAGGCATTACGCTAAGTGAAAGGAGCCCATCACCAAAAGATAAGTATTGCATGATTCCACTGATACGAGGCACTAGACTAGTTAGACTCATAAAGACAGAAAGTAGAACGGTGGGTGCCGGGGGTTATGGGGAGTTAGTGTTTAACGGGGACAGAGTCTCAATTTGGGAAGATGGACAAGTTCAGAAGACGGATGTGGTGACGGCTGCACAACAATGTGAACGTACGTAACACCACTGAACTGTACACTTAAAACAGGTTAAATGGTTAAGTTTTATGTTGTGTCTGTTTTACCATAATTAAAGGAACACCTGACAGCAGTAGCACCCACGAGGGGCGCCTCCCTCACTACTTGGGGGCCCCAGAGTGAGGCGTTTGGGAGCCCCGCCCCCAGAGGACCAGTGATGAAAGGAGGCCCTTAGAGTGGACACAGGGTGGGGGGCTGTGCCCGGTGCACCCAGTGCAGGGGCGGCCCTGTCCCATCCATGCAGGCCCAGGTGCCATCTTTGGGAGACAAAGGTCACCCAGGGGACACGCTCCCGCAGAGAGGCCACCGCACTGCCAGCGTGTCAACACGTCTGCACTCAAAGGCACTGGTGGAGATAAGAATGCAGAAGAGGTGTAACCTAAGTGTCATCTGAAAGCTACCAGGGGCTTAGCTGCACTTCAAAGACGACACAGGGCGGGGCCCAGAGACAGCCAGCGCGCAGACAATGCATGCGGTGGGCCAGTGATTGTGACTTATCGTGTTCCACCGCTGGCGGCGGCTGGCGTGTGAAAAGGTGGCGGGACCTCTCCGTGGGGCTTTACGGGGATGGTAACTGATAAATCCCAGGAAGGGTCAAGCGAGCTCTGAGCGGGAAGGGACACCTTGTCCCCAGCAGCAGCTGAAGTCTTGAGCCCCCGATTAACTGATTAACCACAGTGAGAAGAGCCGGGAACACAAGGAGACTCAGGCAGCCCCAGGCGGGAGGCGCGCAGTGTGCCCACGGAATTTGACTCGCATTCCAGGAAGATGAATGAAGGCGGAGAATCTAACTCCCCCAAGTCTGGGTTACTTTAGTCCAAATTAAGAAAAAACCCCAAGTGCCTGAAAGTTCCCTGTGCTAGCAAACACGACGCCTTCTCCGCAAATGGCCGAGGAAACAGGATTCCCACCATTTGGTGCTAGTTTCGTTTCAGGACGAGTGGGTGGGGGGGAGGGCAGAAAAGAGCGCATTGCATACCTTCCGTTGGCCTCCGGGGTGGGGGTCAGGAAGGGGGGGCCGGTAGGGGCCTGAGGTGAGAGGGAGCTGGTGTAGGAGGGATACACTCCCCTTCCCTGTGGCGGAAGCACAGGGTGGGGAGTGCAGGGGGATGGGAAGTGAGCCCAATCACAAATTATTTGGGTCTTTACTTGAGGACCGCAAGAAGCCCTGGGATGGTTTCAGAAGAGACGGTGGGTTCCACGGCTCAGGGTCACGTCTCAGGCTCAGCAGTGGGGAGTGCGTTGCATTGGGTGGGGCAGGGAGGCAGCTGTTGGGGCGTCCGGGGCGAGCTGATGCTCCGCGGACCAGGGGAGTGGCCGTGAGGACCCAGAGGTGAAAGGAACTGGGTGAGGCTTAATGGGGTTCTTAATGAGCTTTTCCTAAAGTGCTTTATCACAATTTTTTTTTTTTTTAGCCAGCTTCTGCATTCTGTCTTAGAAAAGAGGTGACATAATTTGTATGGCGGGCATGATCTGGGAAAGGAGACGGAGGGAGCGTGCAGAAGCAGAAAAACCAAAGACATGGTTGGAGGCTGTTTCCTCTGCCAGAGCTGTCATGACTGTGGGAATCTCACTGATCGCATCACCTCCACTCTAGTGTAGAAAATAGCAGAGAGCCGGCACCCAGTGTCAGGAGGCATCAGAGTCCAGAGCCCTCTTTACTGCTGGCGAGCCGGGGCTGCCTGACCCTGACGTTGCCTGCCGGTTGCAGGCACAGACGTCCGTGGCGCCCGAGCCTGGACGCCCCCGTTGCTCACATGTTAATGCAGAGCTCTGGCCCTCAGCCTGTGCAGTCTGGTGGGTGCCAGGATGACCAACCGGGTGGGCCGCCCGGGATGGCATAAGTCCAGCCTGTGCCGCCCAGTCTGCTCCATCGGCAGAGCAAGTAGACACCCCAACATGGAAACGTGGGGATGGAAAGGCAGGGGGCCCCCAGAGGGGCCATGACTTACCTTGGTGATTCAGATCAGCAGGGGTACGCTGGCGGCTGCGCATCTGCATGGGTCGCAGGCTCCAGGCGGCAATTTAGGGACACAGCCCGGGATGCGTGGCCGGGGCCTCGGGTGGGGCCCATCGCCCGTCTGATCCCAGTGTCGTCTGGAGTAGGACGAGTGGGTGGCCCTTCCATGGTGAAGGTCAGGGTCAGTTTTAAACCCGCTGAGTCTGCAGTAACAGAGGTATCGGAGGAGACCTGTCCGAGGCCCAGAGGAGCAAAGAGCAGAGCCCAGGAAGAGCCCAGGAGCGAGACTGGCTGGAGATGCAGATTCAGATTCATCGGGAGGCTGACGGGAAGGCAGCTTGGATGCTGGGATCACAGCCTGGCTCCAGAGCCCCACTCCGCCCCCTGCTGCTGTGACGCCTGAGGCCACTGGCTTCCTCCCTCCGGTACCTCAGTTTCCCCATCTGTGAGGGACAGTAACAACCCCCCCTCCCCGAGTTCTGGGAGGTCAGGGAGCTGCATATGGAGGATGCACGGCACAGAGCCGGCCTCCAGAGATGTGCGTTCACGGTTTCCGCTCCCTGCTCAGCATTTTGCTCTATAGTCTGGAATCAAGAGACGTCCGACTGTAGGATAAATTATGAGACCCATACGGCCCAGGTCAAACTTGCCTAGACTGCTAAAAACACGTCTGATTTAACTCTGCAGAACACTGAGTGGTTTAACCTTTCGGGTCCTTTAAATAAACTCTCTCTGCTCTGAATGCCATTCTAGCTTGGACTGGAACCAACGGCGCAAACAGCCCCTCTGCCATTGCCCCGTGCTCGCTGGATGGCCTCCCTACCTCCTCACCGGGCGGTGGGCTCGGGGCCGCCTGCAGTTCAACCGCGCGTGCCAGCAGTGAGCGAGGGCCTTGCAGAGACAGCCACGAACGTCCTTGGCTCGATGGGGACGTTGCCTTTTGGGTTACTCCACTACCGGAATGTTCTGCTTCCTGCCAAAGACGGTCAAGTCAGGGCACATCTCCCCATTTTAGAGAAAACAACAGTTTTACAGGAAAACTCTGATGCAGCCTTTCATGAGCACGAACAAAAGCTCCCATCCCTCCAGCGCATCTGGGGACCCAGGAGATGGCATGGAGTGATCTGTGATTAAGATGCTCCCTCTTTTCATGTGCAAGAACCTCCTGGAAAAGTGGACCTGAAACAGCCCAGTTCCAGAGGGGAGGCTCCCAGATGGCAGGTCACTCCCGCAAACGTCAGGATTGAAGACCCCATGAGGTTAAGATGCTGACTCCAGGTCAGACTCAGGGAGACCCCATCCAAGCTCTGCGACCTTGGGCATCTTCTTACTTATTTTTTTGTCTGTCTATAATGCTGTTGTGAGCATCACATCAGACCATGCGGTGAATGACGGATAAATCACTACAGTTTACTGAGTGCTTGCCACACACGAGGAACGAATGTAACAGCGTCTCCTGTTATCAGTGTTTTAAAATCCCGAAAATAAAAACCCTGTGAGATGCTTATCATCATCCTCACCTCACAGATGAAGCGTTTGAAGCACAGGAATGTTAAGTAATGCGCCTCAGGTCACCCAGCTGGACAGTTCGGTCTCTTACCAACCATAGCACGTCCCCTCTCGTGTTAGCTTTCCTTCTTCTTATATTACTCTTGCTACTTTCCAACCCCTCCCTCTGCCACACCCCTGCCATCTGACAGCCCAGCTCATTGATGACCTTGTCCTAGTTTCTCTTCCCTCCTGGTTCTTGTTGTGTGAATAATATGCATGAACTTGACTCTCCCAGATGAACTTGAATTGTGTTTCAGGACTGGGGCTCAAGCATATCCCTTAGGAAATCTCCCCGGGTCCCTGCAGTCAAGGTCATGGCTCCCTGCTCTGTGCTTATCTCAGTGCCCGGTGTCTGTTCTTCCCATTGCGTCTGAGAAACGGTCACTCGTTCTTCCTTCCCACTGAGGCTGCAGTCTGTTTCTCCACCCTTGAACCTGGGCTTGGCCGTGGGACATGCTTTGGCCAGGGGGACTTTAGCAGATACGACGGGGGTGCTCGTGCCCGGGGCTCCACCCCTGGCTGCTCTTGGGACGCTGGGAACTCATGTGAACAAGCCTGGGCCAGCCTGCTGGAGAGTAAGGGCCACAGGAGGACCAAGATACGTGAATGAACACTTCCTACCGCATCTAGCGCCCAGCTGACCACAAAGCAGGAGAGAGCCAGCAGATAGCAGCCAGCCCATTCCAGGCCAGAGGAACCAACCATCCTCCTTACAAAACTGTGAACTAAGTAAGTTTTGGGGTGGATTCTTATGCAGCACTAGCCAGCTGATACACTCATGTATCTCCACTGCCTAGATCAGTGCAGGTACTGACACAGGTGCTCAAGGAGTGAATGAATTATGGCTCAATTCATAGTTGGAAGAATGGATGGGGAGGACACCAGAGTGTGACTTGGAGGAAACTTTACCTAAATCAGTCCTGGGAATGCTCCCGTTTCCTCTATTTCCCATCTTCAGATGGGATCTCCCATCTTCAGCTGCTGTAATGAACTCCACTAACACCTGTCAGCCTGAGTCACCAGGTCAGCACTCAGCAGTTACTTCCCGTCCACTGTGTCACACAGACTGATCTGCAGTCAGCGCTAGAGCTTACTCAGCTGCAGGAACAAATACCCCCAGAGTCTCTTTGGTTTACAACAGCAAAGATTCATACTTGCCCAGGCTGCAAGTCCACACACGGTTGGCAGGGGCTTTGCACCTCGTGGTCACCACTAAGGGGACAGCCTTCGTCCGCAGCACCGCCTTTGGGGGGTAGATGGAAAAGAGAAGACAGTGAACTCAGTGCTTTCCAGAGTGTCCTGCTCACTCCCCTGCCCAGCATGTAGCACAATGCCCAACAGGTAGCAGGTGCTCAGTAAAACTTAGTTGAATGACTGAATGATGTGGTAGGTCAGTCGTGGGGCATATGACTTCCTAGCACCTATGATTCTTTCATCAGAGGATTAATTTTGAAATAAATGTAGACTTACAGAAAAGTTTCAAAAATCACAAGGAAAGTTTCCATTTACCCTCACCAAGCATCCTGTAACATTAACTTCCGACATAACGACAATAAATTCAGCAAAACCAAAGAGTTAATATTGGTAGGGTACTAACGAAACTACAGACTTTATTGGGATTTCATCTTCCTTTCCCGCTAATGTCCTTTATCTTCCCAAGATCCAGCCCAGGATCCCGTGTTGCATGTAGTTGTCACGGGTCCTTGGTCTCCTCCAGTTGGGGACAGTTCCCCAGTCTTTCCTTGTATCTTAGGTCCTCAGCGTTTCTGAAGAGCACGGGTCATTTTTTGGGTTGGCCAAAAAGTTGGTTCGAGTTTTTCCATAACAGCTTATGGAAACCACGAACGAACTTTTTGGCCACCCCAATATTCCGTCGAGTACTCTTCTGTTTGGATTCTTCTGAAGTTTGCTCACGATTGGCTTGATGTACCGCATTCCTGGCAAGCGTACCCCAGAAGTGATGTTCAGTCCTTTTCAGAGGATCGAATTGAGGGGTACGTGATGCCCACGTGTCTTATTACTGGGCATCATGTATCTTAGTACGTAATAAGACACCGTGTGTCTTATTATGAGGAACTATTACTTAGTTCCTCAGGTGCGGCATTATTTATATAAGTGATGGTGACTGGGTCTCCTGGTTACGGTGGTGTCTGCCAGGTTTCTCTAAAGATGCTATTTTCCTGGTCACATTCTAATTCAATGGCCAGCGTGCTTGTCCAGCTCTGCCCCTGGATGGACGCTGCTGGAGGACAGGTCCATCTCTGTGTCCTCATTGTATCCCCAGCACCTACGACCATATCTCGTAGTTTTTTTGCGCTCAGCAACATCTTATTAAATAAATGAATGTCCTGAAAGATATAACCAATTTTCAGGGAGCTGATATTCAGGGAGTAGTGGGTTTTCAGACTAATTATCCTGAATAGAAAGGGCAAATGATTCCATCCATGCCTCTTGCATTTCTCATGTATTTTATTTAATCTCATAATTTACCTTCTCTATCCTCTGATTCTTACCCCACAGCTGAATGAGACACTTCATTTAGGGGACTCATGATTTCGGTCCTATGAAATTTTGGAAGACTAGGTACAAAGCAAACAACCTTTACATAGGCAGTAGAAAATTGATATTTCTTACTGACCCATTTTCATGAAGCCCACCTTCCCCTAGCAGCCATCCTGATTTCCGAGTCTTTGTGAAGGCTCCAATTGCCAACATCACAGCCACTTCCAAAGGGAGGTTCAGTGTGATGTCTCAGCTACAAGTGACCAGGAATCTGACTAACAGTCGTATAAACAAGCTAGGTAATTATCTCTGTCTAGAGAAGCACACAGGGAGTTCCAGGTTTGTTCAGTGGCTTCATGATGTTATCAAGGCCCAGGCGTGTCTCTCCTCAGCCTGTTGCCATTTCGTCCTCAGGCTACAGGACAGCAGCCCCAGACGTAGGTATCACATCCTGTCTCGTGACAGCGTCCAAAGCAGATGCGGGGGAAGGGGGTTTCTTTTTGCATTTCCCTTATGTCTTCTTGGTGGGAACTGGGTCATAAGACCCTCCCTAATTACAGGAGAGCCTGGAAAAGAGAGCACCTAGGATCATAGCCTCCACCGTGGGAGGTGGACCTGCCAGCACACAACGGGGTAGGTCTGACTTTGCCTAGACAACTTGTACCATCTGCTACGGGGAGCTTCTAGGTGGGGTTTCTGAGTGGGAACCTGGCTGGACCCCAGGGCCATCCAAGGAAGTGGAAAGGTAGAGGTGGTCTGGGGCAGACTTTCTGCATTTCTGAAGGTGTTTTATCAGGTCAAGACCAGAACTGGAATCCGAGTCTCCCATTTGCTATCTTCTTGGTCACAAACCCCATAAAACTCACAATACATAATCACAGTGAAGCCTGCATGAAGAGCAACTGAGGAAAAACCCCATCCATGCATCTTTCCATCCATCCATCCATCCATCCATCCCTCCTTCCATTCATCCATCCTCCGTCCACCCATCCTTTCATCCTCCCACCCTTCCATTTGCCCATCCATCATTTTATCCTTCCTTCCTTCCATTCTTTTGTCACTTCTTCTCTCCCTCCCTCTTTTCCTCCCTCCTTCCACCCATACTTTCAATGTTTGGGGGAGCCATTTGACCCAGTTATGACCAACGAGGCAGAAGAAGTCTGCTTCTGGGGAATATTTTCACCCCCTTATGTAAGGCAGGGACATTCAAGAGAGGCCTCTTTCTTCTTGGGACGCTATCGGGAGAGAATAAGATGCTCGGAGCTGCCACAGCCATGTTGCAACCATGAGGCAAGACATGTGAGGACGAAGCACTCTGAGTCTCACACTGAGGGTGCACGGTGAGGAGGGAACAGTGCCTGCTCTTCCGGGCTCGCACTCCAGTGCGAGACACAGAGAGAGATGGGCAGTTACAATTCCACGTGAACTAGCAGTGTCGGGGGATGTGCTGGGAGGTACAACTGGGTGCTGAGGTAGAGGCTCAGTGAGGAACAGAAGGGAGCTAGAGAAGAGAATTCTGGGCAGAGGGCACAGCCTGAACAGAAGAGCACGGAGCTATGATGCATTCAGAACGGAAGGGCTGAGAAAGAAGGTGGAGGTAAGCAGGCTGGACGAGAAAGACAGTGGGACCCCCGCCCCGGCTCACTCTCCCCTGACAGCCCTGGGCTCCCGAGGTTGTACCGCCAGCTCTGTCTCCTTTCTGTCAGGTTCCTCAGTTAAGCTGATGCCCGCCCAGCCCCATCCTGGGGGCACACTCAGCGGCGAGTTTGGGCCTTGCTTCTCTCCATGATGTTGAGAAAATTCTGGCCTTTGATATCTGCTCTGGACTCCTGTTTCCTGCTCTCTGCGGTCTCGGGGTGGACAGAGGATGACAAGCCCCTCCCTGGCCGCCCCTCCTCGCCTCTCCCCCTTGATAAGTTCAGTATCAAATGTCCGCAGAGGCAAGCGGCAGAACTCAGGCCTGCGCTGCCACCGACAGGTTCATCGTGCACAGAAGCCGCTGACGGTCTGGCTCTGGGCCGTCACCTCGGAAAGCCGGAAAGCCGGACTCGCCCTAAGCCATCGGCAGGCACGGCTCCTGGGAGAAAACCTCCCCGGGACGTACTATTGAGAGCTGGGGGGAATATCCCGAAACATAACAAAAGAGCAACAGAAATGAAAATGGCCAGGGACACGGCCCCACCATAGATTTTCCTGGGCAAGGTGGGCTGGGGAGCTGCGGGGATGCGCTTTCCGAGAAACCGAGGCCAAAGGAACAAAGGACCTGCCACAGCTTGGCAGGAGCCCCTTCCTCTGTGACATTAACTGCTTCCTGTTCCCTTCCAACGGGGCAGGAAGATGGAAGTGAAGGAAATGGAAAATGCAAACTACGCACCAATTTAGCATTTTGCTGCTTGGAGCTCAATTTTTGCTAACTTTGGAAATGCCAGAAGAGAGAGGTGTTTTGTCAAGACATTAAAAAAATTATTTTTTAAGGGAAACAAGACAGGCTATTCATGGCCAGCAGGGAAGCACACCTCCCGGGGTGCTCGGCACTCCCACTGCACCCGGTAATTTGATTTAATGAGATGATGAGGCTGCTGTGAGCATCCTCTCTCAGCCCCAGCGCTGTGCCACGAGGGCGGCGAGGGCGTTAACTCAGGCACAGCCAGGCCTTTGAAGCTTTATTTTGTTTTCCCCCTGCCCCCTCCCACCCCCTGCCAATTAACACCCGGGAGAAATCACATCCAGGTGTAGTCTCAAGCTGGCCCTGCCAGTAGAGCCACCTTGTCCCCAAGGGCAAGAGGGCGCTTCAGGGCCAGAAGGTGCCTGGCGAGTCTCCAAGCGGAGCGCCTGGCATCAGAGCTGGGATGCAGGGGCGGTGTGCCTGGGCTGCTGGCGTGAGCGGCTGATCACGGGATGACGTCCCTCTGAGCACCTCTGTAGCTCCGGCACTGGGATGCCCTCCCTCCAGAGCCCTGCGTGGCTGCCTTCTCATGCTGCTCAGGTCCGCGCCCAGGTGCTACCTCCCTCAGGAGGCCTTCCCTGACCCTCCCACGTCTAAAAATAGAGCCGCCTCCAAGTGGACCGCCCTCCATCTCCTTACCCGGATTTGTTTTGGTTATCTTTCTCTGTAGCACTTGCCACTACTGAAAACACATTATTTACCTCTTGTTTTCTTTACTTTACTTGTTTGCTTGTTTTCCTGCCTCTTGCATTAGACTGTCACCTATAAGAGGGCAGGGAGTGGTGGTATCCACTTTTGTATCCCCGGGGGGATACCAGACACAGAGCAGGAGCGTAATAAACATCCCTGAGTGTGTGAGTGTGTGTGTGTGTGTGTGTGTGTGTGAGCGTGTGACCTCCTAATATGGAGCCTGGCGTGCAAGCAGTGTCGTTCATTCATTTATTCACTATCTAGGCATTTGTTCAGTTCACACATGACAACTCTTTAAAGAAAGTATGGACACCAAGGGGGAAAGGGGTGGTGGTGGAGGGAATTGGGTGATTGGGATTGACACATATATACTATCGATACTATGTATAAAATAGAAAACTAATGAGAACAGACTGTATAGCACAGGGAACTCTAGTCAATACTCTGTGGTGACCTAAATGGGAAGGAAATCCAAAAAGAGGGAGTATGCGATGCAGAGCTGACTCACTCACTTTGCCGTACAGCAGAAACTAACACAACGCTGTAAAGCAACTATCCTCCAATAAAAATGTGAAAGAAACATTCTTATATCTGTTAAAAAAAAAAAAGAGAGAGAAAGTAGCATACACCCCCTTTTGCAGTTGAGAAAACTGAAGCTCAGAGAGGTTATGTGAACTGTCAGTGCCGCACAGCCGCGGAGTCGGGTTTGGGGCCCAGGGCTTCCTGACGCCAGCACCCCAGCCACCCTTCTGAGCACCACCTCCCCACCCAACTGCTCACGCTGGGGTAAGTGGACCCTGTCCATCCTGGGAGCTGCCGAGTCTGGGAGGCCCGGAAGTCCCACGTGGGGCTGTTACCTGGGCTCATTCTGTGTTGCCCGGCAGGGTTTCCATTGCGGAGTCGAGTCTCAGGGATGGGTGGGACGCCTGGCAGTTGGCCTCTCGCTGTGATAATGACCGCCCTTCATTCAGCCCGTTTGCTGACGGCCTGCAGTGGGTGGTTGTGTTGCACGGCCCTGGTGTCCGTTGGTGAGGGAACGCTGGACAGGACCTGCTGTAGAGCGTATGTAGGTCAGATTTCATCCTTGTAGCCACACACCTGCCCATGTCTCACACATACACACACACACACACACACCAGGTCATTAAGGCAGGGGAACCTTGCTGCATCCACTGACGTCATTAGCTCGTGGCTCTTGGTCATTAGCTCGTGGCAGCTGGACCAACAGCCACGGACCTGAAGAAAGACTCCAGGGCTGAGGACACTGGCACCTTCTAGCCCCAAGGAAGCTGGGCTGAGGTCCTGGTCACAATCTCCTTGATTTGGGGCACCAATGACTTTCCAGTGGACAGCGACGGGTCCTGAAGCCGTGAGGACCCATTCTTGTGTTCCGTGTCCAGTGGGATAATTCGGTGCTGGTTAAAATGGTGCCGACAGAGTGGTCGCTGAGCAGGGGCTGAACGTGCCAGCGCCTGGGGTCCAGACCAGGGAGTGGGGAGCCCAGAGGGCTAGAGCCGATGTATCCCGTGGTTGCTCCAGGTTTCACAGTTCGAGGAACTGCCAGGCTCTCTTCCAAAGTGGTGGTCCCATTTCACATTCCCAGGTGGTTCTCTTTGGTAATGATTTTTTTCCTCTTCTGCTTACTTGTATCTTATAAATTGTTGGCAGTGCTTATCTGCCTCTTACAGGTTTTTTGTTTTTTCCTGAAAATAACGTTACCTAACAATAGAAGGTGGCATGGAAGACGAGTCATATCCGGCCATACCGTCCGGGATGCTCTTGGACTCCAGCAGTGGCCACATACTCTGAGGCGATCGGGACATCTCACGGGGGCGGGGGGATATTGTAAAGGACACAGGTTCTATGGAGAAACAGGGGGTTTCTTGAAGGGCTCGCAGGTGTTTGTGTGGATCACAAGACCTCAACTCCAGCAGAGGTTTTATATTCCAGCTGGCATCACTGCGGTGGAAGTGAGCTGCCCCCAACTTAAAAGTGAGAAGGGGCTCCTGTCCCCCTTTCCTTTCTACACCTGGAGTCCTACCTCCTGACCCTGGGAGCCTGGAACAGAGGCTGCTCTGGGCCACATGGGAAGTTGCCACTAACCACATCAACATCTTTAAAATTAATAACATGAATTCCATAGCGAAGGGGCCTGGGCCGGAGACGGAAGGCTGCTGGCTGCTCCTGGGCCCCATGCGGCAGGTGGGGGACAGGAAACCTGAGGACAGGTGGGACCTCCAGGTGGGCACTGTCCTGTCGGAACGTAAGACCTTAAGGACTTGGCTGTTACTGGGATCAGATCCATCCAGGCTGACTGGGGACGGGTTCCCCGAGGTGTAGAGCCCTCATTTCAACACACATTGTCATATATTTATGACTTAGATTGAAAATAGGCTCTTTCTACTCCCCACAAATGCACCTCTCCCCTGCGTGTTTGGTTTAAAAGGATCCGATCTTTTTATCCGAGGGCTATCCTATGATTCAGGTTTCGTAGAAGTCCGAATTCTTAAATTCTGCAGCTTCAGAGACTTCAGAAGGTCATCCAGCTCAGACCTCTCCCTCTATCCAAACACATCCTTATACTGACCTGAAGACCAGGAAGGATCCTGTGGGCAAGTTTCTAAAGCTCTTTCTTTAAGCTTCCTTATCAGCAAACTGGGCAAAATAATAAGGTCCATCTCAGAAGGATGTTGGGAGGATTAAATGAGATACGCAGGTAATGCTCTTAGCGCCATGCCAAGCACGTTGTGAATCTTCAATACATGACTGGGTCATTACTGTCAGCCGCATCACCAATGCACAGTATTTTCTTTGTGTCCACCTCTCACCTTGTGAAACAATCTAGTCTGTAGTTGGCGCACAAATGAAAGCTGCCTTCCCAGTTCCATTACAACACAGGCGGCAGAGCTCTTAAGTTCATTCCAGACCAGCAGGAACAAGCTCTTACCTTCTCAAGGGCTGAGGTCAGAACACTGGGACAGCCCAGGTGGCACAGTTGGCATCTATGACGCCACGCCCTCTAGTGGAAGGATGAGGCTCCTGAACTCAGGTGTGCAAGGAGGCAGGTGAACGGGAACGTGGCAAAACCAGGTGAATTTTCATGCCATCTGAATTCAGTCCTCCTGAAACACAGACAGAAAGAAAGGTAATCAAGATTACAAGGCAACGCAAACAGAAATGCACCCTGAGGAATTTACACTTGCAGTATTCTTTTCGTGCTTTGTTTTCTAAATCTATGCTCAAAACCACAGAGCAAGATAAGAGAAGGGGCCGCTCATACGGAGGGGGCTTCCTTTTGAGCTGAAAAAGAAATGTTCTAAAATTAACCGTGCTGATGGTTGCTTAACTCTGTGAAGATACTAAAAATCACTGAATTTTATACTTTAAGTGGATGAATTGTATGGGATGTAAATTATATCCCAAAAAAGCTATTTTTAGAAGTTGACTTTTCAAAATGTTTTATTGTTTTTACATATTCCCCCAATACTTATTTATTATAAAAATAGAAAACACCCATAAAAATAGATTTTTCTCGAAGTATTTATTTGTATTCTTTGAGTTCCATATGCATTTGTAGTTTGCCCCACCAGAGAAGTTTCCCTGAGGTCAGCAGTACATCCCAGCGTGTGCCAGGTGCCGTGGAGACGGGAGATGTGCAAACCTGGATGGTGAATTGAAGTCTCTTGTCCAGTTGTGGAGCCCAGACTGATCCTTAGAAGCAACGGGATGAAAAGAGACAAGATGGCTCAGAATAAGGGGCTACATTATTTGTTGAGTGAGTTAAAAGAAGGATATTATTGAAGGTTCAAATAATCCAGGAAGGTTTCATGAAGGAGGGACCTGAGCTAGAACTTAATAGGTTTAATAGAAAGGACAAGTAAAATATAATACAACTAAGTAAACTAAAAGTAACACAGAGTTAGGATAACAGCCTCAGCTCTCCCTCCTCGGGCCTACCGTCTGCGTTCTGCACATCGCGGACGTTCCCCAGAAGACAAGCGTATCATTCAGGGAGGAGAGGGTCCCGCTTCCCCCTCTCCAGTCTCCGGCTGGCACTCTCACTGGTGGACCCCAGCTGGAAGCCAGAGAGCAGGGGCCACTGACACAGACCATGTGGCCAGTCCCCAGGGAGAGAGGATGGAGGAAAGGACGGAAGAGTGATCGGGAGGGCTGCGTGGAGGTGTCCAGCACCTCTAGCTGGGGCTGCAGGGGGTTAGAGTGTGACCCATCCGTGTCCCAGAGGAGAGGGGGTTTTCTCAGGCAGACTGACGGAGGACAGAGATGGGGGCCCTGAGCTGCCCCCGACTTTCAATAGCAGAGGGGCGAGAGTGTCACTTTGATTGTTAGAGTGTGCGGGGCTCTTGCTAAGGTCTCGTTATTCATTTACTTTAGAGCCTCGCTACCCCGCAGGTGAGGTGGTCCTCAGCCATCACCTGGGAGCTGGTTAGAAATGCAGAATCTCAGCCCCGCCTGCACACGCTGCCCTAGAACCTGCATCTCGACCAGACGTGCCTGGCGATTCAGGCGCAGGCTGCTCTCGGAGAAGCTCTGCTTTCAATCACCCCAGGGATGCGGGTGGGTGCGGGTGGTTAGGAACAAGCCAGTTAGAGTTCAAAGGCGGGCGTGTCCACCTGCTGCAGGTATTGGGCCTCAGGCACAGGAAGTCATGGCCGCTGGCCTGTCCATCCAGCAGGGTGGACACCGCTGCTCCACCCGCCTCGCTCTTCCCTGCAGACGCCAGGAGCAACCCCACGATTCTCTCCACACAATATACCTGCATCCACTTCTTGTCCATCAGAGCAGACAAGTGAGATGAAATGTAGTTGCCTAATGTATATATGTAATATCGCCCATGTATAACTTTTGGCAGAAATATAAAATCCGCTGATTCCCAGAAGACAAACACCACGCCTGTTCTGTACATTCATTATCCCTGTAGGCCCACACCGTCCGTGGCCAGCAAGCCAGAAGCTCAGAGTCCGGTCAGGAGGCGGAGAGATGACATTGACACTGTACGTCCGAAGTACCAGCCCTGACAGAAGTGCCGTTGCTGCGGTCTCCGAGGCCAGCTCTGTCCCCACGGGAGGGAGGAGGAGGGAGGAAATGCCCTTGACCCAGGCCTGGGAGGATGGGCCTGTGTGGCCAGAGGACACAGACAGGGAGACAGGAAGTCATTCCCACCGAGAAGGAAGCCACCTGCTACAGAGCAGAGTTGAGTCCAAGGCCCGACAGCGGTGCTCACCTGTCGGAAGGTGTGGGTCTGAGCTGGAGAAGCAGCAGGTGTGTCTTTCTTTGGCTCCCAAGCATACCTGAACTGATATTGTTATTTCTTAAACTTCTGAAAGTGAAGTTAAACATAGAAACGACAACATGGATAACCATGCGTATTTGACGAGCATCTTGGAAGGCTGTCAATGTGGAGATTTAAGATGCCCCCTCCCCTTACCTAAAAGCGCTCTGCCTGGGATTGATGCGTCGGTCACCTGTGCATCTTGAGCAGATGTTGAGAAAGGCAAAGGTCCAGTTCTGACGTCTTGCAAACTGGACACGACGGCAAGAGGGGGCTGCTCCAGCTCATGGTGGCCTCACACCATGTGGACGGAGACGGCTCTACCTGTGGGAGAGCTGGGCTGTCCAGACACTGTGGGCCTGGCAGTGACCCTTGAGAAATGGAACAAAGGGACCTTAAGTTGCATCTGATTGGATTCCACGCGGTGCCTAATGCAGTGTAGACACGAACTGATGGTGGGTGTGGGGCAGCGTGACTTGCTGGGGTGGTGACATCGTGTCACATAGAGATAACCTCTGGCATCAAAGGAGACATACGCTGGCTGTGCTGTGCACCAGTGAGTAACCTGGGAGATGCAGAAGTACCCATAGCTCCGAGCCCCTCCCTGCAGTGGAGAAACAGCAGTGGTTAGCGCAGTCCCAGCGCTGAGGGGACGCTCCGTCCAAGTGGTGATGGGAGAGGGTTGTTATCCTCATGCTATCTTCAAGATGCTGCTAGTGTTACTGCACAGGGAATTTGCCAAAATTGTATTATGTAACGTGTTTTATATTAAAAAACATGGGGTGGGGCGGCCGCTCTTAGAAGTATTTCACCCATGAGTGCTGTGTAGGATCCATGAAACGACAGGACCCATGTGCTCTTAAGTGTACACACTCCAACTCTGCGTGTGCCATGTCATCGACACGGAAAACACTCCACACTTACACGTTCTCCAAGCTGTCAACACGTGTGGGGCGTGTGGGCTGTTCCCGGGCTGTTGCCAATATCGCAGTAGAGGGAGGGGTGGCTTCAATGATTCAAACCATGACACTTACAGCGGGGCTGGGAGAACCCAGTGATGGGGGGACGGCATCACGGGTGCAGCCTCTTCAGGACTTTCAGTCTCCCGGCGGCCAGTCCGTTCCCTGACCCGCTCCACCAACCCTCTCACTCTCCTTCCCTGCTCTTCAATTAGTTGTCTGTATTCTCTGCAGGTGTCCCTTGGAGACCACACAGCCTCTTTTTTTTTTTGACATGATTTCAGACAAATGGAAGAGGAGCACAAAAATTCTCAAGATGCCCTTCTCCGAGGTTCCCCAAATATGAATGTTTACCTTCTTTGCTGTATCCCCTCCCCAACACACGGAGGAAGTTGCGTATAAGATCTGCCTCTCCACTAAATACTACCATGTACGTTTCCTAAAAATGAGGGATTCTCTTCCGTAACCACAGTACAATAACCAAAATCAGGAAACGAAAACTGACTCAACTCTGAGCTAACCTACGGCTCTTATTCAGATTGTCCGATCGTCCTAAGAAAGCTCTTGATTGGCTGAAAGTGGATGGACCGACAGGCTGAAGAAGATGTGTCTCGTCTTCAGCCGGCTCCTGCCCTGCTCGGCCTCTCTGTTCCACTCCTGCATCGTTTTCATTTTTGGTCATTTCTAATGATGTCCTACTTCAGAATCAGTAGTCATACTGATGACAGGAATGGTTCTGTATGGGCTTCCCTTTCTGTAATAAATCTCTGTTGCAAGCAACACTCCAAGCACTTGCCAGTAGGCCACGTGTTTCAGAGCTAGGAATGATCACGGAGGTCTGCTTTGATTTTGAGATAACTTATGAAACTAGTTGTGTGTGTGTGTTTTGTAGGAAGCACGTGTGCCCATGTATGTGAGCATAGAATAATACTGGGGCAGCTGAGTCAGGCCATCTGAGGGGTGGTCTTGAATTTATACAGCCCTCCTGGTTGACTCTGGGGAAGTAAATTCAGTCCCCCGGAGCTTTACCCATCACCTGTCGACTTTCAGGCAAGACCATTGTTATTTAAAGGGATCTGTTTTGTTTCAACATTCTAAGTCCATAGATATGCTGAGAATCTATCAGTGGAATATTATTCAGCCTTAGAAAGGAACGAAGTACTGACAGATGCTACGACATGCATAAATCTTGAAGACATCAAGCCAAGTTAAATATGCCAGTTACGGAAAGACAAATACCGTAGCATTCCACTTCTATAAAGCAGCAGGGGAGTCAAATTCATAGAGACGGAAAGTAGGACGGAAATGGTACAGAGGAACTTATTTACAAAGCAGAAATGGAGTCACAGATGTAGAGAACCAAGGGGGGAAGCGGGGGTGGGATGAGTTGGGAGATTGGGATTGACATTACATACACTACTACGTATAAAATAGATAACTAATGAGAACCTACTGTAGAGCACAGGGAACTCTACTCAGTGCTCTGTGGTGACCTAAATGGGAAGGACATCCAAAAACAGGGGATACATGTATATGTATAACTGATTCACTTTGCTGTACAGCAGAAACTAACACAAGAGTGTAAAGCAACTATACTCCAATTAAAAAAATGTTAAAAAAAAATGTAGAATGGTAGTTTCCAGGGACTAGGGGAGGGGTAGGATGGGTTCGGTGTTCAGTTACAGAAGACGAAAAAGTTCTAGAGAAGGTCTAGGTGGTGACAGTTAAACAACAGTTCGAATGCACTCAATACCGCAGAACTGTGCACTTACAATGGCTAAAATGGAAATTTTATGGCAGGTATATTTTACCACGATTTTAGAAAACTAAATAATTTTTTAAAAACTTGCATTTCAGAGGAAGCCAGGATTTTAATTCCTTGCACGGAGAAGCTCTGCAGCAGCGCTTACAGCTGTCATTGTTCCGGTCCCTCTAAAGCCTTCCTAAATTCATCAGCCACCCCACTGTCACTGTCCCCGGTTCTCTTGAATGTCACCCAGAAAAGTGAGCAACACAGGGACACACTCGTAAACGTTCCTCCCAACAGCAGTTGTTGGCCTGACGTTAGAAATGAATGATTTCCCACTGTACCAGTGACTCTGTTGTGGGTTCTATTAGCACCATATGTTACATGTCTACGTTTTTAGTAAAGCCTGGCCTTGTGAGTCCTCTGCCATCTGCCCTGGCATCGGCACAGCCCACGTGGTGCACGGAGGCCAAGGGCCTCCTCCACCCAGCATGGTCTTGCATCTCTTCCCAGCCAGAAAGCACGCGTGGGCAGAACGCATGGGACCAGGCGAAAGGTGGATTTTATCAGCTCCGCAAGTCACAGTGAAGTGGGCCCATGTTTTGTAAAACATGTGTTTGGCAAATGATTCCCTGTGGGCTGCAGAAATCCAGATGGAGGAAGTTTTCTAAGTGCAACGTCAGAATTTTACATCTGCTGATCCCAACAAGTGCACGGCGCCAAGGAGAAGAAGCAGGTTGTCTGTCCACAAAATCTGAAAGCACGGATGTGGCTCTGGGGGCTTGTTCAAATCTAGAAGACAAAGGCGCCGTGTCTTCAGCCCCCGCTGGGCCTGGGCGTGGTGAGAGCAGAAGTCTTAGCATCACCCAGAAGGGCTCAGTTTCACAGATGAGGAAACGGAGGTATGGGGAGGTGGGCAAAGTGAGTTGCCCAAGGCTGCCCAAGGTTGGAACCTGAACTTGGGGCTCTGTGGACTCAGTGTGGGGTCCTCTTCCTCACCACGCTGGACATGACATTGGCAAGTAGCCCCTGACACTGTGGGTCTGCTTGTCTAGGTGCTGCCGTTCACTGCTGTGGCTAAGTCTGGGGCTGTGCCACTCTGACTCCCGGTTCCCTGTGCGCAGATGGGAGGCTTAGCTGACACAGTGCTTGGTCCATAGGGGACTGATAATGGTGAGTCATGGTACAGAAGAGGCCAACAGGACACGGCCTGGGTGTACATGCGGGTCAGAGGGAGGGCTGGGGACTGGCTGGGCTGGGAATGGCGGGGGAGATTGCCCGCAGAGAGGGGCCTGCAGACCCCATTGCCACATTCAGGCTGGGTGTCCTGTGGGCTGAGACAGGGCTGAGAGACGGGAGGCTCGTCCGCACGAGCCCTTTTGAGGCTGCACGGCCACGTGCTCCACTTTGACGGTGGTACCCGGAAGCCGCGCTGGCTGTCCTGCGCTCACCCTTCCAGATCCGTCCTGCATGCCGCTCTGTGCCTTGGGAGGCTGCCCTGCAGGGACTGTGTGACGGGGCTCCCACACTTCCGGTCGGGATCAGCCAATGGGACATGCCAGAACAGACTGGAGGGCGGGAGCGGAGAGAGGCCGGGGGCTTCTCCTTTGCACCCCTCTTGCCTGGCTGGAGCCTCCCCAGCTCTCTCCCCTGCCACTTCCAGCCCAGGTGGTAATGGCCCCCCACTCCTGTTAGCCTCTGGATACCTCCCCATCCTGGTTGGTCCCCAGAGCCCTGCCCTCCCGCCCTGACACTGGCTTCAGTTACCTCTGGCGGAGGCTGCTTTCCTGGTGGGACCATGATGGATACAGGAGGTGATCGGCAGACCACAGGAATGCTGACATCTAGATTCAAGGTAAGGACAACGCATATTCTGTGCGGTGTGGAAATCCCCTCGAGATCCCACATCAAAGGGATGACGTGTTAGGGAAAATGCCCAGAGGCCTGGGCTACTTCCGCAGTCGTGGAAAAGTCTGCAGAGACCAGAGCTTATGCGGAGGCCACAGTGACTCCCCTCCCACCCAGATGGAAGGGTGTCTGAGGTCTCTGGGGCTGGTCTGGGAGTCAAATTGGAGTCCAGTCTATTGTATTACGAACTAGCACCCTCCCTCCTTCCTCCCCTCCCCCCTCCTCCCTCCCCCGCCAACACCCTCCACAACCCACTTCCTTTCTTCAGGAAGCACAGAGTCAAAGAAAACACATGTAAACCCCATTCTGGAGCTTTTAACCCAGTTCAGCAGTTATCAACAGTGGTCCTTGGACTCTGAGGTGTTTCGGGCCTCTTCATAATACGTTGGAATGTTATAAAATCATGCGTGGGGAAAAGATCCGTGCACAGTGCAGGACAGACCAACAGAATGGAATGTAGTAAGTACAAGACGTTCATTCATTTGGTTTCAGATTCCACATCGCTACCAGTCTTTAAGGAACTACCTCTTGTCGAGTTTTGGTGTAGTATTAATGAATAATACCCATAATTATCCAAAAAGACTATTAACTTACCTCTTAATTTCCAAATCCATATCTGTGTGTGTGGCCAGGCTTTTTTCATATGCACCAGATTGAATGATGAAGCAGATAGGAGAAGCCAGCTGTTTCCTAAGCCAGACATTAAACATGTTTGCAAAAATGTAAAACACTGAATTTTCTCACTACTTTTCTATTTTGCAAAACATGATTATTTCTTTCAAAAATACGTTAGTTGTGTTAACATGCAGTGGGTTTACCCTCGTTCTTATTTATATGACTTAATGGATAAGATATTTTTAAATTTTATCAATTTTACTGTAAAATTCTGTAAAATTTGACAGATATAAGCCACAAAAGCAAAGCTCTTTAGGATTTTCAACCAGTTTTAAGAATGTAAAGAGTCCTGAGATTCAAAGGTTTGAGAGCCTCTGTTCTAGGAGCGATACTGTAAACACTAATATCAGTTGACGCCTGAGGAAGGGGCAGATGGCGCTCATCCCCCATGCTTTCAGCAAATCCCCACTGCTAAACTACGTGCCAGAGAGTTAGGGCTTGGGCATACAGTGTCAGAGTGCCCAGGAGGTTAGGGTTCTGTTCCACCAGTGGGAAAGCTGTGTCACCCTGGGCAAGTTCATTTCCTTCTCTGAGCCTCATCTGGAAATGGGGATTCAGTGGTTCCCGCCTGCAGGAGTGTGCCTTGTGGGAACCAAGTGGTGGTGGAGCTGAGGAAGGTGAGCACGGGCTCACCCAAACGGTGCGTGTGCCGGCCCCACGCTCAGCATTTCACAGCCAAGGTCTCCCTAAGTCCTCGTGCAGCCCCTAACCCAGTACTGTCACCCCTTCAGGCTGCTTGGGAGGGTGAGTGAGACGGCGCCTGCCCATGCGAAGACGGTAAACCCCAAACATCTTCGGCGCCTTCCTATTGCTAAGGGTAAGGACTCTTGCAAAGATCCTTTTCTGAAGGTTAGGGATGCCCGCTGGGCAGCAGGGAGCCTCACACCTGGAGGACAGCACACATCTGGGAAAAGACGCCAATAATCTCCACAAAACTCCTTCCCGGCCTCGGGCCAGTGGGCTGTTTAGAAACGTCCAGGGGGCAGGGAAGACCAGCTGCTGAGGAGCCTGCCCTCCCCGGATCCTTGAGAATCAGGTATCCCACGCTGTGCTGGCTCACAGGGGCGGCCAACAACCCCTGCGCTGGTCTGCCTGGCTGCTGGGTAATTTTACAAACTGGTTTTTACTGGCAAGGGAGGCGGGCAGATGTGGGTAGTGGAATATGCCGCAAGGTCACAGGATCAGATCTGGCCCGGCTATTGGAGACTTCTGGGGTTATCTGCCCTCTGAGAAGCTGTCTATTTTGGGGACCTGGGTCAATGCTTTCAGCCAGCAAGTGTCTGTGAAGCACCTAGTAGGCTCTAGGCACCGTGCTGAGCGCTGAAGACACCGTGGTGAGCAAGGCTGATAGAGTTCTCATCCCCACGGCAGGTCACGTGCACAGGTTCTGGGGATCAGGATGGGGGCATTACTCTGCCTGCCTCATGGGGGGGCAGAGCTGCGTCTCCAGGCCACCCTGTCAAGGCTGTGGGTGCTGACCCGCTGCGCTCCTGCATGGACGCGGGGCTAACGACTTGGTCAGCGGCTGGGCTCCCTCTGGCTGCCCCACACGCAGCCACGGACGCGGCCATGGGCCGCCTCCTGCCAGCGTCTCCTTTCGTTTCCAGAGCGGAATCCTCAACTTGACGGCACACTCAGTGGCCTGGGGCCTTGCCGGAGGCCGGCGGGGCCCGCGAGTCTGCATTTCTAGCCGTTCCTGCTCCCGGGGACAGCATGGCTGCTGGTGTGGACCACGCGTGGGAGGGCATGGGTGGAATTTCTGCTCCATGCTGATCCCCATGGCCTGGAACAGAGGTTGGCACATAGTAGGTGCTTAATAAATACCCAGTGAATGAATGGATTCCCCTTGGTCCCTCCCCTGTTTCTCAGCACCAGGACCTGGCATCTTTCTCTTGCTGACAGGCCCTCTGGAGTTCTGGTGGAGGGAAGGAGCCCGAAAGGCACCAGCTGGAGTGACAAGTAACAGACCCGACAGGCAGACACCGCTCCCTTTCTTCCATGATTCTCTACGTCTATTATTTGTATACTGTTTCACTTGCTATGTGTAACCCAAAACCTCATGTTGTCACACCAATCCCACCAAATCTTCAAAAATGAGGGCCAATTGAGCTGCAGTGGCCCCCTGCCCGCCCCCCCCCCGCAAGGGCACGCACACATTCACCAGCTACTGTTATGGCCCCCCAAGCTTAGCTCCCCTCCCGCCTCGCACCGAGGTCCAGCCACGACTCAACATGGGCTCTGTTTATTATTCTAGAGAAGCAATTTTCAAGGGGCTGAAATACTTGTTAAAATTAAGGTAAAGAATGTAAACCACAGCCAGGCCGGTTCACCTTGTGCTTCAAAGCCCTCTTGTTTCTCCAGGCACCGCCTCCTGCAAGCTTCCTGCAGGTCTCCATCAGCCCCGGCGAAAAGGAAGGCCGGCCGCCCAGTGGACAGGCAGAGCGGGGCCTGGGAGTGCAGCCCGTCTCCGGGCCTGCACAGCTGTCCTGGGGCAGGAGGCACCTGCTGGGCCCGGGCGGAAGACGGCCCGGGAAGGCTGAAGACAACCAGTGCAGGGGACTTGACAAGTGATGAGGGAAGACGGGAGTGTGCAGCGTCCACGGGCGTCTGAGGGGCCCGGCGTGCCCGTGGAGCCGACTGTCTCCCAGTGGGTTGGAGGTACATGCCCCTCCAGGCTGAGTCCTGGCATCGCGGAGCCTGGCTTAGGTGGAAGGGCAAGGGTGGAGGACTTTGACCACGTAAACGCCGAAAGGCAGAGCCCTTCAAGGAGAACCACCCAGGACTGCTTCACAGCATAGATTGCCGCCTCTTGATCCAAAAACCTGCTGCTTCCAAGCGGCTTTTTACTTTCTGCAGACATCTCCCTTAAGAAATGATAACGGGGCAATTTAGGGAGCTTTAGCCTTGAAAGCCCCTCCTGCAGTTGGAGGAGGGCCCTGGAAGGCTGGGGTGTGCGTGGGGCTCCTGCACTGAGATTCTTGAGAAGGTCTCGCCCTCTCAGCGGGTCCAAATCGGTGGTCCAACTTCCTCTGGAGATTAGATCGGCAAATGGGGAGAATGATTAATTAAAATAAAATGGATGAATCTGGGCTTTCTCCAAAGTGGGCTCAGATTCAAGTTCAGGCTACATCTCCGCGGGCTCTTGGCACCAGCACGGCGCCCTCAGCCCACGCCTGTTAGGTGACTCACTGCTTCTGGTGGAGGGGGTTTCAGGACCCAGCTTCCAACCCAGTTCCTCTGCTGTTTGGGAGCTGAGTGATGCTGTGCACGCCCATCTTTAGAACGTCTTCCTGTTCACTGTTCACGACAGGGCGAGGACGCTGCAGACCCGACATGGGGCGGGCACTGTGGCAGTAGGTGAGATGGTCAGAAGTTCAGACGGGGCCCTTGCAGCCAGGCAGGTGGGGACCAAGTCCCCTGCCCATTAACTACGGATGCGCCCTCGGCCGTGTGTTGAACCTCCCTGCGCTTCAGGCCCCCCTCTGTGAAGGTGTGAATGTGAGAGCACCTGTGAGGAACGCAGTCCTTGGGAGCTGCTTCTATTCATGTCTCTGGCATCATCCGTTGACCATGAATTAGGAATAAGATGACACATCCAGAAAGCAACGATTTAGGAATACAAAAGGCACCCTTCTGGCCTTGATCAGTGGCCGGACACATGCTCAGTGAATCAGGGGAGCTATGCTGTAAGCCCTCATCTGAATCTAAAAGCCCAAGAACCAGGAACACCGACGTCCGATAGCAGGAGAGGGTGATGTCCCAGCTCAGCAGAGAGAACAGATTTGCCCTTCCTCCGACCTTCTGTTGTACCCGGACCCTCAATGGATTGGGTGACGCCCACATGTTGGAGAGCCATCTGCTTTCAGAGGTTCACCATCTCAGTGCTCATCTCATGCAGAAACACCCTCCCAGACAGAAAACGTGTTTCTTCAGCTACCCGGGCATCCCTGAGCGCGGTCGAGGGGACACGTGAAATTGACCATCACATCTGCATGGCAACCCACAGCTTCCCCAATGGCCGTGCAGAGCCCCCTACCCTGTGAGGCCTGCGGAGCTTGCGGCCGCTGGGTGTACCATTTCCAGGTGAAGAGCGTTGATTTAGACGTCTGCCGGTTTGGAGCCGTCGCACGTGAGGCTACAGGGGACCCCTCGGCACCTTTCTTTTGGGCGCTGACGTCTGCTATGCCGCGGGAAAGCTGAGTGAGATTCCTGGGGCCCAGCGGGGCGGGTGGGTCGGCTTTGAGCTGTGCAGCCAGCCAGGGCCCTGGCGTGAGTCTAGGACAGACGAGAGACCCGGCTAACGCATTCCTCCTTTGGAACGCAGAGTCCATCACAGGAGAGCCCGACTCCGGGTTTAGCAAACGGAGGGTAATTAGGACAGTGGGTGGTCCTATCGTCATCAGGCAAATAGATCTGAGGAAGCACTCCCCCCACAGAGGACAGCCTGCATTTATTCAGCTGCCGGGTGAGCTCAGCACCCTGAACGCCTATCCCTCCTGACAGCTGCGGGAAGCTTGGGGAAGCGGCATCCCCGGATCCACGTGGGGCCCTGGGAATGCCACAGGGAGCAGCAGCGGCCACCACTCAGCACTGGGGAGAGGAAGTCTGCGCTTTACTTCTTGAGGGAGACAGTGGAAACGGTTCCCAGAAGGCAGAGTCTCTCCAGGGACGCTTTAATAGCCGGAGTGGGCGTGGATTCACTCCGTGACATGGGCGTCAGGAGAATTCTATTTATTTATCTGATTTTTCTCAATCAGACAAATCCAATTGCAACTGTCCCTTCCCTCTCCCCCTACCACGTGTTGCGGTTTGTGAGAAATTTAACCTGTGTCATTTTGCCTTTTTCGAGGCGGGTAGGTAGCAGGGAAAAGTCAACTCCCTATAGACAGTTACCTGTCTTAGGTGGTCTTAAGCAATTCAGAATAGTTGAGGGAGGGGCCTGGTGTGATCTCCACCATGGCTACTTGGAGCCCAAGCGCAGCAGCCCACGTGGCTGGTCTAGTGCAGGGCAGACAACTCCACCATAGTCTAAACAAGCGTAGGCCAGGAGCTGGTGGAGGTGCAGGCGGAGGTGAGGAGAGCCTGCGGCGGGCAGCTACCCCTCTGAGCACTTTGCAGATGCCCTGCCTGAGTCACCAGGGAAACGAGCACAGGGGCAGGTCTGGGACTCTAAGCAGGCCGTTGTAACCACTGCGCTGGAGGGATGCCGGGAGTAATCTAGAGTTGCCAGATTCAGCAGATAAAAATGCAGGATGCCCAGTTAAATGGTAATTTCAGATAAACAACTGTGTGAGTTTCCTAGGGTTGCCATAACAAATGATCACAAACTGGGGGGCTTAAAGCAATAGAAATGTATTCCCTCGCTGTCTGGAGGCCAGAAGTCTGAAATCAAGGTGTGGGCAAAGCTGTGCTCCCTCTGGAGGCCCTGAGGGAGGGAGGGACCTTCCCGGTCTCTTCAGGCTTCTGGTGGCTGCTGGAATCCTGGGGGCTCCTTGGCTTGTGGAAGCGTCACTTCAATCCCTGCCTGTGTCTTCATGTGGCCTTCCCTTGGTGTGTCTCCGTGTCTTTACATATTGTTCTTATAAGGGCAGCAGACATTGGATTTAGGGCCACCCTCATCCAGTGTGACCTCATCGTAACTAATTATATCCGTAAAGACCCTATTTCCAACTTGACACGTTCTGATACACCGGGTGGACGTGAATTTTTGGGGGGACACTTATTCAACCCATGACAAGAATGAAAATAGTTTTTTAGTAGCATGGGACATATTTTATACTAAAATTATTCATTTTTTTCTGACATTCAAATATTTCAAAAGACATATTTATACTAAAAATTATTAATTTTTACCTGACATTCAAATATTGCATGGGACATTATTATATTAAAAATTATTCATATTTCATCTGGCCACCCAACTCCTGAGACCCATGGCATCTGTGTCCTGTCCCATCTGAAGTGCATTCCCGGGAGAGAGCACAGCCCTTCCCACCCTGAGGCAGTGTCAACACTCCCTGGGCCCTGGTCCCACCCTGCAGGTATAGGAGAGCTCAGACTTTGGAAACTGAGTAATGGTCTCCCCTTCCTGGATGGGGGTGGGGAAAGGAAGTGCTTCACTGAGGTTGCAAAGTAGAAACAAAAAAGGTCAATGTTACCTCTTTTCTCTCTGTCCCTTAGGGCAAGAGCTGAGCCTCTCAACTGTGAGGAGTGGTGGCCTGAAGCTCCGCACAATCGGGGCGTGCAGATAAAATGCAGGGGAAGAGTGAGAACCGGGGCTGCCTAGCAAAGTTTGTTAAGCACGGGGTGGGGGGCGGGGGGCAGTGAGGGGACACAAACATCTCAGCCGTGAGCGTGGTGCATTCACGCCATCTGGGCAGCCCCACACCAGGCTGTGTGAGCGGCCGCCTGCAGCCGCGGGGTGCAGTCAGTGCGCCCAGCCCTGGGCACCGTCTCCTATTCTCACGACCACCAGTAGTTCCCTGAGTGTCCCTGTTTGCACCCGGGGGGGCTCTGGGGGGTCAGGCAGTCAGTGACAGAGGGAGTGGGATTTGAACCCCCTCCCCTGTGCCTGACTCCGACTCACACACACTCGCCAGCCCAGGCACCAAGCTTGTCCCCCACGTGGTCACACATGCGTTTATCCACTGCACAGGTGGTTAGTGTGTTTTACCAAGTGCTTGGGGCCCCTCAAGGCTCGGGGGCCCTGCAGGAGGCTTCTGGAGCTTCCGCTGGGTGTGCAGGGGGTGATGACTGCATGATGGAGAATGAAGAGGGTGCAGGTAAAAGGGTAACGAGCACGTGTGAGTGTGTTCGTCTGTGTGTGCATGAGCGTGTGCGTGCGAGAAGGCCTCTATGGGTGAGTGTAGGAGTGTGTGCATATGTGCGGGTGAGTTTCTTTTTTTTTGGTGGTTTCCTCTTTATTAATGTGTCTCCTACCTTCCCCCCACACTTGCAGTCCCTTCCATCTACCCCCCCCCCCACAAGAAGGCAGTGAAAAGAAGGGATTGTTGGAGTTCTGAGCCCCTTGGGCAGTTAGAAAGGGAACAGAAACCAAAACACTCAGTGGATGTGACAGGGACTGACAATCGAGAAATCTAAAGCAGAGCGTGAAAGGTGGAGGAGAAAGAGGGAAGGAGTGCTTGCACACGCGTGCACACGTGTATGTGGTGGTGTGCACCTGCGAGTGTAAATGTGCGGGCATGTGATTGTGTGTGTGTGTGTGTGCGCTATATCAAATGCAGTGGTCAGAGAAGCTCCCTCTGAAGAGATAATGCTCTGGAAGACACCATGTGAAAGAAGTGAGGGAGAGAGTCCTGATGATTGAGGGGAAGAGTGCAAGGTGGTGGCAGCAGCAAGTGCAAAGGTCCTGGGACAGGATTGGGGCTGGTGTGTGGAGGCTCAGAACAGAGCCCGTGTGGCCAGGACTGAGTTTACATCTCACAGCTTCAGCCTTTTTGACACTGGCTCTGTCACCCTGTCAGAAGTCCTCAGGGAGGCATGGCATGGCCAGGGAGCCAAACTGTCCATACTGACTGGCGAATCCTGCATTTCTGACTCAGCAGATGAGAGGAATGTCAGTCTATAGAGCAGAGATTCGGTAGAAAACCCCAGAGACATCCACTATACTACCTAGGGATTTACCCACCTATTATTAGAGGCTCTAATAATATAGGCTCTTTGTATGGGCAAAAGAATACACATATTATCCAGAAACCTAAAATGTAATGGCATATTTCTATAATGAAAAAAAAACTTCCCCAAACCTGTGAGATGTTTTCTACCACAGCCTTCACTGACGTTAAACCTTCAACATCTGATAGAACAAGACTTCGGTCACATCCAGCTCGACGGGATCAGCCCCAGGGAAGACTTGCGTAGAGAGGATCTCTGGTTATGGACACAGAATAAAAAATGAACAGTGATGAGGGTGGGGAATGGGGAGGTGGGCAGTGAAAGCTGCAAGCTCAGATATAGGTGGCATTTTGGAATGAAATATTGATTCCTCAATATACAAATTACATATCTGTATGTAAGTCACATCATTATGCTTAAAATCATTATCACCTTCAACCTACATAGTGGATATGTCAATTATATCTCAATAAAGATTGTACCTCAAGAAAAAAATACACAGAGATACACAGAGTCTTTCAGAATCCAAGTTTAAAAAGCTGAGCAGTATGTGGTGAATCCTTTGAACCCGGGCACTGGAATCGGACAAACCAGGAGTGGAAACTCAGCTCTGGCCACGTGGCCTTGGAAGTCGCTTGAGCTGAAAAACGGGGAAACCAGGATTTCACAGTTCCCAGTGTTGCTTCAAGATAGCAGGGAACAGAGTAGCCTTGGATGACAAATGAGACAGAGGAAAGTCTTGAGATGATTACAGTGAATGGAAAGGAAACAGACAAAGAGAGGAGGTCCCCACAAGCAGAGAGAAGAGGGTGGACCCTGAGGGCAGACAAAGACAAGCCCATATTTGGAGACAGCACCAAACGTGACCTGTTTAGAGACAGGTGGGAACATTCCCCTTAACAAGGAATTAGAAGTGCTGGTGGAAGGGACTCCACACCTCCACATTTCATGGCAGGAGATGATGGAGCAGTTTCCCCAAAGTTCTGAGCAAAAGAAAACAGGATGAAGAATATGAAGCCCAGGTACATTGTCTTTCAAGTATGAAGACAACAAATCAGTATTTTTGAGAACAAAACAAGAAAACACTGAATGCTACACTCATTCATCCCATCAGGGCACTGGAGAGTTCCTCGATGACGTGGAGCTGAACGAGAGACTTACGAAGAATCCCAAAAGAAGACACTGTGGGGAAGTGATGGGTGATACCATGAAATCCACAGAGATTGGGATTCTGCACACTCGGGGCGATTGTTGTTACAGAATAGAATTTACCCTAAACAGTATAAACCCTAAATATGGAACTTTACACCTGGGGGGATTAGTATTCAGAACACAGTTTATATCGTATGGGTCCCGTCAAAGGACACGTGATACAGGCGGTTAGTGGGGCCGCGTGGAAGCTGGAGCCTGGGGGGAGTCGAACAGCGTTGCCTTAAGGGCACAGCCTTTGGGTCACCCCTCCCCACAGTTTTGGCATCCACTTTTCTTAGCTTTGGAGTGATTTTTAGGAATCACCATCTTTTTTTTTTTTTTTTTTTAACATCTTTACTGGAGTATAATTGCTTTACAATGGTGTGTTAGTTGCTGCTGTATAACAAAGTGAACCAGCTATACATATACATATATCCCCATATCCCCTCCCTCTTGTGTCTCCCTCCCTCCCACCCTCCCTATCCCACCCCTCTAGGCGGTCACAAAGCACTGAGGTGATCTCCCTGTGCTGTGCGGCTGCTTCCCACTAGCTATCTGTTTTACATTTGGTAGTGTATATATAAGTCCATGCCACTCTCTCACTTCGTCCCGGCTTACCCTTCCTCCTCCCCGTGTCACCATCTTTTGTGGTAAAGAATTATTTTGGCAATTCCCTTGGTGTTACTTTACATTTTTTCAATTACATTCAAGTAAAAGAAATACATTTTCATTTTTAAATAGTGTGGATAGTGTTACTCACGTGTATTAACTTCCTCTCTTCAGCTTTCTATCGATATTTGTGTATGTATGTAGGAGGACATTCAAAAAGACAGCCACATTAATATTAATCCCATTTTGGAGGAGTTAATACATTTTGGGCGGTTGGTTGCTTTCTTAGGAATTTCTGCTTAAATTTTTTTAAAAAGCAAGCATGAATGATATTTATAAGAAGCAATTACACCAATACTTAAAAATACACCACTATATGCCTTTCTTGGAGAAAAAGAAAACCACAATGGAATATATCAGTATATTGTACCTCTCTGAAAGATAAATCTAAGTTATTTAATTGTGGGAAATAAACCTATAAGCAGGCAAAAAACACTGAATCACTAAACGGAATTCCATTTAAATAAAAGGGTATCTGGCCTAACTCTGAGATGCAGATGTCAAATGCTTCCTTTTTTTTTTTACTTTATAATTTATTCATGTATTCAACAAAGTGCCGAGTGCCTACCATGTGCTGGGCTTGTCTCTTTTATTTGATGACAGTCCCCTAGGCTCCTACGGACGAACGACAAGATTACATTTAGACGAAATAAAAGTGAGATCCCAAATCATCAGAGGGTCACTGAGTCACTGTATACCAAAAGGCAGCTTTGAGAAAGCATCCTCTTGGGAAGGAGCCATGACCGTAATGGCTGTAAGTGTTCATGCCCCCAAGATCGCACCTCACTCTTCTTCTAAGATGCAAAATCTCTCAAAAATGTTTCCGGAAGAGGAGCCAGAAGCACAATGGTAAGAGAGTCTGCCAGCTTTTAGAAGGTCAGGTGACGCAGAAGTGCTGTTGGTTTGACTTACTGAATACACAACGAAAGGTGTATTGAAAAGGGAAACCCCAGGCTGGTGTCAGGCCAGACACGACCTCTTCCCCTCCCTCTCGGGGACTAGACCTTCGTTGTGACCTTGGCCTCCTGGGGAGACTAATTGCAGCTCAGTCCCCTCTTGCAGGGACCCTGCAGCCCCACTCCCAGCCCCCTGCTGCCCAGCCTGTTGCCCGGTCTAGGGCTGCCTTCCACTGGGTGGTCCCTCCAGCACTGCAATGGCCCTCACGGTCTGTGGGCCCCAAGCCAGGCCCAGCAGCGCCCCCACTGTCATCATCCCGCTGGATGCTGCGTTAGAGCCTCCCAGGCCACTTCCTGCCGAGATGCCGGGAGGGAGCTGCACTCTAAGCTCTGGACTGTCCAGCCTGTAAGGGGCTGGAGCCCAGTCAACCAGCCTTGATCCAGAAGCCTGGGAACTCAAGCCTTGAGCATCTTAGGGAAAAAACAAGAAAGACTTTCCTCATTCTGCTGTCTTCCGAACACCACTCTGGATTCTGGCTCCAGCCCCTCTGAGATTGTAAACATCTGGGGGGTGACAGACAGCCTGACCCTGTGACTCCGCCGCAGGCCCCCTGTGGATACGCAGATGACGGGTGGAGAGCGGTCAGCCGTCCCAGCCCGATAAGGGTCCCTAAAAACCCCAAATCAATGGGCAGATTTAGCCTTCTCAAACCACGCCACATACCAGCATCTGTGACATATGGTACAAATAAAATGGGCTTAGTCTTACATCGGGAAGGAGGTCATTAGAGGCAGCTGAAACTGGGAAACCTCACGGCAAAGACAGAAAAGGCCAGGCTTGGAGACGACACGGCTGCACGTCCAGCTGCACACGCTCCGTGGGTCAACGCTGGCTTTGCGTCCAGCCTTGGAAGACTCTGCTCCTTCACTGGAGGCTAAATTTGTCCCCGAGCACCCACTGCCCTGTGGAAAACCTGGGCTAAGACTTCAAATATGACCTAAGTCTTGGTCAAAACACAGGCAGGCATTCATGTGAGTAACAGACGTGTCACTGTGTGCCTGCCACACACGGTGCCCATGGAGGGGAGGAGACCAGAGCTTCTCCTCTGTTTCAGGACCTGCTTTGGGTCCAGCTTCCCAGGACAGGCCTCCGAGGGTCTGTCCTCCTCTTCTCTCTACTCCCAGCGCCCCGAGTCTGCACTTCCTGTGCTTCAGAGCCGGAGGCCACTCCTCAATTCCATAAGCTCGGGTCTAAATGCACCAAAGAGGAGGGTCCTCCCCCAGATGAGTGCCTCCTTGATAAATGGATGGAAAGGGCCCCAAATCTCCCACCTGAAAAGGGCCAGGATGTAAGGAGGCCGCAGAACACGAGCAGTGATGCGGCCATGGGGACGGGGACCTGGCCGCCGTTTTCAGTACATGCTTTTACTTTGATTCATTTCCCCCTTTCTCTGTCCAGGCTGAAGGGTCACTAACAGCTCCGGGTCCAGAATATGCTCTGGGACAGTCGTCCCCTACCTTTTGCCCTCACAAACTATGACATCCAGCCCCCCACCCCACCCCCACTGCCAGGCCTGCGAAAGCCCACTGAGCCACCTTTGTTTTGTTTGTGTTGATCTGTTTAATTGCACGATTGCTTTTGAGGCTTACTTAAGGAGTGGTTTAATTTGTTTCTTCCTGGTCTCCTGGCCCCGCCCCAGATGTCAGGTCCTAGAGACAAGGGACCTGAGCTGTCATTTGCACGGAAGTGTCTTGGCGCCTGGAATCTAGTGAGCGGCGGCTGACCAGAGGAGGGGGTTGCCCACGAGATTGTGGGGTGCAGCCACGGCGAGCGCTCGGGCTTTAACTTTGACTGTGGCTTTTACCAATGAAACATTCCCTCCCTCTGCATTTTGTCCTAAGAGAAGCAGTAGCGAGCGGTGAAGACCTCGTTGTTTCCATCACCGTGGAAGCTGGCATCTCATCTGGAAGGCACCAGCCCTGTCAGGCAGGCCCGGCCTATCCAGCCCCCAGATGGGTGTCAGCCTGCTGGGACCATCCCAGCTGGCTGACATTACGGCGGTTACTGTAATAAAGACCAGGGTTAGCTGACAAACTTGGTATTTTCTTATACGGCTGCTGTGAATTTTACAAAGTGTGAGGCAAGCCTCAGGTCGGCAGCGCTGCAGCAAAACAAAAACACACAACAGAAAAAAAACCCCACACTGCTGAGGTCAGCTGTTGAGGTCCTCCTCGTGTACAGCTGTTTGAAAAATACAACACGACACAACACAACACAACACAATACAATACAAGCAGCTGTGCGGTGGGGAGAAGTTAGGTCAAATCCAGGACTGAAAGAAATCTGTTTGGAGCTGCCATTGGGGGTGCAGGGCTGCCCCGTGGAACTGCTGCAGGGATTTAAAGAGGCAGAAGTTCATTTCCTGCGATTTAAGGAACTTTGCTGACGCCTGTGCTGGCGCGGGGTTCGAAGGACTGGGAATGGATCCGGCCGCCCAGGCACACAAGGCACGCTCCCCCAGCAGCTCGTCTAAATGCGGGGCTGCTCCACGTTGATTGATGGCCCAGGCAAACGACCTATTAATCCAACAGCAGCCCCACTTCTATTCCTAACTTACTGGAGGCAGAACGGCCACTGGAAGTGGTTTTCAACTGCTTCCTGTGGTTCCCCCGACTCTGCGGGGCAGGGGCTTCTATTTTTAGAAAGTGACCATTGCCATGAAGGTCCAGTCGGCCATAGATGCGATGTGGGGACTTGCGGGTGGCCTGGGCAGACTGGGTGGGCTCTTCATTCAGATGGTATTTTAAGAGTTCCTTTCAAGTGACGCATAGTGGAGAAGGCCACCACTTCCTCCTGAAGGGTAAGAGGGTGTGTCGAGGCCAACAGACGCTAGGACGCTTGGCCGTAAGGTGTGTCACTGTGTTTGGAGGGCTGGTGGCCTCCCCATATGAGGCTGCATGGCTGGCATCCATGAAACACCGAGATGTGTACACGCTCATTTGCATTCACCATGTACCTTCTCTGAGTATGACGGTACGTTGTGGATTTTTGTTCAGAATGGCTCAGTTTCACATATTCTGTTCCCCTCCAGTCAATGGGTCACGTGTTAGTTTGGGTTTCCTGGGAAGCAAATCCTGGCACAGGGGTTCACGTGCACGTTGCTCCTGTGGGAGATGGTCCCCGTCAGCACCCCTTGGGGCGTGGGCAAGCGAGGCAGGGATGGGAGACAGTCAAGGATGTCGGTGAGTCAGAGATTCCTCAGAAGGCACTGCGGGGCCAGGTGGCCCATTTCTCCAGCTCTCCGAGGCCGCAGGTTCTTCTGAAGGTGAAGGACCCTCTTTGTGGCCAAGCTGGGGCTCCAATTGACACGTAAGCCTGCAAACATGGGAGCAGGAAGCAGGGAACGGAGCAGGGAAAAGAATTCACAGAGCATCTGGATGGCGAGAGCTGAGGTTTCTGTTGGTTCTCCTGCCCCCTTGGCTGTTTTTTCTCACGGCTCTCATTTCATCACAGATGAAACTTTGTCACAACTCAGTATTCGTACAGCACTCCTCCTGGCTATGAAGCCTGATCTGAATGCTTTAGATGCATTTCTTTTTCTCTCTCTGTTTACTTTGCATCTTATTTTGTGCACTCATTTTATGCAAATCACACCCACAATGAAATATCCCCACGCGGCCACAAGGACAGCTAAGGTTAAAAAGTCTGATAATTCCAAGTGCTGGCGAACATATGAGCAACAAGAACTCTCACACGTTGTGAAGAAGACAGGACGGCCTATCTTATAAGGTTAAATACAGACTCACCATAGGACCCAGTAATACCCGCTTCTAGATGGTACCCCAAGAGAACGCACGTCCACACAAAGTCCTGTGCGTGGACGAGCACAGCAGCGCTATTCATAGTAGCCCCAAGCTATCTGGAGCACTCTGCCTGGGTTCAAGCCCCGCCTCTGCATGTTAAAATGCTGAGTGATGTTGGCTTAGAAACTTAGCCTCTTTGAGCCTCTCTTCCACATCTGTCTAATGGAAATAACAGTAGCGACCACCTCATAGGGCTGTTGTGAGTATTAAATGAGTGAATATGTCTGAGAGCTCCATATTGGGTTACTTGTGTGCCTCAAAAAGATATGTTCAAGCCCTAATCCCTGGAACCTGTGAATACGACCTTATTTGGAAACACGGTCTTTGCAGACCTCACCACCAAGGGCTGAGGTGAAGTGTCTGCTGGGACTGCTTCCCAGAGGCGCACAGCACCACCCAGGGCCTTCTCCACCGCGTGCAGCGATGAGAGACAAGCTTCACGGGCATCCCTTGCGCCAGCAGATGGCCAGGGGTGTGGCCCAGCTCACCTGTATCCTACCTGCGCCATCTTAACGGGTCCATCACCCCCGGGGCTGCCCCCGCAGAGCTCTGCCAAGCGCATGTCCTGACATCGGCGGGCGGCCAGGCGCGCTCACACACACATGCTTGGGCGGAGATGCGTATCACAGCCCCTGAGATGTGGGTTTTCTTCCAGATCAGATATGGGCCGAGGCCTCGCAGCTCCAGCAGAAGGGAGGAGAGGCACCGCATCTGAGTTGCATTAGCCAAACCAGCCCCAATTTATTTTTCCATGCCTGAGAATAATGATACATTTTTAGTCTTGTGAGATGCTGCACTTCAGGGAAAAGGCACAAAGACTCAAGTAACCCTGAATGCGGTTGTGGCCAGGCCCCTTCCGTGGATTTCTCTCCACCTTCCCGGGACTCCGAGAGACCCAGCTCCCATCCCCGGCATCCTTCATCCCACCCCGTTCCGCTCTCGCCCCCAACACCCCTCTGCAGGTTGCCTTTTATTTCAACACAACACGTCAAAGAACGAGGTTTGGTTTTGGGAGCCCAGGTTTGTTGCTTGCAAAAGACTGTCTAAATGGAGTGACGCAGGTGTGCTTTGGGGGTGGTCTGAGAGACAGAAAAGCCCGGGGACAACACCAAGCCCGTGGGCTAGTGCAGCCCCAAACCGGAAGCTTTCCAGCCAAGCAAGCACGGTGAGGAGAGACTGGATGGGTCTCAGCTCAGACCACAGTCATGATGAGATCCACGTCTGTTCTTGGCAAGTATCCGATAGGAGAAAGTCTGCCTTCCATCCTATACCACTTTCTGTTTGTGCTTTTTCTCCTTTATTTTAATGCAACTCCCTCTCCCCTTTAACACACCTTTAACCCTCTGTGACCTTGTGCACTCTCAGCAGCGCCGCCCTACTGAGACTTGTTCCAAAAAACCAGTGTCAGTCATTTACACATTAGTATAAATAAGCCATGGACGGGCTGCTTTTCTGGGCTGGAAGTGGCATTTAAGCCCCAGTTGTTCAGCGCTTGAACCAGCAGGCAGGCTGCGGCTGTCTGTATCTATAGCTGAAGCTGCTCCTGCCTGAGGTGGACAAAAACACGTTTGCAGCACATACTCATCACGGGCACATGGGCACACGTGCGTGTGCGTGCGTGTGTATAGGTGCACACGCACACTCTTCCAGGATCCCAGGGTGGAATATAAGTCACAGTTTCCAAAGGTCATTATGGGTGTTCCAGCACTGAGAAGTGCTGCCAATGTTGTCCTCCGAAAAGGAAGCAAGTGAGTGTTCCCATGCTGGAACGAGCCGGCTGTGTCTACCCTTGATGGTGGCGGCGGGGGCGGGGGGAGGCGGGGAGGTCAGGTCCCCGGGACGCTGATGACCCTGGGTATGAGGTGTATGGGGCTTTGCGCTTATTACAGAGTCGCGTTATAAACAGGACTTCTTTTTAATGGTAGTGGGCACCAACTCAAAGACGTCTGCTGAAAAACTGTGCTCTTCTCTCTGCTGACTCATTTGGTGGGAATTACAGCCCCAAATGCCAGCGTGTGGCTGAGCCGCATGACCCTCCACTGAAAAATAAGGACAGGATCGTTTCAGTCTTGCAAACAAACAACGGAGATGCAGCCAGATCTTCTTCCTCTGTTCGTTTTTTTCATTCACATCAACAGCTCTACACCCAGCATTCAATGTGACCCCCCTGGGTCAGTGCCTCCAGATTTGAGAAGAGAGAGGAATGGGTCACAAAGTGACCGCGCTGCTTTTTAAAATTTTTTTAAATTTTTTTGCGGTACGCGGGCCTCTCACTGTTGTGGCCTCTCCCGCTGTGGAGCACAGGCTCCAGACGCGCAGGCTCAGCGGCCACGGCTCACGGGCCCAGCCGCTCTGCGGCATGTGGGATCCTCCCGGACCGGGGCACGAACCCGTGTCCCCTGCATCGGCAGGCGGACTCTCAACCACTGCGCCACCAGGGTAGCCCTGCTTTTTTTATTTTTTAATAAGTGAAAAGGAACCTTGGTATGTAACAGAGGGAGGAAATGAAAACTCTGAATGGTCTGATTTTTCGGCCGAGTCCTAGAAGTAGTAGCGTGATAAATAAGCTGAAAGGAGAAACAAAGCCTGGACTCCAGCTCACTCTGCCACTAACTAGCCTGGTCACCCGGACTGCCATTTTCCCTCTGGGACCCCAGGTTTCTCATCAGCGAGATGAGGAAGTTGGTGTTGGCCAGAACGGCGCTTCCCTGGAACATAGAACCCCAGGCCAGCACCCACCCCAGGCGCGGCTTATAGGTCAGCTCATGTTCTCCGGCAGACCTCTGAACCCTTCTCAACCCTGCTCTCTGTGAGCCATTAGCAATCGGTCAGAAATCTAACAGCTACATGTGGTTGTCATATCCACATGTGCTGTGTTTGCCAACTATTTCCAGTAGTTTCCTGTCCAGGATTTTGGTAGGATTGCACTGCCTGCCTTTTTGGGTGACTAGTTCAGGCCAATGAGTCATGAGCCAGTGAGAAATGGGTCACTTCTGGGCTGGGGTGCCTCAGTGCTGCCATGAGACCCTCCACATCCCCCATGCCTCACAGGGCAACTGGAATTATCAAGTCATTGGGCAGAGGGCCCTGCTGACCTACAATGGACCTGCCCCATGAATGAGAAATAAGCCTTTATTTAAAAAAAAATAAACCTCAGAATTTGGGGGTTGTTTGTTACTTCAGCGTGTCTTGGCCCTTCCTGACTGATACATCATCCTCGGCCTCTTGGGCCCTGTGGTTTTACAAGTCTGGGTCTGGTGACTTGGCCGTTCTGCCTGATTCAGAGCTGTCCCTTGGGACACTGACATCAGACCAAAAAGTTTATGGCAAGAACTCCCATGATGTTAGCGCTCAGATCTGTTTATGGTCCTTCAAGGACAGTTTTCCCAGCTAGTCGAGACACACCAGAGCAGAGCCAATGTCCAAACACTGACCACACCCTTCTGGTGTCGGGATGTCCTGAGAAGCAACAGAACAGCTAGCAGTTCTACGTTCACCTCTCTTCGTTTGTACGACATTTGCCAGCTTGAAAAACAAGTTCTCACACCAGTTTTCCTTTAAAAATGGTGGGTCCGGGGCTGTCCAAGGTTCTGTGTTTTACTCCTAAACCTTTCCTCTAGACCAGTAGAAGCCATGACACTAAAGCAATGTGTGAAGACAGAGGGAAAGAACGCCACCCATGGTGCTAACCGACCGGAATCTTACTCACCAAAGAGGTAGCTTCCTCCAGGAATCATCCGGGCCCACGTGCGTGCAGGGCTGTGTAGGCGCAGAGATGGAGAGAAATGGACCCTTCCCTCGGGGCGTCACTGTCCTGGGGGTAGAGTGCAGTGTAGCAGGAGGTGGAGTCTGTCAGGCTTAAGCCTCCCTGTTAGAAAGTGACAATCCCGAGGTTAGTCTCCAGCAGAGAGGCTGAGTCACGTAACGCTCAGGCCTCTGGAGCCTGCAGACCTGTCTTCACAACCAGTTTGCCCACTTTACCACTTAATTCACTGTAAACGTGGGCCAGTTGTTTAACTGGACAAGCTGAAAAACCACCTGTAACTAACACAACACTGTTAATCAACTATACTCCAATATAAAATGAAATTTTAAAAAAAGTCATCTGTAAACCAGGCAGCAACGTCCATTATTACTAACTTATGTATGAGTGATGGAGCCCATCCTTTGTGCCCAAGCCTGCTGCCCGACGTCTGCTGGGGACTCCCTAACCGCTGGCTGCTGTCACCCCACTTCCAGCAGGAAAGGGACACCCCGACACTCGAGGGCACCCCACACGTTCTGTCCCTGCCTCCCTGTGCTCAAGAAATCTAAGACTCACTCCCTGAAAGAAACATCGGGCAAACGAGGAGGCTCTTAGGAGCCCGACAAGCCTTTGAAGGTGCCGGCAGCCCCATTGCTGAAGCTTTAAGTCCCGAGAAACAGTCACTATGTGAACAGAAGACTTGCATTAAATGTGCTAGACATGTCTAAGAGGATAAGAATACAGAATCCCTGCTCTTTTTTTTGCCATTTACAAAATTTTTATTCTAAAATTAACATACCGTAAGATTAATTTTCAAAATTCCATTTATAATAATGAACTAATTCAAACATCCAGAAGCTCACCCAGCCCTTGCTTTGCACGCTGTGTGCCAACCCAACTCACGCGTAAACCCACGGGCACGCGTGCCCGTGAACGTGGAGCCACCAAAGCCAGGACTCCTTACAGAGCGATGTGGTAAACACTCCCCTACCCCCTCATGGGCTTGACAAGCTTTTTAAACACTGGGATGGGATTTCTGGCAATTTTCGTTCCATCCTTTGCACTTCTCTGTGTTTTTTTCCCCTTGAAGTCTGTATGTGGAACATGCATTCCCTCTGCAATCATACTTTACGGTTAAAGTAATAATGCAAAACAATAATGCATCTTGAACTCTGCTCTTGAAATGTTTACACCTGATAGCGTGTTTCCTTTCCGCCACACCCGTGTGAGATACTTGGGGTTAGTACTATTTGACTGTTGCGGACACAGGCTCAGAGAGGCGACGTGAGTTGCCCAGGGTCACACAGCTCCTAACAGGGTGAGGTGGAGAGTCAATTGGTGTTTTTTCATGTAAGACAGCTCTTATCACTGAACCAGAGCCACCTCCTTGGATGGTGAAAAGTTCTTGGGAAAATCTTACTGCTGAGATGATATGCCTTTTTAAAAAATAATTAATTTATTTATTTTTGGCTGCGTTGGGTCTTCGTTGCTGCACGTGGGCTTTCTCTAGTTGCGGCGAGTGGGGGCTACTCTTCGTTGCAGTGCGCGGGCTTCTCACCGCGGTGGCTTCTCTTGTCGCGGAGCACGGGCTCTAGGCACACAGGCTTCAGTAGTTGTAGCACGCAGGCTCAGTAGTTGTGGCGCACAGGCTTAGCTGCTCTGCGGCACGTGGGATCTTCCTGGACCATTTTTTTTTTTTTTTTTTTGGAAAGATGTGGCATTTTATTAACAGATGGTCATAATGGAAATGTGACCAAAATTCACAAATAGGGAAACTGAGGAACACATAAACGACTAGAATCAAATCACAAGACCTGAAAGAATACTGATGGAATCAGCTCCATCACAGTTACAGTTCTGTTTCCTATCCATTTTTCTTTGAATCCATGTCCCCTGCACTGGCAGGTGGATTCTTAACCACTGCTCCATCAGGGAAGCCCAAGAGATGATATGTCTTTTAAACAATGGCACACGTACCTGTTGAAAGAAGCATTTCTCTTGCGTTAAGGGCTAGGAACTCACTCTCCTTCAGAGAGAATGCTGAAAAGAAGCCATCAGCCCTTTCTCCCTCTCCCTCAGCTGAAGAGTAAATATACTTTGGCTGTGTTTAAGTTACGAGAACGTAAAGAGAGAGAAGTTTACTAGTCGTGGGTAATCTATACAATCTGTAACTACAAAATCATTTCTATTTACTTATTTTGAAGGGTCTAACCTGGTATTCTTTTAAAACAACCCCTGTGTAGACTGCAGAAAGGAAAACTAACCATGGCAACCTGGTCGTGGAAGACAGAGAGCTGACAACAGACAGCGTGCGATCGGAGTCTGAGGCTCAGAGATCATCTGAAGCGGCACCTCCTGAACTTCGCTCTGTGAGCGATTTTCCTGGGGCTCTTGTTCAAATGCAGACGCTTATTTGAAGGTCTGGTGTGGGGCCCAGGACTCTGCATTTCCAACCTGGCATCTCAAGGGCCTTGGATCTGGTTTCGCAGCTCGGAAGCACGTTAGAATCACCTGAAGCTTTGAAGATCCTGGCACCTGAGCCCAACAGCAGACAGATTAAATCACACACCCTGGCGCTGGACCCAGGTGATTCCAGTGTGTGCGGCCAGGCTTCAGAATCACTGCTTACAACAAACAGTTCTCCAACCTTTAATCCCAGGAACACTTGACACGCTTAGACATGATGCAGGATTTTTTAATTTTTATTGGAGTCTAGTTGATTTACAATGTTGTGTTAGTTTCAGGCGTGCAGCAAAGTGAATCAGTTACACATATACATATGTCCACTCTTGTTTTAGATTCTTTTCCCACATAGGCCATTGCAGGGTATTGAGGAGAGTTCCTCGTGCTCTACAGCAGGGCCTTTGATTCAGGATCTTGAAGAGCTTTTCCTATCCTATTTATCACATTAGAAAATAAAACTAAGTAATATAAAAATTCATTAATTGATTCACTTCATTTTATGTTAAAATGAAAACTTGTTTTATGAAAAGTAACTATCTCACAAGACAAACAGAATCGAGCGAGGAGAGTGGCACTGTTGCCTGTCTGTGCCTCGAGTGTCTGCGTGACTAGGACACGGTTCGGGCCTCCCCGCTGCCCCTCCCTGCACCTGACCTGCCGCTCTTCATCTTGTTTCATCCCCAGCGACGCTGGCCCAACGTGGAACTCACAGAAGAGGAAGCCGAGCTCCGAGGGTGCAAGGTCTCTGTCCAAAGTCACACCGTGAGTACCAGGGCCTAGGCTGACTGACTCTAAAACCAGCACTCTCAACCGCTAGGCTAGATCCCCCCCCATGGGTGGACGAGACACAAGGGACTGGGTCTCATGCTCCTTAAGACCCCCGTGAACGTTTCCTGGAAGGTGCTCAGTGAGCCCCCAGCGTCCCTCCGTCTGACGCCTGCAGCCTGGACTGTCACGTGTCCAGCCTTCTCACTGCCCAGCCTGCAGTGATTGAGGCGTTTTTGTTTGATTCCGTGAGATTGCGCAAATTCACGCAGCGCTTCCTGTGGGTCAGGCACTCCTCTGGCATTCCATAAATACCAACCCCTTTTATCCTCATGGTAACCCTGTGCTGTAGGTTCAGTGTTGCTCCCATTTTACAGGTGAGGAAACTGAGGCCACACAAAGCCAGGATTTGGACCTCTGCAGTCCGGCTCCAGCTAAAGATCTGTCCTCTGCTGCGTCCAGTGACAAAGGGAGCTGCTCTGGTCTAGAAGGCCACCCTGAGGCGGTGAGGGCCTCTGCCTGGAATACTGGAGCATCTTTCCCTCCAGTTCAGAGCGTCCACTTTGGCACTGGGCTCTGGAGCCATCCACTGGCCCTGCCACTGCTCACCAGGGATTACCTCTGTCAGCCTGCAGTTCCTCCTCCGTTCTGTTACCTGCCCACGACAGCCTCTCCTCTGTACCTTGCTGGCCGTCACTGTGGCTGGGGTGTACTTCTCTCCCCCTTGGTGATGGCTTTGGTTAGTGGCGTGTGGGCAGGAGTGACAGCATGTGAGTTCTGAACCAAGACCTGGAGAGCCACAGTGGATTCCTCTTCACCCTCTTGTATTCCTGCCACCACCACTGGAAAAGCATGCCCGTGTAGCTGCTGGTCTTAGAATAGGCAACACGTGGAGCAGATCTAAACCTGGCCCACAGCAGAGCCACCCGGCTTACAGATCTGAGAGAAAGAAACACATATTTGCTACTGGAAGCCTCTGCGATCTCAGGGTCATTTGTTACACAGCATTAAGTGCCAAGTGTGTCATTTGATAACAAGGGTGGAGACGATGTGTGAGCGGCTCTTAGTGCGGTGTCTGGCTCAGGGCAGCCCCCGTGAACATGAACCATTATAACAGCTACTTCAGATGCAGTTTCCACACAGCCCCTCCTCTTTCTCCTTCCTTAGTCAGCCGAGGCTCTGCAGCCTGCCCACCCTCCCCACCCAAAGGAACGAGGTGCTCACATACCACGGAGCAACAGGCTTGGGAGCCTGGGCCAGGTTTGTGGAAAACGGGAAAAAGCCCTGGCCTCGGTGAATGGGGTTTTTCAACCTTATCTCGAATTCTCTTGGTGAGGCTGGTGGGTTTGTGCCTGACGGTGTTTTCTGAAAGGGTCTTTGTGGTATGAGCGTGGATGAAAAATGAGAAGCAGGAAGGAAACAGGCTTGACTTTGTTAAGAAGTGTTGCGGGTTTCAAAGGGAACTTGAAGGTGAGTCCAGGGCATGGGCCTGGCTCTGGGTTTACAGCAGGCCCAGGACTCAGTGCCAGGCACGGAGGGAACCTGCCGTCCCGAAGGTGTCCTGGACGCCGTCCTGAGCCTGCTGGTGCCACACCTGCTTTCTCTCGTGACGTCTCACACAAACACACAACTTCAGCTATTTACTGGACCAGGAGAGCAACCCATGATCCAATCCTTTTCTGATCATCTATAGAAGGCAGTAGAAAGGATCTGCTGTCAGGAGCTCATTCCTCTCTGAGCTGTGTGACCCTGGGCACGTTAACTTTAGCTCTCTGAGCCTCTGTTTCCACGTCTGTGATAGATGGACACTGTAATGCAGACCTCATAAGGCTGTGCTGAGGACACAGCAAGAGCGAGCGTGTCCGAGCTTCCAGCCCCTTAACTGTGGCTCGATGCTGGCTGTTAGGACTGCGGTCCTCACCTTTCTGTTTCAACGGATGCCAAGCTCCCCCACTTGTCTCTTAGCTCTGACTCACAGTGGCCGCTGCTAAACTGAAATGCCCTCTGTTTATTGACATTTCTCATCTACAATTAACATGTAATGAGTGCCCTGGACGGACGAACGAAGAAGAACCTTTTCCTTCCAAGGAAAGTGGGAACTTACTCTGTGGTGCTGGGCAGCATAGTTAAGACGAATGGAATGAATGAGGCAAAGGAAACTCAAACTGGATATCAAGAAGTTCTGCGCATAACAGCTATTAGAGGAAACGGTGACAGGGCCGTGTGGTGAGCCAGGCGGAGCCAGGCTGGGAAAATACCGGCAATCTGTAATTTCACAGCAGGACAGTGGGAGACGTCGTGCTCATGCCCAGGCAGAGAGGGGAGCAGGGGAGCGGGACGCAGCCAGCAGGGTGGCAGTGACTTGTAACACTCACGCAGGTGTCGTACGGGGGCTGTTGCTAACCACTACGGGTCACTGCAACTAAGCCGGGCTGTCATTCGGGTCATTGCTGAATCTCAAAATAGTGCAATTATAGGCGAGAATCTGGAATCAGGCACTGTGAAGGGATGCATTCATTTAAAGGAGGAGCTTAATAATAATCTATAATAACTAAATAATAAATAATAATCTATCATAAGTAAATAGTGAGCAATAAGCTATAAATAATACGTAATAATCTATGACAACGGAAGGTACCCCACCTTCTTCACTTTTCACAGCCACTAAGAATTCATTTTCCAGAACATTCCCCTCCCCACCCCCAGTTCTCTTTTCCCAGACCAAATCAGACACAAAACTCTCGCGGTGCTGACTTGTTCTTGTTCCTCATTAATCGTTACTTGAATGTTCTGGAGGTTTTGCATTCCGGAAACTTCTTTGGCCTTCTCGTTTTTTGTAATTTTCCCAATGAGATAAGACATTTGGGGTCTGTTTTGGGAGTAGTGAGGGGTGAGTGTCAGTAAAAAAGAAAAACCCAAAACACGGGAAAAACTGTCTTCCCTTCGACATCCACAGACTCTCAGTCCATAACTGGCTTCTTCATTCCATTTCTGTTTTGGAGACCATCACAGAAAATCCCTGACACTGCCTTCTGCTGATCTGCAGTGTTTCTCTGTGTCTCAGGAGTCCCTGTTTTAGGGCAAGCACACAGGGAGATGGGGGTGACCCAGATGACACAGCAGCTTAAATGCGGCCCCAGCGTGTCCCCAGCCCGGGGAGACAATGCTGGATGGAAAGTCGGGTGGATACACTCATTGCGGCCAAGTGGGGACTGTGCTCCCTGAGCAAGTGCTCTGCAGACAAAGGGAAACTGAGTCGAGGAATGTTAATTGCTTCTGGTACCGTCCCGTTTAGCCATGGATTAACCCTTATCAGCAAGTGGCTTCTTAAGTCTAATTCTGTCCCAGAAGGGAGGCTTGGCCTGTGCCGAGCTGAAGTCGGCCCTCATTTCCCAGGATTACCTGGCCAGTGGGGTCCCACACTAATCCCCACCTCATTTTAGTTAATTTCAACCTCCTGCACAGACCCTTTCCCCGAAGCTACCAATAAGAGACCAAAAAAAAAAAAAAAAAAGAAAGCCCAGCTTTGCTTCCTCCTCCTGTCCTTGCCCAGATTTTCGGAGATAAGAATGAGCCTGGAAAAGCCACCAGCAGACTCCAGAGCCCCAGAGAAGTGGACAGACTTTCCCCTGGGGAAAGGCCGACGTCCTCTTTCTTCCAGGCTGTGCAGAGGCGCCATCTGTGCCCGTCGCTGGGCAGGGGCATGCGTTTGGACCTTGCAATCCCCTGGGTTAGCTGCTCTCTGAGCCTCGCTGGTTGGGGACGACCAGGACCCCTTCGTGGGGCCGAGTTGGGGCTTACAGCCTCTCCCGGGTCCCGCATGGGGCAGCATGCTCGGTTGCGATTATTCCTCATGGTGGAGAGTTGGTCCAGAACTTTTTCAGGGGTCCCACTAGGGACTGCATCTTCTTTCTCTCCTTTCCTTCCCCAGCTAGCATGGGGAGCAGATTCTACAGGAATAACCAGGACAGGCCTGTGAGTCTGTGCCCTCCTTGCTAGGGATCAGCTCAGGGCAGGGGGGCGATCACACTGAGTCTACCCTCAGTGGGAATTCATGGGGAGGGGGCAGCGCTGCAGCTGTGTGAGCTCACAGATGACTCGGGGCCTGAAGCAGCCAGGTGCCTGGGGAATAGATTACGCCCCCCAGATCGACTCCTAGTGGCTGAGCTGGGGACTTCGGCCAGAACTGCGGGACCCGCAGGGAGAGCAGAGGCACCCCCATGGGGGAGAGGCTGCACTTTCCTCCCACTGGGTTTTTATTAATACGTCGCTCTCTATTTGAATTTCCTCCTGTATGCAAGAGAACAAGACAAAAATTCAAAACACCTGGTAGTTCAAAACTTACTCATTAAAAAAAAATCCTGCTAATAAAGATGATAGCAGAAAAGATGAAGTCCAGATGAACCACAGCTGCTGGTTCAAGTGACAAATTCGCATCCCTTTCTTCTCTGTGAGTGGGGAAAGGGGAAGGTATCAGCGGTTTAAAGTCGTTTAATGCAGATTTCCATCGTTGTTATCCTAAGTGGAATCATTGTTATCGTTGTAATAACATTTACCCAGCGTGCCTGCGCTGGGTGCCCTGCATATGGCGACCACATTGTCTCACAGAAGCCTGGAGCTTCCCGGCCCTGACAAGGGGGACGCTTCACGGGGCGTGGGGAGGGGGCTGGCGGGCAGGACGCGTAGGCCTCCCGATTCGGTTTGGCGGCGTTTCCCAGAACCTCGTAGACTCTTTGCAGCAGAATACTAGACGCCTGGCACATCGAATGGAAGGGGACTCTGCATTTGTTTAAACAAATGCTGCAGATTACTCTTAAGCACATGAAATGAGTTTCCCCATCGATAAAAACAGACAGATGCTAACGCCTCCCTCACAGCATTACTGTTGGGGTGTTCAAGGAAGACGATCCGGGCAAACAACAGGACAAGGGCACTGATTACTGTTAAAAGTCAGCAATTATTATTATTATTGTGGTTGTTACTGTTATGGTTATTATTGACAAGCAAACCCAGGCCCAGAGAGGGAAAGCAACTGGCCCAGGGTCACACGGTGACGAGGGGGCCAGCACCCACTGTGAACCCCACTTCGGGGCTCTCCCCAGCTCCACATCCCCTAGCGCCCAGTTTTCACTTCCTTATTGTGTGGACCAACTCCGGGCTGAGGTGGGGGGTGCTGAATGCTGAGTCCCTTCCCTCGTCTGGGTTCCCTACAGGCCCTCCCCCAGAAGGCATTTCCTCTGCTCCCGACGAGAAGAGAACATTTCAGGGTTCTCCCTGTTAGAGGCGTGATGACTCTCTAGATGTTTAGGTTCCCATCAGCCGGAGCTCCGAATGGGGCTGACGTGAACCATCTCAAGGCAGGAGGTTCCAGCAGAATGACCTTGTGGCCATTTTCTTAGGGAAAACAGGCCAATCGAGGCTTGATTCTTCTGGTTCCCACACACTGCAGTGGGACGGGGACGCCAGTTTGGCTGCACGATTCTGTCCGCATTCAGAGTTTTTTCTCGCTCATTCCGTAACCCGATCAGGATTCCAAGCCCATGTGTGTTGGGCTGTAGCTGGAAGCCCAAGCTCAGGGCTATAACCGCGGCCTTCAGGCCTGTCTCAGTGACCCAGGCAATTTGGGGGTCAGTTGAACAGAAGCGGGCTGCGAGTTCACAAGAAGGCCAAGTTGTGTGAACAAAATGCTTATGAGATTCCCGGGTTCACGTCTCGCCTTGAGGCGGCCTCACAGGTCTCCCCGGCAGGCAGCAGCAGGCCAGGCGGTGCAGCTGTCGACGGGGAAGAACGATGAAAGGCGGGCCAGCCAGCGCGTGGGGACCATCGGTGGATCATAGGATCGAGTGGTTCAGAAACGCAACACGTCGTGTTCTCTTCCAGTAGTGGGCGGAAAGCTCTGGGTAAGATGAGAAGCAGCTTGAATCCGTTCCACGGAAGATTCCAGGAGGGGTTAGCGTTCTCTAATTCCCACTGCTGATTCTGCCCTATAGATTTTGTCAGGCACTGGGGGCTGAAGCATACCACCTTCCTCATTCGTGGGTTTTCCATCCAGGAAAAACTAGCAAATAATGGGAAACTTGAAAGAAATCCCTCAGCACGTGTTTCCACACCAAAGAGGCTGTGCTGTTTCCCTGTCTGGAACCTCTGAGGAGCTTGAGGCCGATGCACCCACCAGATGAAGAGTCTGGAGGCTAACATCTGCTCTTCGGTCAACTGCACCCAAGGGCATGTCCAGGAAAGGCTAGTTAGGGTAGACTCTCTCTGGTTGCCTCTGTTTGGTTCTGGGTCAGTTACGGCCTCCGTGGTCATGGTCCATGTGGTCTTGGCATCTCAAGAGCGTGAGCTCTGGAGCCAGGTTGCTCCTCCCATCCCTGCTGTGTGTCCTTGGAAAGTCAGTTAATGTCTCTGAGCCTCAGAGGTTTACACTCTTCATATGTAAAGCGGGGATATTAAAAGTACCACATCACTTGGCTGTGAAGATGAAACGCCGGGGGTGGGAGGGAGAGTGATGTATGTAAAGTGCTTCACCCAGTGCGGGGCACAGAGTAAGCCCTCTTTAAGGATATGTTGCTATTATTGGTGTTATCATCCTTATTCAGATAGTACCCATTAGTAAGCACAGCTGTGATCCCAGCTTCTGTTTTGTAGAATAGAAAGAGCCAGAGGTGGGAGAAGGCAAAACCAGGAAGAGAAACTCGTGGGGAAATGTCCCAAGTCTTTCTGAGCTCCTCTGCTCCATCTGTGAGTGGGAGGAGAGGATGCACCTACTCTAGTTGGGTTGCTGAGCTCTCGAGAGGGAAGGGGTCAATGGCAGGCCTCAATGCAGGAAATATGTTCTTTAGGCAAACCTCTGGGACCTTTCCCTTCCTGGGTTGGTGTCTCCTTCTGACCTCAGAGGTGAGTTTGGCCAATCCTTTGGGCTATTCGTGTCTGTCGTGTTTGAGATCCCCAGAAGCTGCCCCAGGACAAGGATTCTAATGTGAGTTGTTTATTTGGGTGGTGATCCTAGGGAACACCAGCAGGGGAGTGGGCAGGTGGAGAAGGGACCCAGAGAAGGGACAGAGTCAACTGGGGAGGGTTGGAGGTGTCACTATCAAGCAAGTTCATCTGGGAAATGATGTAGAGCACAGACCTCAGGATTGTCGCACCCAAGGGAGGGAGCTGGGGTATTGACACGCCAACCCCCATTAGTCACTGACTGCGGGCTACTCCTGCGTGGGGGGAGGGCGGTTAATTCCCTGGAACTCTGTCCCGCCATGCATGTGTGTAGGCAGAACGGACTCTGGGGACCTCGGACAGCCCTCCACCAATGAGATGGGAGTGCCGAGAGCTGGAAGAGGTTAGGCAGTGCCCCGATGGTGTCAGCTACGGATCACTCAAGAACATCGTCTGCCTTCCTCTAGCCTACCTTGACTTCTTCCTCTGTTTTATTTCTTTCGTATTTATTTCCCAGTGTTGAAATGCTGCTGCCCTGCAACTCTATTTTCAACTTATTTTACTGAGTATATCTTGTGCCCTGTGTAGCTGGTAAGTTCTCTTGAGGGCGGGAACGCGGTTTCCAAGTGCTCAGATAACAGGACACAAATTCCAAACACAGATGTGTTCATGGGTTTCCTCTGTCCCTTGAGGCCACTGCAGAATATTCTAAAATCGCCAACACTGCCTTTCTCTTCCCAAAGGAGAGTCTTCAGCGAATGAGCAGCTAGGTCTATAGCATAATAATGGAATGAGGGGCTGGGGGGAGAGGAAAGCGGCTCAGGGCTCAGAGTGGAGTTTGGGAAGGACTTTCAGCGTGCACAGCTCTGATGCGGCATCTGGGCACACAGGGAAAGGAGGACAAGGAGGGTCTTTCCAGGCATGCTGTTAGGGATGGTAGGTCCAAGTCCTTTGTGGTTTTAAAGAAAAGTAAGTAAAGTATCGGAGTTATTCTGAAATTACTTTTGATTGGTATACTGTGTACTTGGATTGCAATGGATTTTTGAGACTGAACTACGTAGATTCTGGGCTTAGATAAGGACTCAACTGTATCTTCCAGAAGGCAAAACTGCACATGCCATAGGTAACCAGTAAATGCTTATTGAATGAATTAGTGGATGTTTATGAACGTTTAGAGCTGGAATATGCCTTAGAGACTCTAGTCTAGGTATGTGACGCTCAAACGCCTCTGTAAAATTTCCAGATAAGATGCAAGATGCCCAGTGAAATTTGAATTTCAGACTAAAAAAGAGTACTTGTTAGAGTATAAGTATGTCCTAAATACGACATGGGACAAGCTTACACTAAATCTGCTAAATCTGGCAGCCTAGGTTTAGGAAATGTGCCGGTCGTGGAACTTAATCGAGTGCAACAAGCCATCAGAGGATCGGGAGAGCCAGGGAGTGGGGATGTTTCAGGATTGGGGGGCACAGGTCCTGAGTGCATTTCTTTAAAAAAAAAAAAAACACAACAAAATCATCCTCTGGGCAAAACAAAATGCACCTTTTAAGCTAATGTCCTTATTTTAAGTAAGGAATCTGAAAGGCAGAGGAGAGGAGAAGCAAGGAGCCTGCAGACCCCAGGCAGTCAAGGCAGAGACGAGGCTGGACCCAGGTTCCTCCCCGGCAGGCCGCTGTCCCCTGCCCCACATCACAGGGCAGGGTGTGCGCGTGTCTAATGTGTGGCTTTTGATGCGCGCCCGCCTTCAGAGGGCAGGTGATGGGCGAGTATTCAGGGTAAGAGCAATTTCGTGGATCACCAGGTGTAGCCAGTGCACATTCTCCCCGAAGACCCTGAGTAGACCCCCTTGGTCTCCTCTTGCATCCAGCAGACACTATGGCTTTTCTCCCAGTGCAGCCAGCTGGTATTATTTTTCTTCATTTTTGCCATTTGAGGTGCTCTTGATGAAGGTACAACAGTTGGGATATTAGGTAACATATTCCATATCTTGGGCAAGTTATCCTGCCTTTCGAGTCTCATTTCCCTCATCTGAAAAATGGGAGGATGTCAGGTCTCTCTGATCTCTAATGAGGGGGACCGGTGCGCCCCACTTTGCCTGGGAGTGTCCTGGTTTATGCCCGTTGTCCAGTGTAGTCATCAACTGCGCTCCCTTTGTACCCTCCAAGCCATCCTAGTTTGCATGAAAAATGAATGGTACACTCCTTCCAGGCAGTGGTGTGCTGGAGTCGCCCAGCATGGGCTCTCCAGACCTGATGACTATGTGTTCCCAGTGAGGTCCCACAGGCAGCTTGAAATCAGCCACAGACAGAGTAGTTACACCACGGCCATGAGCAAGCACTGCTTCCGCCCAGAGAACTGGCTGTTAACACTAGTCAGCACACCACTGACTCTGCTCTCATGGTCGACAACCACGTTACATACATGTCTGGACAAACTGCCAGGTAGTCAGTGAGTGAGCATTTGACTCCAGAATCCATTTTATTTTTGTTTTTAGTTTTTGGCTGCGTTGTGTCTTCATTGCTGCACGCAGGCTCTCTCTAGTTGCGGTGAGCAGGGGCTACTCTTCCTTGCGTCGCGCAGGCTTCTCATTGCGGTGGCTTCTTGTGTTGTGGAGTATGAGCTCTAGGCGCGTGGGCTTCAGCAGTTGTGGCACGTGGGCTCAGCAGTTGTGGCTCCCGGGCTTTAGAGTGCAGGCTCAGTAGTTGTGGTGCACCGGCTTAGCTGCTCCACGGCACGTGGGATCTTCCCGGACCAGGGCTCGAACCCGTGTCCCCTGCATTGGCAGGCGGATTCTTAACCACTGTGCCACCATGGAAGTCCCCAGAATCCATTTTTAAAAAGATATTTTGGTCCATCCATGTTGTTGCAAATGGCAAGATTTCATCGTTTTTACGGCTGAGTAATATTCCATTGTACAAATGTACCACATCTTCTTTATCCATTCCTCTGTCGATGGACGCTTAGGTTGCTTCTGTATCTCAGGTATTGTGCATAATGCTGGGAGGGCAAAACGGGTGGTGGGGGTCAACAGTATGAGACGGAAGGAAACTAGAGTTCTGGTGGCGAGCATGCTGAGTGTGGACAGAAGTACAAATGGAATCCTGCACACATGAAACTTATATAATGTTATAAACCAATAAAAATTTTAAATAATGAAGAAAGCTACTTTGGTGACGATTGAGTTGACATAATCAGTGTTCTAGTTCTTCTGTAACTGACGCATGAATATGTCCACTTAAGCCAATGTCTGTCCTGGTCCTCAGTGGTTATAATGCTGTGAAAGCAAAGTTCCCTGGCTTTGAGTGAGTTTTTCTGTTTCATCCGTCAGTTTGGTTGGATGGACCTGGTTACTGTGGGACACAGTGTCTCAGCAAAGCTGAAAGCCCCAGATGCTCTCGAGGAAAGAGCAGCCTGCAGTTGGCTATTCCGGGTCGCCCCCTGCTTGGGTGACCATTTCACCTGATGCTCTTCTGAAAAAGCGCATTTAAAATGCAGCCCTTGTCACATGTGGAGAGGCTGCAGGTGAGGCTAGCTTTGCTCCTGGGCTTCCTTCCCCGTGTCTAGGCCGACAGACTAGGAACTTTACCCTTGAGATGGGGAGTCTTTTCCCCACCCCACCCTTGGGAAGGGGTGCTGATATCTCCCCACCCTCCAAGAAGGCACGCCTGAAATATGCTGTGTGTGCCCTGAGCAGAGCCACTCACAGAGCCACTCCTCCGACCTCTGAGCTCCTTACGTCATCGGCAGGGAGCCCAAGACCCAGGGGTCATGGATGCTAAAGGCAACACAGAGGGTGAGCGCCAAGGCTTCAACTCCCAAGAAGGGTGAGATTCAAGCAGCCTAGAACATCAGAACGGTGAAGGCCCTTAGGGGTGATAAAGTTACCCCAACTCATTTTACAGGTGGGGAAACCAAGGCTGAGAGTGGGCGGGGCCTCCAGGGAGGCGTCTGGACCTGGTTCCCCAGGAGACCTGACGCCGACGAGACACAGACACTTAGAGCACTGCACCTCTTGGGTCCCAGTTTGCTCATGTACAAAATGGGGAGATGAAGTGTCTACAGCTGAGGGGTTTTGAGACTGAAATGAGATAAAGCCTGCAGGGCGCGCACAGAATGCGATGGTTATGCAGCATGGTACTGGACCCACGCGGTTTGATAATCAGAAGTTTGCTGTTATTGTTAGTTGTTGTTGGGGTTTTGTTTTGTTTTGTTTTGTTTGCAGTGGCTGTAATTCACTGCTTCTCAGAATCTGTGATCCCCCTTCTTTCCTTCCTTCCTGCGAGGAACCTGAACCTCCTAGTCATGTGATTTGTTCAGGCCCCAGGTGGTTTGGAAAAATCACATACTTCAACCTGCTTTGACACCGTTATGGATTCAAGAATGGGGCTGCAACATAAACCCATCCAATCAGAGAAAATCTCGGGACTTGGGTTGGGTGAGGTGGGGAAGACACCCCGTCTCCTCTCCTGTAGGTGAAGAAGGAAGCGTGGAATCTGGTGCAGTTGGCAGCCACCTGACCACCTCGAGGGAAGTCATTGTGTAGGTGGAGCTGCCCTAGAGAAAGAGAAGCACAAGTCTGGTGGCACTGTCAACTGCTGGAACAAACCGAGCCTGAAGCTCGCCTGACCTCTGGATTCTCCACTTACATGGGTCCATAAATTCAAATTACCGCTTAAACTAGTCTGGATATGTGCTACTTGCACCCTAACCCATTGAAATGCTTCTCTGCAGTGAGGCAGTGCCAGAGCCTTCCAGCTAAATGAGACAGTGTACAGTGAGATAGAGACAGTGTACAGTGAGATAGAGACAGTGAAAAGCATCTCCTACAGCACTTAACACATAAAGGCGCTCCACTGAAAATTCTTAGCTCTCCCTTCCTTCCATCCCTATTGTATTCAAAGCAATTTCAACTACACCGTCTAAAGTTAGATTTCCAGACTGCTCACAGAAAAAAGCTCTTTGGCCTGGACTGTTTGGGGCTTTTTCAAGTAATTGCATGCCTTGGCAAATCTTAAGACGATGCCTTTATTCCTCCCTTGAGACAGAGTATGTGACACACAGACCCGCTTGGAATGCAGTGAAGCACCAGAACACCAGCTACAGGGTTGAATTTGAATCTGGGAACTGGTTATGTTCAGTTAGGATTTTAAGAGCTGCTCTCCCCCCATTCCGCTTGCTGCTCGGGACCCAGAAGCAAAGACAGGGGTCCAGCTGAACGTCACTCCTTAGGCCAGCGGGCGGCTCTCCCCTCCAAAGTGCAGCTCAGGGACCCAGGCCTCTCCCGCACTGCAGCTCTCACCTCCTGCAGCAGGGGTTCATGACCTGCACCCTTGGACCACGGGGAACCCAGGAGGGCCACAAACTAGGATGGGAAAAACATTCTACCGCTATTTGCACTAACCTCTCGCTGAATCATATATGTTGCTTCCGACATGAATGCGGGCAGCAAATGATGGCAGCGTAGCAGCACCAAGGAAACTTCTCCCCTGCAGAAATCAGATATTTTCATATCACATTTCCATTGTTGAGGATACCTTGAAACTGTCTATCCTCGTTCGAAATTACAGTCGACATCTTGTTATTGAATGTATTTGTCAAGAAATGCATACATTACTATATCACAGATGTTTACGTTATTGCAGTGCTCTTCTGTGACCCTAATATGCTGGTTCTTATTACTATTATTATGTAATCATTATGTCCCCACATGTCAAATGTCCCTGTCATTCTCCCCAGGGAGACTGTGAACTCCTTGATGAAAAGGGCCGTGTCTGACCCATTTTTATTTCCTGTGTTGAGCACACGGTTGAGAATCCAGTAGGAACCTAGCAAATATTGGGCCAAGTGAATAATGAGGATGTACAGTTACTTCATGACACTCTTGTCATAAGCAAGGTGAGAGGCCTTCTCAAGGGACATGCTGGGACATGCACTTAAACGTGGACCACATCCAAAACCCTGCTTCCAAGTGAGGTTTGCCTGCTCGGTCACACTCGTTGAAAATCAGTCCCACAGAGGTTGGGATTGACATGTATGCACTAATATGTATAAAATGGATAACTAATAAGAACCTGCTGTATAAAAAAATAAATAAAATAAAATTCAAAAAACAAAAAGAAAGGAAATCAGTCCCCCCCCACATACACGTGCACACATGTACACGCACACACATGTACACACATACACACAGCAGCCAGAAGCTGCCCCCGGCCTCCAAGGAGAATATTTATGATTTTTAATAAATTGGGACCACGGCTCATTAAGCTCCTCACCCGCGCCCCCGAGGCCCCTGCAGGGCCCTGACGGTTGACTTTTCATATCTGAGCGCAGTGAGGCCGCGCATGCCACACCGATGAACTCACAGGGGACCCGGCTCTGTCCCTGCCGCCCAGAGAGCGCTCCTCTTTCAAATCAGATTAAAAGAAAACAAGAGTGTGGCCCATCCCCAGTGCGAGGAGCACGGAATTGTGTACTTCACTGAAGGAGGAATGTGGCCCATTAATTACTATTTGTCGTCAATTAATTGCTATTTGAAATATGGCCCCAGCTGTGAGCAGCAGGGGAGTGACAGTCGTGTGCTTACGAGCCGGTGTAATTCATCCTGGGGGCGGGCAGGGAGGCCCACGGAGGTTTGGGGCATTTTTGCCGGGAGGGGAAAGATCCAGCAGCACGTTTCCTGAACTCATGAGTAACAATGATAAGTGAGGGGCTTGGGCCATCGGGGGCCCAGGCCAATGTATCCCATGCAGTTTAGAGGTGGGTCTTGGAGCCGGCACGGTTTTCTGGGGCAGTAACTGAACATTCCTGGCCACTGACGCCAAGGGCGGGCTTGACGTGGGGGGAGGTGTGGGGCAGCAAACTCCTTCCCTGCGGTGGGTTAAGGGACCTCATGGTCAAGAGACATTCACGGGCCAGCTGCTCATGCAGGGGAGGAAGGAGCGGGGTGGCAGGGGGGTGGAGGGCGTGATTTCACTCCCGTGGTTCCCCACCCCGACCCCGATCACCAGCCCAGGGGCCTGGGCAGTGACTTAGGTTAGTCAGTGAACTCAGGGCCACCTGGTCCCAAAGCTTGGCCGTGGGGCTGAGTGTCCAGCAGTGCAGTTATTTCAAGTGTTAAGACAAGAGCGTCCCTCTTTGGGGGGATTTTTGAGTGAAGGATAACAGACATAGGGTAAAAGGGCGCAAAGCTTAAGCTCTATAAACTTTGCAAAGCGGACGCGCCTGCGTAACCATGACCCGGCTTGAGAGCCAGACGCCCGCCAGCCCTCAAGGCTGTCCTGTGTCCCCACCCAGGTCGTTCCCCCCGCAGAGGAGCCCCCTGTTCTGGTCGCTCTCGCAGGAGAGGTTCTGGCTGTTTCTGAGCCTTTGACCGGGCTGCGACCGTTCCTCTCACTTAGCATAAGGGCTGTGACGCCCGTCCGGCCCACAGCATGCAGCCCCGACTTTCTCACTGTGAAACGGCAGCACTTCTCAAAGCCTTTGGTCTCAGCACACTTTCACTTTCTTTATGTCTATGAATGTATACTGAAATTTAACAAAATGGAGAAATTTAGAAACATATTTATTAGCTTATTTGGAAAAGTAATAAACACACTACGTGTTATTATAAATAACATGTTTTAATAAAAATGACTACATTTTCAAAACATGCAGTGAGTGGAGTGCCCTTGTTTTGCCTTTTTACAAATCTCTCTGTGTCTCACTCAACAGAGGAGAGCTGGGCTCTCACATCTGCCCCTTCATCCTGTCTGCTGCGATGTCACGTCACGCAGGAGTTCTTCTGGAATTCTCCCCAGATGCTCTTGCGATGGGAGAATGAAAGCAAACGGATCTTGGTGATGTTATGAAAATGCTCTCTCAGATCCCCTGAAAGAGTCTCGGGGACTCCCAGGGTCCCTGCACCCCACTCTGAGACCCTCTGCTGGACGCTATTCCAGTGTGCGAATACGTCACAACGTATTTTCCATCCTCGTGTTGATGGACATTCGCGCTGCTTTCAGCGTGGGGCCATTCTGAGTGAAGTTGCCATGGACATTTCTGCGCGTGTCTTTCGGCACACCCCCCACCCACACATACACACGCAGTTTTGTTGAGCACATACCTAGGAGCGGGATTGTTGCGTCCTAGGGTGGCTCAGATTAGGTTCAGCAGCTCTTCCCAAACTGTTTTCCAAACTGGTTGTTCCAGGTGGTACCCACCCCCCTGACCCCGGGCAGCATATGAGGGTGCCAGCTCATTTTTCTCCTCTTCTATTAAAAGTAAGTGATCTTATCACAGCATGGTGATAGTCAATGTAGGGGAAGAAAACCTGCGAACCACGTATATTTTTAAAACCTTCCGTTTGGAAATAATTTTAGGTTTTCAGAGTTGCAAGATTAGTAAAGAGAGTTTCTGAATACAGTCCACCCACTAAAGGTAACTTCACACCTGACCCGTGGACCTTGATCAAGATGGAGAAACCAACACAGCTACAGCACTAAGACACGACCTCACTGGGATCTCTGTTTCCCACGAAGGCCCTCTTCATGCTCCAGGATCCCATCCAGGGCACCACGTCACATCTAGTTGTCACATCTCCTTAGGCTTCCCTGTCTGTGACGGTTTCCCAGACCTCCCTTCTTTTTTGTGACCATAATGCTCTGAAGAGTCCTGGTCAGATCTTTTGCAGAATGTCCCTTATATTGGGTTTGTGTACTGTTTGCTCATGATTAGACTTGAGGATATGGATTTGGGGGAAGAATGTCACAGAATGGATGTGTCCTTCTCATCCCACCTATCGGGAGGTGCATGCTGTCTGAATGGCTTATCATGGGTGACGATCACTTGATCACTTTGGGCGATGCCTGCCAGCTTCCTCCACTGAAAGTTCCCTGTTCTCCCCTCCCATGCTCTATTTGGTTAGGAGAGAGTCACCAAGTCCAGCCCATATTTAAGCTGCACGTCTTGGAGGGCAGAGTATCCGAGAATTTGTGGACATACGGCTACAGCCGTAACAGCAATCGATAAACCTTTTAGGGGAGACACTTTGAGGCTCTGCAGCTATCCTGCTTCTCTTAAATTCCCACCTACTAACTTCAGCGTCATCGGTAGATCTTGCCACAGCAACTCTTCCTAACGATGATTTCTGATCTCCCTCATTCCTTGTACATTTATTATGTGGAATTCTTTTGTAGGAAGGATTTGTCCCTTCTCTTCCATTTATTTATTTATTCAATCATCTATTTATATCAGGATGGGCTCATGGACATTTATTTTGTTGTTCGGGTAATAACCCAATACTCTCATTATTTATTTTGTTGTTCAAATGGTTCCGTTTTGGCCACTGGAAGATCTTTTGGATTACTGACTTCTGTGCCCTCTTGACACTGCCCATCTTTCTTTCAAAAACACACACTTTAATTTCTGGCACTACAAGATGCTCCAGACTCATCTTGTATTTTCCCAGCACAGCCTTCAAATCAGATCTTCAAGGAGCTTTGAACCAGGTCCCTTTTCAACCTTCTCTAAAGTTATACTGCTCATTTACACGTGGAGAGTATTGTATACGGTATTCTGATTTCCACAGGGTAAAAATGAAATGTTTTGTGTCATCAGTGGTTGAATGTGTGTTTTATGCTCTATCTTTATGACGTAATCAAGCATCTGTTTTCCTGGTAACTTTCTTTCACAATTATAATGCTTATTGATAAAGCAGGTAAGGATTGCTACATGGGGGGGGGCACCCTGTGGTTGAGGATCTGTAACACTGGAGTCAGCAAGCGGCTGGTGGGGACGTGGGCGGCGGCAGCTGAGTACACAGACACTTCAGGCTTCTCCGTGGCTGGCGTGATGTATGTTGACCAGGTCACTACACCAGCGTTTGGCCATTACTGCATCAGAAAGCAATGCAATCACCCAGGGTGACTGCGCTGGCAGATGGGACTCTCAAGTATAAACCCCCAGGAATTCTACCCATTAAACATTCTTCATACCATCCTCGACATGGGTGACGCACTGAGTGGATAATTACACAATTTAGTGATGATGATTTAGACCCGTGACGCTACTCTAAACACATGTAAAAACATAGCTGGTGTTGAAAATGGTGCTGAGAATTCACGGCACGGCAGGGCCATGGCTCTTTTCTGCGGGAATGGAAGGCTTCCGATTTCACTCCTGACCAGTGGTCACTGAGCTCCTGAAGCCATACTTTTGGGTTCCTCCTGAGCCCCCAAATGTCAATGCTCTTTGACACTTTTCCCTTGAAGTGAGCAGTGTGACCTGGGCATGTGGGCCACCTCTCCATTCGGGTAGGAGGTCGCAATCTGCACACACATCTGCTCTCCGTCCCAGAGAAAGGCGCTGACATCTGAGGGACAGAATGGCATTTCCATGTTGGTTGCTATGGTGTTTTTGGCAGGAAAGGGACTAGAAAGGGTCTCTCTCTGGGGAGGGTATCTATCTTCTGATATAATTAGCCCATGTGAATCTCACCTCCTGTGGTTCCCTGGCCCAGGAGCTGTGCATTTGTCAAAGGGCTGTGATGGGACCCCCCACCTTGCAAGGGCGACATGGGGCTGAGGAATTTGCATCACCAGGAGCCCGCCTTGGGGGCTCTTCGTTCCTGATTCATGACCTAAACTGCCCACCTCAGAGCCGCCTGCTCTGAGCAGCCTTATTCAACCGGAGCTGAAGCCATTGGAAACGAGAGCTTATGGAAACTCAAAAATCACCATCAAAAATTTTCTCTCTTTCAAAGGCTGGATCTCAGTGAACGCCTTTCAGTTATTTTAGTGAGTCTTGTTGAAGAATAATTTGGGGCAAAAGGGCCCATCAAAGCACTTAAGGAAAATGCGTACAGCAATGCAGGAAGCGTTCTTGTATTTTAGCTCCTCTCAAGCTAAAGTTGAAAAAAAAAAAGCTATTATTTATTCAGTGCTTTCCAAGTGCTGGCGTTCGGCTAAGCTCTTTATGTATTTGAACCATATGAAAGTGCTAGTTTTGTAAATGAAAACAGGTCGAAAGTCAGTACTTTATACGGTTCAAACTAAGAGCTTGCCTCATTTCTTGCAAGTCTGTGAGACAGTTGGGAACGTTCCCATTTTATGGACGAATGAAGCAGAGGCTCAGAGAGGTCAAGTAACTTGACTTCGGTCACATAATTAATAAGAATGGCAGAACGAGTATTTAAATCCATGACTCCAAAATTCACACCTGAAATTACCACGACACAGTGCTCACACTGCACAGGTTAATTTCTGTGAAGTGCTCAGAATGGTTCTTGACACAAGGTAACTGCTACACAAGCAAGGCTCAATAATAACAAATCACAAAAGCATTTTGTATTCATTCCATTAATTACAGCATTAGATCCTAGTCAGCTACTTTGCATAAAATCCTCCATATATGGCTATGTTTGGGATTTGCCGAAAAATCTCCCAGTCCCCCAGTCTTGCCATAAACCATGCACATGGCCCCGAACATCACTGCCTCATGCATCAGAGAACATTGTCCGCCAGATTCTTGCATGTAGAAATCGCCCACAGACCCTGGTCAGATTATAAATCTCCATTTTTCTTTCTGAAAACGTGGAAGCCATTACAGGGGCTACGTTTTCTTTTTTCATTACAGGCTTCTAGAAACTTAGAAATGGAAAGTTCCAGGGAGAGCATCTGGCCTATCAGAGCATCTTCCAGGAACAGAGGCTGGTGACAAACGGTCTGCATGTTAATCCCATTTGCGCCCCAAACCAGCTGTGTGGCCTCAGGAGCACCTCCGACTTCTCTGGATATGTCTATCTGTCTGTGACATGGGGGTTGGGCCAGATCTTTAACGTTCTTCTTTAGACCCAAGGTTCTATACAATTATACGATCTCACCATGAAACAATGAATCCTTGTGAAATGCCATGTTCCCATAGAGTTGGACCTCATGAGAGATAGCCATCAGCTTCTACTTAAAACCATTTTGTTGTCTACCCCTGATACCAAAACCAGACAAAGATACCATCAAAAAAGAAAATTACAGGCCAATATCTCTGAGGAACATAGATACAAAAATTCTCAACAAAATATTAGCAAACACATGAAAAAGCTCGTACACCCTGACCAAGTGGGATTCATCCCAAGTTCACAAGGATGGTTCAACATATGCAAATCAATGTGATGCGCCACATAAACAAAAGAAAAGACAAAAAACACATGATCATCTCAACAGATACAGAAAAAGCATTTGACAAAATTCAACATCCAATCATGATAAAAACTCTTACCAAAGTGGGTATAGAGGGAACATACCTCAACATAATAAAAGCTATTTATGACAAACTCACAGCCAACATAATACTCAATGATGAAAAGCTGAAGGCGTTCCTGCTAAAATCTGGGACAAGCCAAGGAGGCCCACTCTCACCTCTTCTATTCAACAGAGTATTGGAAGTCCTTGCTACAGCAATTGGACAAGAAAAAGAAATAGAAGGTATCCAAATTGGAAGGGAAAAGGTGAACGTGTCATTATATGCAGATGACGTGATACTATTTATAGAAAACCCTAAAGACTCCACACAAAAACTACCAGAACTGATAAATGAATTTAGCAAGGTAGCAGGATACCAGATTAACACACAGAAATTGCTGTGTATTTGCACACGTTCCGAATGGCTAACACATGAACCCGGAACAAAATTTACAAGGTACAAAAGGGTTTTCAGTGCAAAACAACTCCCCTGCCACCACAGTCTCTGGCCACCCAGCCTCCCCTGGAGGAGACTCGTGAAGCCATCACTCCCTCGAGGGTCCTTCCAGAGGGGGTCCCTGCGCGGGAAAGCAAATGCCCTCAATGTACAGAGTGCAGTCAGCCCACCTCATGTCCACCCAGCCATCTGCATCTCACCCGACCCCCGGGCAGCTCCTGCCTGTGTTGAGACAGACATCTCTGCTGTCGTCTCTGTGTCTCTCTTTGCTTTGGAAACTGAGTCCAGCTCCTCAGACCCAGACCTGATGGACCTCCCTGCATCCAGAGGAGAAGCAGCTGGGAGAAAAGGCCAAGTTCAGGTAGGGTGTGGAAACGGCAAATGCAGTTCACTCCCTTCAAGAGAGAACCCACCAGGAAGGGCGGGGAGCATCTTTTCTGCAGCATTTTTTATTGCGTGTTCATCTACAGCAAGTACAAGTGATCCCGTTTGGACTGGGAACCCGGAAAAGCATTAACACTGCCAATGTCTCCCACGAATCCATGACTGGAGGCATTAATGCAACAAGCTTTGCACGTGGAGTAGATGGGAAATTCCTCACCGCAGCCCACACGCCCTCTGGGGTTTGGTCCTGTCCGTCTCCACGGCCTGACCCTAGAGCAGCCCTGCCCTGGCCTCGGGGCCCTTCCTCCTGTTTCTCCACCACTAGAACCTTTCCAGCTGGGGTTTTCGGAATATGCTGATCAGTCTCAGGCACTCACTCTTCCCTGGCGATTCACAAAAGCAGCTCGTTTCCACCATCCAGCCATCACTCCAATGTCACCACCTCAGAGAATGCACCCCGGCCCCTGGGCCTAAACTAGCTAGTGCAACCAAGGAACTGAATTTTCATTGGTTTGACTTTAATGTATTTACATTTAAATGGCCATACATGGCTAGTAGCTACCATGGCTACCACACTGGACCCATTAAACCAAACCAGGATGACAGTGCAATGGCTCAAAGCTCAGACTCTGGAGCCAGAAGACCTGGGTTCCAATCCCAGCTGTGTCCAAGAGCAGATTCCCTGACTGCCTGGTGCCTCGGTTTCCTCATCCTTCTTTTTTTTTAATAAATTTATTTATTTTGGGCTGTGTTGGGTCTTCGTTTCTGTGCAAGGGCTTTCTCTAGTTGCGGCGAGCGGGGGCCGCCCTTCATCGTGGTGCGTGGGCCTCTCACTATCGCGGCCTCTCTTGTTGCGGAGCACAAGCTCCAGACGCGCAGGCTCAGTAGTTGTGGCTCATGGGCCCAGTTGCTCTGTGGCATGTGGGATCTTCCCAGACCAGGGCTCGAACCCATGTCCCCTGCATTGGCAGGCAGATTCTCAACCACTGCGCCACCAGGGAAGCCCCTCCTCATCCTTTACATGGGGGATACAGCAGTGCCGATATCATAGGGGTTTTGAAGGATCAAATCAGCTGGGGTACATTAAGCACACTGCAGGGGGCCTGGCATGCCATGGACTTTGGGTAAATATCAGCCATTATTTTGAGTTACGCTGGAGAGATGGTGGCTGTGACTCCACCATGGGGCTGTTTATTTCTAATTGGATGCTTCAAGACCTCAACGACCAAAATAAGAGTGGATTTAGGTGGGATGAAGGGTCAGTGAGAGAAGGTATTCTGGAGTTAACACAACACTGACAGCTAGCAACAGTGGGGGCTCCAAGGGCTCAGGGTGCCGTCTGTTTAGTGTACCACCTGCGTCTGAGCACCGTGGTTGGGGGCCTGGCTGGGGACTCTGACTAGATGGGTATCTTAGGAGCAGCAGCCTCGGCCTACAGGGGCAAATCCACCTCCTTTGACACACCAGGAAAGACTTCCAGGGGAGGAGGGGTCATCCAGTGCAAGACCTCATGAGTTGGCCAAGAGAGCAGGTTCACCTGGGATGTCAGGACCCAAAGGGAGCAGCGTGGTTTACCCCGGAGAAGGGGTGTGTCCGCCACAGCCCTGCCACCTCTCCAAGCCCCTTTGCCCCAAATGGGACATCAGGTCCTCCCACCTGCCATGCCCCCTGCCTCACCGCCTTCCTTCTAGAGGCAGGGATGATGCAGCCTACGTCTGGAAGCTGCAGATTCCCTAAAAATGGCCTCACATTTTCCCTTTCCAGGCCAAGCAGAGGAGAAGGATACTCTGAGTCACAGCTCTGCCTGCCCCTGACCAGGCTGGCCAGAGGCCCTCCCTTGTGTGCAGAGCCAAGAGGGTAGCCTCAGACGTTCCTGCCACATCACCGGCCCCTGTGTCTGTCCTGCGTCTGCAATTGCTAGAGGCTCCCAGCTGGTTAGGGCTCAGTCTGCATTTCCCCACTCATTCCTTGGGGCAGCTCCTCGCTCCAGAGCTGTCCTCGGCCCCAGCCTCCACGAGCGCCGTCCCTGCCCTACTTCGCACGTAGCACATGCGTGTCCGGCCGTGAACATGTAAGGGAGCCCTGCTGCGTTTGAATTCTACGAAGCACCGTCTTAGTGGCTGTGTATTGGTGACTTGCTTCCTTTGCTTGCCACCGCGTTCACGAGTTCATCTGCGGCCATTCACCGTCGTTCTTATAGATGGCACCACCGTCACCCACTGGAGTGACTGTTCTTACATATTTGTGTTGTTTCCAGCTGGGGCACCTGATGATCACGCTGCCGTGGACTGTCTTGTGCACCTGGACCCGGGTTTCTCCAGGGGATACACCTGGAATGAAATGTACACAGCTTCCACTTTCTAGATGATTCTAAACTACCTCTCCAAGAGGCATCCTGGTGTGTGTGTTTTCCATCTGCGATCAGCCTCCATATAACGTCTACCCATTGGTTCAAATTGTGTCCTCTGAGATCCAGAAGGGCCCTGCTTCTTCCTGCCCTCCTTCCCTCAGATAGCAGACTTCCCAGTGCATTAACAGATGCTCAGAAAAACACTGTGGAATGAACGAGTGCATGAGTTCAACTGGAAAGTGGTGTGTCCACCCTCCTTTTGTATCTGATGGTCAAATTCTTTTGACCAGAGCGATGCTCGCCTATAAGGCATCTTTGTGCGAATTAGGTAGGGGCACCCCCTCTGGGTGGGAAAATTGCAAAAAGTCACCGCTCTGCTAGAAGCAGTCCCAGTGGTTCATGTCATGGCCAGCCGGACCCAAGCTGGCTCCAGCCCCCTTGGCCTGGTGCTTTGGTGAAACACACAACAGGGCACAGCCTGCGGGAAAGGGCAGCCCCGCGTTCACCTGCCTCCCCGTGGTATCAACACTTGTCCCTGCTAATCAGCGTTCCTCCTAAATGGCTACTCGCAGAAGGTCACATAATCCCCCCAACCTTTCTAGTTCCCAAGAAAGCAAATTTTCTAAACCATGAAGACAGGGACGTGGAAGTGAAAAATATTACAGAACTTCTGTTTATCCGTGAACTTGAGGGAAATGACAGCCACGGATGAATCCAGCCAGGGACGTCCCCAACCCCATTTTTAAGGCTGAGCCTAATTCTAAACCCTGGAATCCCCTCTGGCTTCTGTTCTGGAGTCTCAGGCTGGTTGCCCAGGCAGGCGGCACAGTGACACACAGAGATATCATCACACCACGGCCCCCACGGCGTGCGGGTGCCGGTAATTTCAGTGCACGATTTCCAGAAAAGAACTTGACTCAGACCCAGTGGTTTGGAATTAACCTGCTCAGTTCACCCAACTTGGGAGCAAATCAGATTCCACATTCGGGGGCACTGTCTGGGCTGGAGGCGCCGTAGAAAGTCGATGGGAGGGAGTGGAACTTCTTAGCAAACGAAGGACACGCTGGGCAGCCCGAACCCTCCCAGTGTTCTCTACAATGGCGTTTTATTGCTACATCATGCAATTTCATGACAAATCCTGGGCTGCCCTCCCACGCCTCTTATTAAGTTATTTCTTTTTATTTTGCTGGTTTTATTGATGATGTCATGACATGGCCCATCAACCTTTAATTAAAACCATGGCTGCAGTGTTAGGCTTCCTTTAAACCGTGAAAGCCAGGGCTTTGGAGAGGTCCCTGTGGAGCGTCCCGATGCGCGGGAGCAAACAGTCACTGTGCGTTTCAGGAGGCACCAAGAGGTTCCCAGAGGGGCTGGGGTGTGGAGGGACTGCTGGGTGCTATGGGCTGAATTGTGTCCCCCGGAAGAGATATGCTGAAGTCCTGATGCCAGGGACTTCAGAATGTGACCTTCCCTGGCAACCGTCATCACAGATGTGATCAGAGATGAAGTCAAGATGGAGTGGGGCGGACCCTAACCGAACACGGCTGGGGTCCTGATGAGGAGACAAAGGCACAGAGGGTCAAGGAAGGACCCCTCAGGTTGCAGAGGGAGCACGGCCTGCCGACACCTCGATTCCAGACTCCCAATAGTCTGCTGTTTTAAGACACCCAGTCTGTGGTTCTTTGTCATGGGGCCCCCGCAAACAATACACAGGGTTTGGCTGGATCTCACGGGGTTCCAGCGTGCCAGACCAGAGGCGGCAGGCGTGAGGCAAGTCCCATGTTCCCTCCTTCTGAACCCCAAGCCGGTCTTCCCCAGCGGCATTCCTGCCCTGGCATTCAAAGGCATCCTGTGCATGGCTCGGCTCTGCGGGTGGCTGGGTCAGACCCAGCCCTGGACACAGTTACGATCTGAAACCTCAGCATTTGGGGGAAATCAACACAGCCGGCTAATTAATGATAGGAAGGCGGCTAGGGAGGCTCTGAGAGTTCCCTGGGTTTGATCTTGTCTGGGCTCCCTAAAAGGGCTTTGGAAAACCGGGATGGCTCCAACATGACGGCTCACTTTCCCTTTATGCAGTACAAAGTTTAGGACCCTGACGTTGGGACCCCTGGACGTGTGCGAGTGTTTTTACTGAATCCTGGGGGGAGCCTTGGTCTCCGTTTTCAGGAGAAGAAATGGCTGGGCCCGAGGTCACACCGGGATGTCCGCACTGCCGTGACAAGCATGCTGGTTGTCTGCGGTTACAGATGTGGTGTGTGTGTGCACGGGGGGGTGGTGAGTACATGTGTGTGTGTGCTTGTGAGACAGGCATGTATAATTATGCCCCATGAGGAAGGTGACAGACCCACACTCTCGTTCTCTCCCTGAGGTTATCAATGGTCATTTTTCCTTTTAAAACTTTCTTCTCACTGAATAGCTTCTGTTTCCTTCCCATTGCTGTTTGTGTTACTGTGGTAAAATACATGTAACAAAATTTGCCTTTTGACCATTTAAAGGCGTGCAGTTCAGTGGCGCTAAGTACATTCACAACTGTGAGTGCCCATCACCTTGATCCAGTACCCAAGCAATTTCATCACCTGAAAAGACCCTGTGCTCGTTGCTGCCACTGCCCACCCCCCAGCCCTGACACCCACACTTCTGCTCCTTCTGGTGCCACGGCACACGTCCCTAGGCTGAGAGACCGGGGCGGGGGGGGGAAGGCCTAAGGGAGAAGGTGTCCCTCTTTTACTTTTCTTTTAAATGTATTAATTTATTTATTTTTGGCTGCGCCGGGTCCTTGCTGCTGTGCGCGGGCTTTCTCTAGTTGCGGCGAGCGGGGCTACTCTTCGCTGCAGTGCACGGGCTTCTCATTGCGGTGGCTTCTCGTTGCGGAGCACGGGCTCTAGGTGCGCAGGCTTTAGTAGTTGTGGTGCACGGGCTTCGTTGCTCCGGCAGCATGTGGGATCTTCCCGGACCAGGGCTCGAACCTGTGTCCCTGCATTGGCAGGCGGATTCTTAACCACTGCGGCTCCAGGGAAGCCCCGAAGGTGTCTCTCTTCCTTGTCATTCTCCACTGTGGCTCGCTGTGTAAGTGGCCAAACTTATCTGATTAGGCAGATTAGGGCCAGGTACACACCAAAGGGTCCAGCACCTGCTTGGACCCAGGGCCGTGTTCTCTGTAAGAAGTCATGCTTCAGATGCTTAATCCAGCTCAGACTTCAGGGCAGTCCGGGGTGAGGGGTGTGGTGAACTCACTCTGGCCCACAACATGCTCACAGTGTCACAGGTCAGAGGGCACGGTGTGGGATTTAAACCAATCACCAGCTCGCAATTCTATGGACAATTATCCATGACGCATGTTAAAAGGCCAGCGAGGACAGGACCCAGTCACCACACACGTCCTCCTGTGAGGGCTCATTTCTTACAAATGCACAAACAACTAAAATAAAAAGCCTGTCTCAGGATTTGGGTAAAATTATGAATATGCTTAGTGATACAGATGCAGTAAGAACAGCTTTCAAGGGTACGGGGATGCCTGGTGATTTAAAATAAACGGAGCTGGGTTAGGGAAGAAAGAAAATAGGGTGTTTCAAACACCAAAAGCCCCTAAATTCTCATCCCAGGAAGTCAGTGACCCCATGGATGGGCAGTTGGAATAAAGGGTCACTTGGAATGAGAACCTGAGACCGTCTCTATTACAAAGAAAGCAGAGGCGTAAGGGAATACCAATTGGTAACAATTAGAGCCGGATCAGATAGGTGGGGGAAAGTTCAGATCCCCTCTGGGGTATATTTATGTATCCTCTCTAGAGCACAAGGCTCGTTAACCTGGGACCGGCTATCGGCTTCCTCCATCGGTGACCTGATCCAGTCCCCCTGCAAGGAATTTCAACTGTGGATGACTTTCCTCCACATGAGTTGTGAACACATCACAGAGGACAAGTTTCCCCAACTGTGTGAAGCACTGCAGACCCAATGGCCTACGGGGACCAGGCAGGTAGTGTGGCCTAGGGAGGCGGATGGGGGCAGGCAATAAGGAAGAGGGGGGACCTGGCAAACTGAGAGCGCGGGGCTTGCCCAAAGTGGACGCCACAGCTGGGCTCCGGGCTCTTGTTTCCAGACGGGAACACTGGCCTGCTGTGGCCAGATCTCCTGAGTTTATCAACGGCATCAGGCTGTGTGGATTTACACATGAGATGTCCTCCTTTTTAAAACATCGAGGGCCAACAAAATATTCCTGCAGCAGTTGAAGGCTCCTGGACTAAAGTCACAGGAAATGACAGTGACTTCTCTGAATGCATCGACCAAAACCTTCTTCTCCCATAAAGGGGTGGCCTTTGGTGCTGGGCAAAATACAGGTCTGCTCACTGCCTTCTGGCTGCGCCAGGGTGCATCCCACCCCAGACCTTCGCCCAATCTGTGCCTCGCGCCAGGAGGCCCTTCTTGCCCCTCTCTAAGTGTAAGTGGAGTATGAAGCCACGAGGTGAGATTTGCTTTATGATTTGCGAGGAGTCTGCCCGTGACTTGACCATGGAGATGGTCTCCAGTTCCCCAGCTGGCTGGTCCACCCACCCTAGACCTTGGAGTTCCAGTACTTGGTCCCATCTCCAAGGCAGCTTTATTCATTCACTCACAAGAATTGACCAGATGCCTTCATGGTCTCAACACTGGGCTCTTTGGTGGCACTGATCTAAAGCTCAGCCTCCAGTTCACCCGGCGAAGAAGCTGACACAGGTCTGATGCACGAATGGTGGGTCCATTCGAATCTCTGGCAGGGTCTCAGCCCCTGTGTATTTATAAAGCTCCCGCTGAGATGGATGTTCGTTTAAGCCTGAGCGCTTTCTATGAAATCTTCTTATCCAACGAGCATCTCTCCCTCAAAATGCCCGAAACTTGTTTCTGTTCATTTGATACGTGGGACCACAAAAAAAAAAAAAAAGGGTACATTAGAGATGACCCCGTAAGGTCAGGGACCACATTTCAGCACCTCCGATAGCATGTTATTCAAGAAAGGGCTGTGACGATGGATGTCTCCACTTTCAAAATGACCAGGTTTATCAGCGTGAAGCTCTCGTTAGGAGAAAATCATCAGTTACCTGGTTTAATAAGCTAACAGCATGTGCCTCTAGAGAGGTTCAAACTTGAAACCCACATGAATTAAAAAGACGCAGAACTATGGTGGGGTCCAATCGCCCTGGAATACGGAGCAGAGCTCACCACAGCCGTCACCTCTGCCCTGGGATGGAAACACGTCCCACTGGGTTCAGCTCCAGCAACTTCTTGCTGTGCAGTGGGTGTGATACAATTCACATGAGCAAACAAAGTAGCCCAGGTAACGGGACCGGCCTCGGCCTCAGCGTTCAGATGTTAATCCACCTAAGCCCCTGCGGTTGATAACCATGACATTCTGGAAACCAGACACCGTGGCTCATTACAGAGCAGTGGCTTGTGCCCTGAACTCTCCCCAGTCCTCAGGTTCAAATCCCAGAGGCCGACTTTAGTTCCAGATTTTTTTTTTCTCTTTTCGGTGGGACACAGTGTAACCTCCACTTCGTCTGAAACCCTTGGGCCAGGGTCACCTTTCAGCAAAACAGAGGCACCCTGCACATGGTCAGTGTTTATTTTTCAGTTGTCATCCCCAGTGTACCTTGCAGAGCTTGATCTTTAAGTGAGTAACCAACAGCTACTGGAATCTGCCCGGGACTTTTTTGTTTTGCAGGCAGAACAGCCAGTACACCAGTCCCGGCAGGAAAGAGTGGGTGTCCACTGCAGAGTAACAAGCTTTTGAAAGAGAAGTCACACACCTCCTTGGGCACGTAACATGAAAACAAATGACCCTGGAACAATAACACGCCGTCTCTTTGGCTGTGGGAGTAATGTGTCTATGTGGATGGCTTTCCAGGAGCGCCTCACAGGTACTTTGCATAAAGTGAATCTGGTTGGTCTCCTTGGCCTTATCTTTTCCCTGCCAACTTCAAAAGCTGGAGCGAGCCCTGTCCCACAGGGTAAAGTTTCCAGGGTGACAGATGCGAAGAGCAAATCGACTTGAGGTCAAAGGCAAAAAGAAAACAGTCTCTCATCTGATTAATGGTTTGAATTTAATTAGTGGGGAAAAGCGCAAATCATACAGTTTGTGACTTGGTCAAGCCCCAGGTCCCTTCCTGCAAAATTGCAAAACAGAAGAAGGGTCGGTTGGGCTGAAGGCTGACCTTTCCGAGATGCCTGCCGCTTCGTGCTGGTTTAATACGAGTTAAGTGCGAGTGGGCGGGTTGGTGATGTTCCAAGCCAACAGTGAAAAGGTGGTTTCCAAGGGTGTAAATGTGAAGGCTTTGGCAAATGAAATAAAATTTTGAAAATACGGCAGCAGCACCATCCCATCTTCTAACCTACCACCCTGTGAAATGTGAGGGGCTTGGTTTTCGAGTTTCTAAGAAGTCTGGATTTAGAGCCATAAAGGATTAAAGCAGGTAGGGAGGGTGCCTTTCCAGGATTAAGTCCAGTTATTTGCATTTGCATTTGCTCATGCGTTCATTCCACAAGTATCTGTTGCTACTGGTGCCGGCAGCGGGCTGGGTGCCAGGGATAGGGATTTAGACACGGTTCTCCTGAGAAGGAACTGGGGGCCAAGGAGCCAAGGGACTCAGCTAAGACCACACAGCAAAGTCGGGCGGCGTCTCCAGGGCCCAGCCACCGCCCGCACTATCATACAGGGGTCCCCAGTGGCACCCCACTTACAGAAACCAAAGAAGTCTTCACTCTTAAGAAGGGGAAATGGGCGAACGCATACTCATATTTAAAAAGAGCTCTATTTCAGAGTCACTTCTACCCTGGATGCACCTTAGAATTAAGCTGGAGATCATTACAGAAAGTAAAGAAGGAAAGAGACTCCGACCCCTCCCAGACCGGCCCAGCCAGGATGGCTTAGAGGGGGCACTTGGGCACCAGCCCCTCTCAGAGCTCCCAGGGAGCCTAGGTGAAGAGGCCATCCGTGGCTCAGGGAGCTTCAACACAGGGCTGCTCTGGGTGAAGGCCAAGTTAGTCCATCACCATGGTGTCCGGGTACCATGTTCAGCAGCCTCCTCCCTGGTGGAGAGCGTGGAATCTCTTGTTGTCCAGGTCTGCAAGTAGAGCCCTGAGTCACCCCACACCCCCGTCCCTCTGCTCCACCCCCGGTCCTGTCCATCCCGACCTCCTAATCCTGTCTCCACTCTCTCCACCCGCTCTTCCCCCAGCTCCCCACCCCAAAACCTGACCTGGGCTTCCAGGCTTGAGTGAGAATGATGTTTTGCTATTCTTCCAAGATCAGTCTCATTATTGTATTTCCACTTGTCTTACGTCTTACTGATCCCAACATCCCCTTGGGTCCCTCCAGTTTGGGTTTCCATTTCCTAATCATTTTAAATCCTAGGATTTCTCCTCCATTCTGAAATGGATAGCACAAAGGCATAACAGCTCCAGCTGGGGGATTCTATGTCTGATGTTGGAGAAACAGCGTCTTCATCCTTTACCCTTGTGAATGATTCACAGAGGGACCAGTGCCTTCCTGTGCACTCTAGATGAGCTTCTGTATACACACTTCCCATCCTTAATCATGTCTTCAAACAGAAACGTGTAGCAAAAGGCTCAAAAAATCCTCCATAAATATCTGATTAGTGAATGAATGAAGGAATGAATGAACTGCAGAGAGCCCAGATTCTTAGGGCAGACGGACCTGGGTTTGAATCCTGCTTAAGCCACTTATTAACTGGTGACCTAAGGCAAGTCACTTAATAGCTCTGAGCCTCGGATAAGGAAGCACAGCCTCAGAGGGTGGCAGTGAAGATTAAATTAGAGAATCTTTGTGAAGACCCAGCAGAGTGTCTGGCATGAAAGAAACAACTAAGTAGATGAGCTGAAAACAACAGCAAGGAATAATGTACAATCATTCGGAGGTGAAGATGCCAAGCAGTGTTTGTTCAACTGTCGAGTTAAACCAAGCTTTTTTATTTTTTAAAAAAGTTGGAAGACCGTCCCTACCCTGGCCCTGTTTCTGGCGAGAAACTTGCTTTCCAAGAACTGAGAGTAGCTCCACGGTTTGGTATGAACATGGTTTAAATAATACTACTGTCATCTTTATGCCTTAAAAGGATCATATTTCACATACGGTTCTACAACTTCCTTTTTTCATTAACTATACATTTCATTCACGACATATTATTCACAGCACATCAATTTACAAAGATATCTCATTTTTAGATGTTTCCCTAATACTTCACCACATGAACATTCCATAATGTTCTTGTCTCACCCCCTATTAATGCACTTCGGACTACTGCTAATTTTTTATAATTCGAAGTTTGATGTATATCCTTGGACACAGACTTTCATACTCTTTTTTAAGGGGTCAGTTGCTGGGAATGGAATTTCTAGATAAATTTGATAAATGGATAAATAACAATTTGATACAAAGGGGCCTAACTGGCTTCTCCGAAACGCATACCAGCCATGTTTGAGAGGACTTGCTTCCTGGCATTCTGACCAACTTGGAACATTGTGGCATTTTTAAAATCTTGGACAATCTGGCAGACAAAAATAAGGTCTCGTTTTAAAATGTGTGCCTGTATTTGACTGCTAATAACGTTGGGCATATTTTACATGTAAATTAGCCAAAAACAACATACGGTACTTTTGGGAAATGTCTGTTTATGCCCTGTCCTTTGCCCATTTTTCTATTTTAGTTGTTTATATGTTTCATACTGATACATAGATGTTATTTTATAATATGAATCTTAATCATATGTCTGCCATGTGTATTGCAAATTTCCAGGTAATGGTCTACCTTTCAATCTTTTACTACAAATTTCTGTAAACCGTATTGTGTATCATTCTGCCTTATTTCACACAGACCACTGCACATAATTTAACTTCTTATTGGTCACCATAACCTGCCTCTCTCCAAGCGCCCTCAAGTCTGTACAACTGTTTGCCCTCTCATTAAATGGCCTCAGATCGCCATACACTTATGAGCACTTTTCTCTACTTTGGTTTCCCCCTTAGTGATCCACTATCCACATGTATTCCTTGTTATTAATGTATTAAAAATTACAATATTCTCCCCCGATTTCCTTAATGCATTTTTCTCTAGCAGCTACAGCCAGGGAACCAGACAAACAAGTCTGTAAGAACTAAAACTGTGTCTGAGGTGGGAGTCATTAGGTCGTACATGAGAACCCTAGGTGCTCTCCTACCAGTAAAATGCATGAACTCTACGGCATCACTTCAGAGTTCTCAGAGTCATTTTGTATTTTCTCGCTCATTCTTGGTTCTTTTTCAGCTAGTTAAGAGTGCCTGATATTTGAAACCCCAGTTCCTATACGCCAGAGACCCTTAAACAGAAGCCAGTGACAGTGCCATCCTTGTTGACTGATCAACTCTCGGACCCAAGATGTAACCCAGTCTACCTCCTCCCTCTCCAGGGTTTGAAACTCTTCAACAACACCCTCAACCACGTGCTCCTCTAAACTTTCTGAACAATTCCCATGGTGGACAGACACACCAATTATTTAATCAGGGTGTTCCATTTTGGACAGCTCTCATCATTCCAAGCGGTATCGACATATGGAACCTAATTCCCCAGAACTTGCATCCCATAGTCCGACATCTGTTCTCTGCTTGGCCTAACTCTACCATGTGTCTTTTTCACAATAAGACCAATGGTTGCTCTGTGGTCTGCACAGATCTCCCTGGGTGGGCCTGAACCCCCGCACCAAAACCAACCTTTTCCTTCCCCGGGATAAACACTGGGCTTTCCAAGTCCCGCTTTCCAAGTCCCGCCTGGGGGTGTGGAGTCACACAAATGGAGCTGCCCTGAGCTCAGAGGTGGCGCCAGAGCCGAAGAGTGCCAACGCCGATGAGGTCAGCGCTATTCCAATCCCCTTAGCCCCCCCCAAACACTGCGAGAAGCCTGCCCACCGGGCAAGGTGCATGTTCAATGGCAGCCGAGACGGGCTCTACACCAAGGCAGGTTGGTATTTAAGCTTTTCCTGAACCTTGCCTGCTGCTCTGGACGCCGGCAATTGGCTCTCGTTCCCTTCAGAGCGCTCCTGATTGTTTTGGCAGCGTCTCTGACTGCGTCTCCAACACCACTTCTTCCCCCACAGATCCCCCAAAAGGAAAGAGATATGCACAAAGCAGGTAGTTGTTTCTGTTCAACGATCTGGTCGCTCAGAAATGAGAACCTGGGCCTGTTCCCCTTGAGGCACAGCACCTGCCCCAGCCGCCATGGGGGTGCCCCCGGAGGTGGGTCCTTGATGGCCCAGGAGGCAAAGGGGCTGGCCCACGTAATGCTGTGGCAAAGGGCAGCTCATCGCAGGGGTACTGAGCCTCAACCCTGCGCAGGACAGAGCAGCTCAGAGGAGGACGAAGACCACGTCACTGAACAGGTCACTTGGTTGGCCAAACCCAAGGACCACCCTTCCTACAGGTAAGGAAAAAAAAGTGCTAAATACCTGTAGTCTCGGGCAGGAAGAGAAATACCTGGAGCTTTCCTCCCAGACTTTCGGTATTTTCTCCTCCGAAAATACCGAAATCCAAAGGGGTGGATTGGACCACAAGGTCCTGAAAGCTCCTATTAAATCTAATGCTCTTTGAGTCAAGCTGGTTACTTGGAGGAATGGGCACCAAACCACATCTACTGCCCTCACTTTCCACACAAGTCAGCACTGACGGTGCTGGGGTGTCCACCGGACCCTCACGGGTCTGTCTCCATTGCTGCCATCACTGTTACCGTCATCGGCATCACCACCGTCACCTAGGGCTCTGGGAGGCTTAGCTGGAACGAACGTTCAGGAGTTCGTGGCCGTCCTAGAGACGACACGCTGTCTCTCACTCAGGGAACATAAAAGTTGTGTTTTATGTTGCCTGTTTTGGTTTTCATCTTGACAACACCCCTTTGCATCAAATTCCTCGTCCCTTCTCCATCAGCACATGGGTGCACGCACACAGTTTACAAACGGTGTGGGGAATGGGATAGAGCAAGGTGTCAATTTGATCACTGAGTGGGGGGATTCTGTAAGCGAGATGCCATAGGTGAGCAACAAAGTACAGTCGAGGAAGCAGACAAGCTGAGGCGAGGGTCTGAGGAGCCAGTGACTTTCCTGCACGCTAGCAGGCAAGGGGGAGGACCGCGATTTCTCCCTCTGTTTTCTAAGCCAACGTGATATACTTTGACAGAATCATGTACATAATGTCTTAGATCTCTCTCCACTTCTTGCTCCTCCACACAAAAACCTTTCAGACCATCATGTAGAACAAGAAAAGGAAGAAGGAAGAACTTTCACTGTGTGTGCATATATCAAAACGTCAAGTTGTACCCCTAGAACAGTGGTCCCCAACCTTTTCGGCACCAGGGACCAGCTTCACGGAAGACAATTTTTCCACAGACTTGGGGTGGGGTAGGAGACGATTCAGGCGGTAATGCGAGTGACGGGGATCAAGGGGGAGCGGCAGATGAAGCTTCGCTCGCTGGCCCGCCGCTCACCTCCTTCTGTGCAGCCTGGGGTTTGGGGACCCCTGCCCTAGGGGGCTCCAAAATATACAATTTTGATATGTCAAATGATCTCTCAATAAAGCTGTTGGTGGAGGGGGGCGGGTAAGAGAGAAGGGTGGTAGCAGAGGGAGAAGCGAATCTCAGAGCATCACGTGTCCACTTCCTTCTACTGAAATCTAGAACAAAAGCATTTTGAAAGAGCATTAAAAATATGTCCGCCGGGTCATGGAGCAAAACCAAAGTCTTGAGCACTGACCGCACTTGAGGTCCACCAGTTCTCAGGGGGACCATATAACTGACTGTCCAAACTGGGGCCCATTTGAAAATGAAAGGAGACATTAGAACCAATTAGTGGGCATTAATTAATTAACAATCAGCTCAACTTAACTGTCCCGGCCCAATGGGGACTTACGTCGTCCTACAAATATGAGACCTTGGGCTCAGCTGATCTATAACTAATTTTTACCAAAGGATAAGTGAGAAAAATAAGGACAATGTAAGTATGTAGAGATGTGTCTACCATCATCCACTACCCCTTCTTGAGACGGTCCATCCTTCACCTGTGATGCTGTTCTCCCCACTTTGTGTGTGTTAAAATGTTCTTTTTAAAATAAATGGGGACTTCCCTGGTGGCGCAGTGGTTGAGAATCCACCTGCCAATGCAGGGGACATGGGTTCGTGCCCCGGTCCGGGAGGATCCCACATGCCACGGAGCAACTAAGCCCGTGCGCCACAACCACTGAGCCTGCGCTCTAGAGCCCGTGAGCCACTACTGAGCCTGCGTGCCACAACTACTGAAGCCCACACACCTAGAGCCTGTGCTCCGCAACAGGAGAAGCCACCGCAATGAGAAGCCAGCGCACCACAACGAAGAGTAGCCCCCATTCGCTGCAACTAGAGAAAGCCCGTGTTCAGCAATGAAGACCCAACACAGCCAAATAAATTAATGAATTAAAAATAAATTAAAATAATAATAAAAAATAAAATAAATGAATTTGTTCTAAGGGTAGATAACAGGGATATGTTATTTCTGTTGATCTGTTTGTTTGCTTGTTATTTTTCAAGTACTTAATCGACACAGTAAAAGTTGGTGAGCCTATGTCAATCCACCCAATATTTAAAACATTTCCCAAATTGTTTAAACCCCCAAATCTGGGACTACTTATGTGGATCTCTCCAGCTGACTAGGGAAAGTCTGGGTTTCAGCCTGTTGGCTGCCCCACACCCACACAGCGCTCAGACCCACCCATTCCTCCAGTTGTGCGGCATTATTATTTCCTAAATATTATTGCCTATTATTCATTTTTAACTTGGACCCCCTTCCCCGCGAATCATCAGAGGGGGTCAGGTCCCTTGAGTCCCAGAAGGGCAGCGCCTGCACCCCACAACGTTCGCCCATTCCCAGCCCTCCCCCACCCAGGAGCCGCGGCTCCCCCAGCATCACAGATACTGGAATTTGCCTCCGAACCATCTGGCCTGCATCGCCATGCAAACGACATCCCCACCGAGGGAGCCCAAGGCCAGGTTGCTATCTCAAGACCCCATGTTGGTTTGTTGTTATTTTTAAAGACAGCTCATTCAGCTGCGGCAGGGAACTAATTTCTTTTCAGCAGGGCTACAGCACCCATCCTGAAGTCAGGGCAGCCGGACAGAGATGGAGGAGATGGGGGCGGGGGAACTCGTATTAGCACAATTTCTAGGATCAAAGTCCTTTGTGACCTGAAAGATCTCCAGCTGTTAGATTATAAATTGGGGTTTAATTAGAGCCTTGTCAATCAACCCTTATCCCTGCCTTGGTTTGGGCAAATGGTTCTTAGTTTGGCAAGTCATTAATTAAGAGTTCGGAGAACACACGCTCAGGTTTTTGTGTCAAGCAGAGAAGCAGATGCTGGTGGTTTTCACTCTTCCAGAACTTCTTTTGTTCTCATTTTAGAGAGTAGAGATGCATTCCATTGGCTTCAGAAAGATAACCAGAGATGGGGAGGTTTACAAGTCTTGAAGCATCTATATCTTGTTAATTCAGGGGCAAAGACGAAGGCACAGCTTTGTCTAGAGCTTGAAGTCTGAGATTCGTGTTAACCGCCACCTGACTCTCGGTTCTGACCGTGGCGCCGAGCAGCCTCGGGCAAGCTACTGAGAGTCAGCTACTGAGCTTCGCTCCTCCCATCTCCAAGGCGAGAGCAGTGATAGTAGCGAACTTGTCATCAATATTACTCTTTCATTCAGCTATTATTTAGCGTCATCTACTAGGTCACAGGCACTGGGCTACGTTCTGGGAGTCTCACTGTCAATAATGCAAACAAAGCCCTTGCGCGGTTTACATTCCGAGCGGGAGAGGGAGGGAGGCAACAGCACACCAATAAACAAATAAAGATACAATGTAATGCCCCGTAAGGCTAAGTGCCAAGAAGAAGAATGGAAGAGAGTGCAGGGAGAAAAATCAGAGGGAGGTGTAAATGCACGCTGAGGGCTTAGGATGGTGCCTGGCACATAATAAGCGGTCCAGTTAGGGATGTGATGATAATGATGCTGACGGTGACGACGATGGCGGTGAGGATGGTGATGGTGAGAAGCTTGGTGAGAGCGATGATGATGATGATAACAGTGGTGTCAGTGACGATGACAGTGATTCCCGAAATTGTTGGCACACCAGATCCCTTCCTTCATCTTTTTCCATCCTTGGAAACAACACTTCAACCACCCTAACTGGAGTGAAAGGATGCCAAAACCATGCCCACTTTTTCTTTCTTCAAGTTCAACACTTCTCCTTAGATTTGGCCAAAGGTTTTGGAGCAAGTGTTCAGCTAGAGCTTCATGAAAAAGCAACACACATGCACGGCCCAAAAAAAGCATCCAAACTGGGAAAGAAAAGCGTTCCTTGTATTTTCTACTTGGCAACGAGCTCGTCTTAAATCAGAACAGGACTGATTCCTCGTAGATAGGAACTCTTAGAACCAGCTCTCCTACTGCCCTGAGCCGCACGTGGCTGAGTGCCCCTCAGCTACACCTAGGCCTTTTATTAGATTCTGGGAGGAAGGCTCTTAGGCCAGGCTGTTCCATTACTAATTTAGCACCGCAAAGGCAAAGCACAGCATGGGGAATGAACTTTGCTTGCCTCCCCCACCCCCCAGCCCTTTATGATTAGTGATCATCCCTTGGCAAAATAAAAGCGATGGTCATTTCCCTGTGAGCCCGTGACAGTGACAGAATAGTCCTGTTCCAAGGGCGTTTCTGGCTTCAGCCCAAATATGAGGTCATCATGTTCATCTAGCTTTGGACAAAATCCACGTATTTGCCACTGAGGCTAGAGCCAGGCTAAGCTGGAGAATGAATCATCCCCATCCATCTCTCTCTCCCCGTCTCCGTGAGTGAAGGCGAGAAGATAGAAGGAGATGACAAATAACACTAAGGGAATCCCAAGCATTGCTGTTTCTGCTCATCCAGACACATTTAGAGGGAAAGCATTTTGTTGTATTAAGGGGCATTCAAACAATACTGTTAACCAGGAAGGATAAAAACAGAGTTCCGTTATTTGGGGATTTTTTCATTGCAGTGAAAACATTTCTAGCTTAAGAAAAAAAAGGAATCCATGGGTTGTTCTGGGATAGTGCAAAGGCTTGACAGGAGAATTCCAGAACCAGGTCTCAGAATGGCTGGGAAGCTGCACAGCTCTAGGGCCCTGGCGGGCAGTCCGTCTCCAGAGACCACCGTCAGAATGAGTGAACGCCAACCATTCTAGCCTTTGGGTCAATGGACATCAGCCCAGGCGGCAGCGGATGGATGTTTAAGGTGGATTTGCTAATGGACTGGGAGGGTGCCAGGATGGAGCCAGATGGAGCTGGAGGCGACCACCGAGGTGTTGGCCTGGCAGGAATGCAGTAAGAGCGGACGTTCTGGGTGGGGGGGGGGTGGGGGGATCAAGAGTTCAGATTCGAACATGAGAAATCTCCAATCTGAAGGAGTAAATCAGCCGGTGCGGAGAGGATGCCGAGTGTGGTGCCTGGCACCTGGAAGCTACTCAAAAATATTACCCATTTGGCCGCTTCTTGATCACCTTACAGCGGGCAGGGCTCTGCCTATCTTTGCGTGATTGTCAGCCTCCTTGCATTTATCTCCCCGTGAAGGTCCAGGAAATATGAGCTGCGACTCGATGGGGGCCATCCCGGGCGGCTGGGGGGAAGATCAATGTCCTGTTTGAAGGGCGAGTTCCCCAGGGTTCACGCGCCCACGCATCCTGAAACCCGATCACTGCTGTGTCTTTCATGAAGATGGAATCCTTGACAGGTGATTATTTTTGCTCCCCACTGCATATCAAACATGCTAAAGATTAGTCACTTGTTAAGGGCCACCTGTTGACAAGGAAGGCGGAAGGCGGCAGGCAGAGATTCCTGCTGTTCCGGCCGGGATCTGATTATGCGAAGCACCAAGTGCCTTCACCCCTGAAGCCACTGACAGCCAGGGAGCTGGGGCCTGGGGCTCTCTGCAATTTGGGCAAAGACCCTGCGGCTGGCTGGCCTCTTGGCTTAACGAGCTCCTACTGACCATTCAGGTCTCAGCTGAAATGCCCCTTCCTCCAGGAAGCCGCCCTGCCCCAGCCCTGAGGAGCCCCCATTGTGCGCTCTCATGGAGCACCTGGCTTTCCCCCTCCAGCTCTTCCTATATGCAGTGATTTTATTAATCATCTCTTATGATGCGTTCAGCACTTATCTCCCATACAACTGAGCTTCCTGGGGCGGAAGGCCCCAATCTTTGGATTCTTTAACTCCATCCCGGACGGATCAATATTTATTGACTGGCCGTTGGCTGCAGAACGGAATGGGAAAATATGGGTTTATGAGTAAATACAGTACAATCATCACTCTGCGCCATTCTGACCTAAGAGATTAAAAACAAACCCCCCAAAATTTGGATGACAGGTATTCGCCAGTTCTAAAACCACTGGTTCCAATCTGTGGGCTACAGGGAGGGGCAACAATGTGAATTCATACTGGACCAAGGATTATCTTTACTGAAATGTTTTATGATGAAAATTGAATGACGTAAGTAGGGGAAAGTGTAATGAGCTCCCATACACCTACCAACTACATTCGTCAGTGTAAGACTTCGCCGTGCTTCCCAGAGTTCATGTCATTTCTTTCTTTTCTTTCCATACTTAAAAATGCATCTTTTAAAAACATAGGCATTTTCTTCCAATAATAGCAAAGGCATCTTGAGAGAAAATACTCTGTCCATATGAACTGGATTACGATTTTTAAAATGCACGCTATTGCAATGACCGATTTTCTAAAATTAAGAGTGTTACAAATTCACAGAAGGCATTCTTGTCAGGCTACATTTTCTTAACTCACAGACATTAAAAGTAAGAACAGCTATCCTAAGGAGTCTGGGATATTTTCTGATGTCAAATGTGAAAAGCACGGGAAACTTTGATTTAAAACTTCATTTTAGCCACAACCAGGATTTCTCCCTGGGCCCCCTCCTGTTGGAAGTGGCAAAGGGAAGAGATCAGAGAGGCGTGGGGGTCTTTTTCTTTGAGTGGTTTCTGCTCTCCCCATGCCGAGCTGCTCCAGGAGAGGTGGCCCGTGGTGAGGCCGTGGCCCAGAATGCACCCAGGGTGAGGCCAGGCCGGAGTGGACTCGGGTTTCTAAATTGCTTAGGGAGATGGATTCAAATGTCCAGTATGCGGGATACCTAACAGATAACATGGTTCTCGTCCTAGTCTGCTGTTTGCTAACTGTGTGTCATCGCTGGATCCTCTTAACGCCTGAACTACGGTGCTGGTCCTTTGCAAAATGAGTATAAGAATTCTGACCTCCCTGCCCCGCTTCTCAGGGTCAAAGACCCAAATGAGAATCTAGAGAAGTGTTTGCAAGCTGCTGAGCGCTGCACACATTTTCAAGGGCACGCGATGTCCACCGTTGCTCCGGGCTTTGTGAAGGCTCCTGCTTGTCGGGGGCGGGGTGCACCTTGGCGCTTCACCGAGCGTCGCAGCCACTTTGCCCTCTCACTCTTTGTCTTCATCCCAGCCGAGGTGGCCCCCGCCCGAGGAGGCCAGGACATCTGGACCCAACGCAAAGACACCCAATCGATCAGCAGCTTTGCCTACGACACTCCAGACAACTGCCCCAGCGGGTCCTTTCCTCGCCAAAAAGGCCAAATGGCCATCAAACGGTTGACCCCAACCCCCGCCCCAGTGCACAGCCCAAAGCTCCATGCTGCACATGCAGGTGGCGACGGCCTCGTCCACAGGGGGCAGGCTGGCCACTGCGACTGTGTGGTCCAACGCAGCAGTTTCGACCCTGGCTCCTCTCATCCCAGAATCCCCCGGGGAGGTTTCAGAAAGGACCCTCACCCAGGCCTCACCCTGGAGACGCCGGGTTGGACTCTCCGGCATTGGGGTCCAGGCACTGGTGTTTGCTGACAGCACCCAGGTCGTTCTAATGTGCGGCCGGGGCTGAGAACTGGCCGGCTAACCGATCGCTCAGGTCACCACCTTGCCTGTTCCAGCTGCTGAGAAATAAATTAACCAAATCACTTGTTTGACAAAAATCGTTTTCTAACCAAACAAAATAATAAAAACTTTATCCAGAGCCACATGGAGACCGACCCACAAAGATCAAACAAAACCACCACTGGCCTCCAACCCTCAATGGAAGAGATTCCAGTGGGATGAGTGACCGTGACAGCTTGGCTGGTCTTGCCCGTGTGGAGTTCACCTGGTGACGCAGTCGCTGGTTCAAGAGCCGAGGTGAGCTTTGTGCCTGAGCTACTTTAACCCCTTGAGGGTTGGCTGTTTCTCTGACAATATCCTGTTCTGCCAGGACCAATACTATTCATTCACTCGTCATTCTGACGGTTGTGGAGGCTTCCCTGCACACCAGCTGTGCTAAGTCACAAGGATATATCGATTAGGATTTGATCACTGTCTTCAGATGGGGAGGAGTTATGGGAATACAACAATAATTATAGCTGTAATTTATTGTGTTTCCTTTGTGCCAGGCATTCTGCTAAGAACCTGACATGCATTCTCTTGTCTGATCACTACGGCACCTCCATGAAGTAGTGAGTATTATTATAATCATTCTCTGTAGAGGAATCGGAGGCTCAGAGATGTTGGGTAATTTGCACAAGGTCACACAGCAAAGAGTGCTAGAGCTGGCATTTCAACCCAGCCCATGACTCCAGGTGGATGCTCCTCAGCTCACACACTGCTGCTTCCCACAGTGGAATCACCAGGACATGGATCCACAAGCATCAGGAGGCTGTCAGTGAATGCAGAGGCTCCACTTCTGGGGCCATAAGGTTTCCCCCCATGGCAGCTTGTTGATATTGGCTGATTTTCAGCTCTGTTTATGCTGACTCCAGCGTGGCTGGGAGGGAACAGTGGGGCTGACAAGTGTTTGACAACCTGCACCCTGCACGAAGCCCTGATTGGCTGAGTTTGCCAGTTTCCACGATGTAAACACTCCCACCATGGCTGATTTTGAACTTCCAATGTGATGTCACTGAACTCAGAGCTGGGAGAGATGCCCACAGTCAGCTCTCACCAGCTGGTGTAAGTGGGCTCCAGCAAACCTGGGAGGACTTCTCTGATTCTCTCCACTTGAAGGTCTTTGGAGGGCCATTAGGGATCATCTGGTCCTTTCTAATTTTGGTTCACGGAGGAGTTTTTAGACTGGAATCTCCATAACGGAAGGGGCCATTCCTAGTCTCACTCACCATTCATCTACCCTTCTACAGTCCTGGCTTAGTGTCTGCTAAGGAGTCGTCCTCTCTGGCTTGATGGGACGATGGCTTGGCCAAGGTGGCAGTGACGGAGCTGGCAGGATTAGGGCTTGTTCAAAGGTAGGATTGATGGGATTTGCTGTTGTTCGGTGTGGAAGGCAAAAGGGAGGGGGCCAAGCCTGACCCCTTATCCTGAGGATTGGAACTGGATTTTACTGGGATGGGAACCACTGGGAGGGGCAGGTCTGGGAGCATAGAAATGCAAAGCCTGGTTTGGACCATCCGAGTTGTCTGTTAGACCTGTAATAGGAGGCTGAGTAGGCTGTTATACATGCCAGTCCAAGGGATGTTGACGATGCAGTCAGGGACAGGACTGGCAAACCCTGGACCCCACGAATTGGTGGAAGAAGGGGTGAGGTGGAAACACTGGAGATGGTGGTTGGTGATGAGATGCTTGGAACTAAAGAGGGAATACAGTGACAGTCCATACGCTCTTGGGTTTGACCATGGAAGGGATGGATAAGAGCTTTGGAAGAGAAGATGTGTCGGCTCTGAGAGGCTTGAAGCATCATTGACAATTCTACATCATTATTAGGGCCACAAGTATCAGGACAGAAGCAGGTTTGGAGAGAGTGAGACATTCGGCGTATGAAAGAGAAATCACTGGACAAAAGTTGGGCTTTTAAATAGGTAGTCCTGAGGAAATTGGTTATCAACAGGAAAAATAAATTAGATTCTTACTTCAGATCATTTACAAAAATAATTTCTAGATAAAGTCTTATAAAAGGATAAAACAAAGTTTAAAAATCTCTAGAAGAAAATGTAGAAGACTCTATGATATTAGGATAGAGAAGGACTTTTCTAAAAAGCATCAAAAATTCACAAACCATAAAGGGTTATACTGTCAAAAATTATGCTGTTAAATGTTACTACATGCTAAATAAAGTGAAGAGAGAACCCACGTGCTGGAAATATATTTGCAGCGCATACATGTGGCAAAGAATTGGTATCCAACCTACATATATAAAGAACACCTATGAATCAATAAGAAATGAAAAACAACCTAATAGGAAAAAAGGAGCAGAGGATATGAGCAAGTGATTCGTAGAAGAGGACACCCTACTGATCTGTCATGGGGAAATGCCAGTTAAAGCCAAAAGGAGGTACCGTTTGTTCCCCACTGGTAGGTTTGGAGAAAGGAGACCGCGGGGGTGTTGATGGTGTCTGTGAGCTTGAGAAGCTGACACCACAGCTCCGAGAACAACACCCGTCTCTACTGAAATCCAGTATGTGCGACCCTCTACCCGGATGGCACGTCCGCATAGACACCGAGAGGAACTTCCATCCACATATGGGACGGCCCACTGCTGCTGAGTGAATTGCAGCAAAAACTCTGAAATAACACAGATATTCACTGATGGGAGAGCTGATAACTAAATTGGGGGAGGTTCACTCAAAAGCACACTCCAGAGCGGCGAACTTGAGGGACAGAGCTACGGTATCACCACGGATGAATCTCCAGGCATCGTGCGAAGCCAGCAATTTGCAGGATGAAATGTGCAGTAGGAAACCATTTATAGAGCATAAAAACATGCAAGCCAACACTTCACATTGTTTATGGATGAATCTACACGTGGCCAAAATATAAAAACATGCCAGGGGATGATAGACATCAAAATCAGGATAGTGGTCGACTCTTGGGAAGGGAGAAGGGAAGGCGGGGCCGGGGAGGAGCACGGAGCGGAGTTCCAATGCCTCTGCAATGTTTTCCTTCATAAGATAATATCCAGATAAACAGTGTAAAAGGCTAATGTTGGTAAATCTGAGCTCTAAGTATATGGTTACTGGTTACTTTATTCTCTGTACTCATCTGTAGGCTTGACATATTTCAAAGTTTTTAAAGGACAGACATTCCTTTCTTACTGAGCTGGACTTTAGATTCTAGAACTTTCGGATTTTAAGTCTAGAGGAAGGATTTTACATATTGTTGAATGTCATCACTTTGGGCCCTTCATTTCAACCTGCTAAAATTCACTTAGTTCATAAACATTTATGAAGCACCTCCTAAACAGCAGGTCCTAAGCTGTGGGCTTTCAGTTGTTTAGAGAGGCATTGGGCATAACTGTCTACCGTCTTTTGAATCGCTACTTTCTCACCAGCTCATGAGAATTACTTCTGAGCTTTGGGAACTCTGCTGTTTGATAAAATGGTTTGTTTTCAGTCAAGTATTTATAAAAATAGTGATTAGGTCTGCTGCCCAACAATGTACATACAGTTAACATTATTGTACTGTACACTTAAAAATGGTTAAAATGGTACACTTTATGGTATGTATTTTTTAACCACCAAAAAAAAAAAAAAGAAAAAGTGAGTAGGACAGCATTAAGTGCAGAGCCCTGTGGCAGGCTACTAGAGACTTCTCTCCAGATTAACTTTACATCCTAATCGACTCCGTGCCCGTGCATGCACGTGTGCATGTCTGTACACACTACATTTCACTTACAGAAACGTGGCCCAAGTTTTAGATGGTCAATTCAGGAAGGAAAATATCCTGAATCACCTCGAAGCATTTTTAAATTGTTTGCTCAATTAGTAGAAAGAAAAAAAAAGTTTGCTGGGCACAGATCTTCTTGTGTCTGTTTATGAAACCCAAGTGACAGCATTACGGGAGAAAGAGAACCCTCCGAGGGCCTTCTGTTGGCGAGAGTGTCCCCTCTTTACTCTTCGCCCCGGGCAGTGGTTGGCCCCTGGTGTTCTGAGGCCCCACAGTGGGTTTCACGTCTCTTCCTGCCTGACAACAAAATCTACCCTTGAACAGCCCCTCCCTGAGCTGTCTCATCTCCCCTCTTCCTTCTGTATTTTTATTTTCTTTACCACTCTTCTTTTCCTGCGTGTTTTGTTTTTTCCTTCTTTGCTATGCCGCTCCATCAATATTTAGTTTCTAAATATTTAGTTTCCACATTGCTGTTCTTGTACTGTTCAGCCAGAATCACTTGTCAATTCGCTCATTCACCACACAGCTCCTCGGCCCTGGCTGCAAGAAGAATCACCTGGGAAACTTCGAAGAGGTACCCCAGCCCCACAGCAGGCCAATTAAGTCAGAATCTCAGGGTGAGGTTTTTTGTCAAAAGCTTCCCAGATGACACTGCTGTGCAGCCAGGGTTGAGAAATGCTGATTTCATAGATATTAACTAAATCCTTCTGTACACCAAGTTGGGGGTTCCTAAGGGGGTGATAAGGAGGCCTTCCTGGAAGAGGTGACGGGTAAGTGTGGTAGGTCGCATTTCCCGGGGCACAACAGCAGTGCCCATCCCGAAAGCTCCTGCGCCACGGGGACCCTGATGTTGCTCATCATGTGGTCAAGTTCTCCCCACCTTGAACCTGGGCAGGTTTGTCACTGCTTTCATCAGCAGAATGATGGACATGGTACTATCCCCCTGCCAGCCCTTACCTGGGCTCTGCTTCCTCTCTTGGTAGTTCCTGTCTTTCAAGGAACAGGTCTATCTCATTTAAGTTATCAAACTTGTGAGCATGGAGCTGCTCACATAATTCCCTTTTTATCCTTTTAACGTCCACGGGATCAGCAGTAACGACTCCGCTTCCCTTTCTGAGCTTGGTCATTTGTGTCTTCGCTCTTTCTTTGTTCGTTAGCCTGGCTGGAAGTTTATCGATTGTGTTGATCTTTTCAAAGAACCAGCTTTAGGTTTTGTTGATTTTCTCTAAAAAAATGTAAAAGTTCCTGTTTTCAATTTCATAGATTTCTGCTCATTTTTAAAATGATTTCTTTTCTTCCACTTTAGGCCTAAATTCCTCCTCCTTCTCTAGTTTCCTAAGGTGGAAGCTTTGTTATTGATGTCAGATCTTCCTTTTTAGTATTTGCATTTAACTTCATACATTTCCCTCTTCTAAGCACTAGTTTCATTGCATCCCACAATTTTTGATAAGCTGTATTTTTGTTCTCATTTAGGTCAATGTATTTGAAACAATTGCTCAGGAGATTTCTTCTTGGACCCACAGGTGATTTAGAAGAGGTCTGTCTTCCTCTTCCTCGGGATGCTCCAGCTGCCATGACAGGGGAGGCCCAGGCCCCAGGAGAGGCCAAGTGAGGACACTAGCGGGCCACCTGCACTCAGCCGTGTCACTGAGCCCCCGAGAGGCCTGCACAGTTGAGCCTTCAGGCGGGGCAGCTCCAGCTGAGCTCTGCCCGCGATGGCCACGTTCAGCATCAAGGTAGGATTGGGCAGCTGCCGCTCTAAGCTGCTGAGTTAAGCTGTAAGCGAGGAGCAGCAGGTAACTGCACAGCCCGTGGAGACGGCGGGGACAGGCGGCAGGCTTCCCGGCCAAGGGGAGAGGAGTGCAGTCCCAGGTTCGGGAAAGGTCTGGCTCCTCTGTGGGCTGCAGGCCTCCAGCGTGACTAGAGCGCAGGGTCTGGGGAGAAAAACACCACCCACTCCACTTAAAAAACAGCAAAACGAGGAAGCGGAAACTCGCACGTCCAGTGTTTCCACGTTGCAGCTGTACCAAAGGCGTAGGAGAGCCGAGGGAAACGTAACACTGGCACAGCTTCAACTCGGGGCCTCTGCAACTTTCCCCCGTCCACGCCCCGTCCCCCAGAGAACCTACAGTGCCCCCTGCGTGCAGAACAGAGCCATCTCCCCTCTGGGTTTGGGCCGAGAGTGAGGTTGGGGTCAGCTTTGCTCTAGAAGCTGTCTGGATGGGAACAAGCCGTTCCTCTCACTTGACCTCTGAGGGTTTCGTTTATTATTCGGTGAAATGCCACTGGTGATGATCTCCCCTCGTGAGCCGCTTCCCAGCCGGGCACCGAGAACGTGACTGACGTCCAGACCTTCGCCAGCACCATCTCTACGCCTCTGGCCACATCCACGGCTGCTGCTGGCAGCTCTAACGGGAGCTTTGTGGTCATCGTTTACCCTTTGTGACCTGCAGACATGCCTGGCTCGGGCACTTAGGGACCATACGTGCTGCTGCGAAGCTGCCTCTGCGCCCACGTTCCCCATCTTCAAGAGCAGAGCCCAGGTTTTTGTTGGGGACCCTTCCCCACCCTAAATGAAAGGTTGGAGCTGACCCCACGCAGGATCCTAGGTCCTTGCAACTCAGGTCTGGCCCGTCAGTGTATCACCTACTCCTGCCAGAGTGATTGGCTCATGGCCCAATGCGGTCAATCAGCGCCACTGACTCAGTCCCAGGACTTCTGTGGACGCACCCTGGTATCAGGCCCAACTTTTCTACTCCCAGGCATGTGTCCCAGGATATAAGGTTCCCGCTGATATAAGGGCAGAAGGGGCAGTTCGGTTTAGAACGTTCTCGCCTGGAGCATCCTTGCCAATTGTGTGACCTTTGCCCTCCATCGCTCTGCTTTGTGGTCCTCCCAGCTGTAAAAAGAGAGAGGGGTTGGCTTCGCTTCCCTCCAGGGCCCCTTCCAACCCTAAGACTCTGGGAATCCAGGAAATCCCAATTTAGATGCACGGCTTCGGAAACTGGCAGCAGACAGAGAATGGAATCCGGAAGGCCCTGGCCATTGTGAACGCCAAGTCTAGACGATGGAGAGGGGGCCACTGAGGCAGGAAGAAGTGAAAGTCCCCTTCTCAGCGCCGCACCTTCCAGGAAGCAATAACCACACAAGTCTCAGCAACGCTCCCGAGGCTGCGATCTGGTTACCCTGGGGCACGGCCAAGGCCGCTGTTATTGTCCTCTGTCTGTTCACATCCAAACCCTCACACACCCAACCTAGTGCTTCCTCTGTGATAACACCAGTAGCAGGACCTGCCCCCCGTGTCATCCTGGACAAACAGGTGATGTTTATTTACAGCGTGTAAAAGAGACCATCTGACCAGCCGATGCCAGCTGAGAGCCACGGAGGCTGATAAAGGCGGCTTATCACAAAGGATTAGCAAATGTTATTTTCTCTTTGTTTGTTTGAAGTCCGGCATTTGGACAGTCACTGTGAGGCCCAGTGTGGTCGGGGCCAAGTTTAACAGTGACCACAGAGATGGCAGTGATTGCTCGGTGAAGATGAAACAGAATGAAATGAGCCAGCCGGCCAGCGCTATGTGCCAGGGAGAGACACGGCAGGGACCGTCAGGCTGGTTTGACAGCGAGAGACACAGTGAGGGTTAGTGAACTAGGTTGGCTTTGGACAAAATAACCACATGAAGCGAAAATTCTATGTGCAGATGCCCCGGGCCTCTCAACCTTGATGTTCATCATATAAATCACTGAGGCACCTGTGCATACCCGGGCTGCACCCAAGCAACGGAATCCGACTCTGGGGGTGCAACTTGGGTGTCAGTAATGCAGCCGAGTGTGAGATGCGTGCCCTAGATTAATGCTTCTCTCTCGTGCATTACGTCCCTGGGAATCTGGTTCAAGTGCAGGTTCCAATTTGGTAGATCTCGGGTGGGGCCTGAGGTTCTGCATTCCTGACATCTTCCTGGGGATGCCCACGCTGCTGGTCTGGGGACCACACGTCGGGTAACAAGCCTAGCTGACTGTTGTTCAAATGCCTCCAGCACTGCCCCTAGTACTCCCCGATGCTGGCAGAAGTGGGGCAGAGAGAGGGCTTCTCCTCTGTGGAAAAGGTGGGCTCAAGCTGCTACTGACCCAGCAGAGGAGAGCAGAGGTTGGAGCCTGGGGCACCACTGCAGCGGGTGGGACTGCGCGCCCTCTCAGGCAGGCGCCCCCAGGCTGAACGGGGCTGGGCTTTGTGGGTGAGCACCAAATGCGGGTCGGGGGACAAAATCTCATGATGAGATGCTTTCTAAAACACCCTTATTGAGATATAATTCACATACCATAACGTTCACCCACTTATCGTGCACAGTCAAGGATTTGTAGTATCTTCCCAGAGTCTACAGCCATCACAGCTATCTGGGGCTAGAATATTTCGTCACCCCCAAGGCTGCTATTTCAGGCCACTTTCACGCCAAGGCCAGCGCCACCTGCAGGAAGATTAGGTGCCTGAAGACTGTGTGCGAATACGAGAGGGAGCTGGACCCTTGGTTGGAAGCATGGAACACCGGCCCATCCGTCAGGGGAGGCGGAGGACACTGATTATCACCGACTTCAGGAAGCCCTCCAAGCCTTCCACACCCATTAACCTCCCCAGCCAGGCTGGGGACCCCGTGAGGGCAGGGTCTGTGCCTTTCTTCTCTGCAGCCGCATGCCTGGCCCCGTGCCGGACCACAGTAGGGTACGGTGAGTACGTGTATGCCAAGACCGTGCAGCCAGACCCCACTCTGCTACGGCGCTAGTGTCTGGGAATGGGCAGGGTGTGGTTCTGAATTTGTTCTCTATGATTTTAGTAGAACAAACACTGCATTACCACCCAGATGGCTTTGTCTCAATCTCACAGTTGGCACCTGGGTGTCCTCACGTGTACAACAGAGAGGAGCCCCCTCCCAGGCCCAGAGCTGTCCCAGGGCTTCTGTAACCCAGGAGCTCTGAGGGTAAAGTTGGAAGCAATGAATAGAGTTAAAGGTTGGAAAACTCTTGCTGAGTATAAAGCAACGGAGATTTCCCTGAAGGTGGAGATGGCTTCAGGGAGGGAGCCCCCATTCCTGGAGATATTTTAGGTGAACGCTTTCCCAAGATGTTACACAGGAGGCGTAGGTGACCTTGAGATCCTCCTGGAATAGGGTGCTCCTTCGGGTAAAAGACGGATCCTTACTAAGTGCTGACCATATGCTCACTCGTGATTTCTATCCTCCTATCAGCCAGGACGGACGAGGCTGGCTGCAATAACAAAACTTGGTGCTACAGACATGAAAGCTTGTTTCTCTTTCGCACGATGTAATCCGCCTGCCCTGTGTTCTGATCTCCCAAGTGCTGGCTGGGAACTCTCTGACACTGACCCTGCCACCATCCGTGTGTTACCGGCTGCCATGGCACAGGCTAAAGAGTCCCGGCAAATCGCACCCTGGGTTTTTAAACTTCCACCTGGAAGATACGTCACTTCTGCACACCTTTGTCCGCACCGCAAGGGCACAGAGAGGTGCAAGTCTACATGGGCCTAGAAGTCGGGGCTCAGCCCCAGTGACCACCACAGTTCCTCTCACTTGTGGGCTGCCCAAAGGCACACACGCTGTGGCTATTTTCCAGGCCGCATTCTTATTATTTTATAACAACAGTCATGGTCATGATAACACATATTCAGTTATTAGGTGCAAAACACCACTCCATGTGCTTTCCACGAATGCATTCTTTCGTTCATTCCACAGTTATAGATTGAGGACCTACTATGTGCTGAGCGTTGAGCAAAGCAATTCACAATCATTATCTCATTTATTCTTTGGGACAACCCCACGAGACAGCACATGCGTCAGGGCTTGTCAAGCTTAGGCAGAACAGGAATATTTAGGAATTTCTGTGCCAGACTCTCCGGACCAGATTCAGACCCAGAGGCACTGGAACCAGGAGTAACAGCTCATGGCTGAGGCCCCTGGGAGGCGACACCGTAGCTTGAGGGCCGGCGCTGGGCAGGTCCTTCCCGCCACCAGCCTTCCTGTGAGGGAGAGTGGGTAATGGTCTCAGGACGCAGCACGAAGAGGAACCCCGTTTCCACGCTGCTCAGAAAGCCACAACGCAGCAAAGGCTCACGACAGACGTCCTGTAGACGACAAAACTGAGCCTCCAGGACGTTCAAAATAAACCCACAAGGTAAACAACCACCACCACCCAGGCCCCAGCTGGACGGTGGCACAGCCAGGCCAGGGCAGTCCACTCCTGGCCCCACTGCCGAGCTGCAGGGCCTGGGTGTCACACGCGAGCACGTTCTAGGGGGACGTTCACAGCCAGGGAGGCTGACGTGTGTCCCCCACTGTCACTGCAGCCTCCCAGGCTCTCAAATCCACAAGGGCAGGGAGCAGACAGCTCCCCGCAGACAACCTGCTCCTTCCCAGCTTCTGCTCGGCCTCTGACCCCATTTGGCCCCTGGGCACTGCCTTCCCGGCCACAGGACGGCTGTGAGGCTGGTGAGCAGGGGGGGTGGGGCGGGAGGGAGGCACGTCTCAGGCTGGATTTATGGTCTCACTCCAGCCTCTCTACGACGGGAGCATCTTGGGCAAACCCTTCACCCGAGTCTCAACTTCCCGGTGGGTAAAACAGGAATAAAGTAACAGCAGAGCTCTGATGATAATTGTTAAATGGGGATGATGAGCATGACAGCTAGTTCCAAGCTGAGAAGGGCTTTCCGCACATTAGCTGCTTTTCAGTGCCACCTCTGAATGAATTTGTTTCCATTTTGCCATAGACATCTGTGGATGATCTCCTGGTAGGACAGTGACATCTCAACTAGTGATGCCATAGCCCAAAGATTTTAACGACAGCTTTTCCTGACTCCCAACAAAGCCGTGACCTGCTCGTCCAGAGAGCCCCAGCCTGGTTCCAGCGTGGGGAAGGCGGCCCTGGGCTCCGGGGCAGTGGGTGTGGGAATGCAGTGGCAGTAAGACTCACACAGCACGGCGGGGACTGTGGGCTGGCTTGATCCCTTCCTGTGTCTTCTGTGAAAGAAGAAGGAAAAAATCCTCCTTCTGAAACAAACCCCACTACGAATAGAACTAAAATACTCATTTACAGACTCCGAATCAGACGTCTTTTGGCTGTGAGAACATCCTCTACATCTGACAAAACAGAGACGAGTGGCATCTGCCCTGCCCCTCCCCGGGTCTCCTTCTCCACCACGTCCTGGGACACAGCCTGCCCAGGAGATGAGTGCAGGTGGGACATTCGGGGCCCCTGGAAACCACCTGGCGATGCTCTTCTAAGTACCCTGAGGAGGTGGGGAGGAAGCCCCCAGCCAGTGGAGTCTTCCTGGCCTCTCACACGTGCAGATCACCCCCTTTAACGAGCTGCAACAGGCTTTGGCTTGAAGCCTCTGGCAAACCCCGGCGTCCAGCGTGAGTTTCATAACACCGTTATGGTTTATTGCGTTTATTTTTACGTTGGATTCTAATGGTGACGAGAAAGTACCATTTCCATCAACGGCCGTGATGCAAACTTCTTGCAAAACAAAATAAAGTAAAAATGAAACAAGACTTGATTTAAAGAAATAGTAAGTGCGTGGTAATAGTACAAATGGAACGGAGGTAAAGGGAGACCAACGGTCAAAGTTTCAGAAATGTAGTTTTCATTCAACCAGACAGAGTGAAGGTGAATAAGACAAAGTGTATACAGCAAGAGTCCAATGTTATCAATATTTTAATTTACGTTTTCACTTCTCTCCTATTGCATGAGTTTCAAAACATCACAGTGGCTATGCCTGGGGAAGAGAGTAGGATCTCTACAGGGGGATCAGAAACCCCTGTCCCTGCGAATCATCACCTTTCAATAGCGAAGCAGAGACAGGGTGTCATTTGGAAAACGCATTTTCGCACCCAACCCCAGGGGCCATCCTTGCCCTCTGCCAGAAGCACCTCAGAACTACTCCCCCGCCTCCCAGTCTCTCCTCTGCTGACCAGTTCAGCACCTCATCTTGGCCTGGATTGTTTAAAAAACTAAAGCAGGCCTTTTTTTTTTAAAGGCAACTTTAAAAACAATAGTCACAGCTACCGTGCATTACACATTCTCGTAAATGTTTTCCCAGAGTTATCTCTTCATCACACGCTCTGACAGGACTGTAGGCCTCTCCTTTCTCCAACAGAGCCACGGAGCAAATGGCAGAGGCTGGATTTGGGCCCAACTCTGTCCAGCCTCAGGGAGGTAGAGCCATTAACCTTGCAGTGAGGACTAAAAACTGCAAACGAGGGATGCAAAGAACATCCAAAAAGCCTAAGAGAGGGAACAAGGAGAAGACACAGAACAGCAAGAGAAGGATGGAAAATAGAAGAAACAAAAGGGGGAAAAAACAGACGAAACTGTAAAAACCAATAAAACGTGTGAAAGGAACCATTCTGTTGAACGTGGGCTTTTGCAATCTCGGGCAGGATCACTTCCCCTTTCTTTTCACTAATGAGATGGCTCTATGCTCAGCGTGTGACAAATCGGTTTGGAATTACAATATTTTGACAGCCTCCTAATTGGCCTTCCAGCCTCTACTCCCACCCCCTCCAGGCCACTCTCTCTGCTGCCAGGGACATCTTTCCAACATGCAAATGTGACCTTGCCACTTCCCTGCTTTGCTTTGCATTTTTCAGTGGCGCCCCTGAGGGCTGGATCCAGTCCCAGGTGACCCCAGGCAACCTTTGCAGCCTCCCTGCAAGGAGCCGGCATGGGGTCTACTCTTCCTTGCAGATCCCCCTGCCCTGACTTCTCTCTCCAACTCAGGACACTCTTGGGCTCCTTGGAGGGTCCCTGCGACACAGATACCTCGTTCTTTGCCCTGTGGCAGTGTCCCCACTTCTGTGGCTGGCTGCGCATAAATCTATCTTCTCTTTACTCCTGGAGCTCTGCGAGGGCAGGGCTCACATTCTGTCCATCTCTCTCTAGTGCCTCACCCAGGAAGAGAATGGCAGAGGCCAAAAGAGATGAAATGACAGAACAGTTTGGTCAGATGTCTCTCAGAGAAGTACAGATCCGGTAGGAGCAAAGAAAAGGGGTCATCAACCAAGTGTGGGGGATGGGCAGGGCAGGGAAGGCTTCCTGGAGGAGGCGATGGGCAAGCCGAAAGCTGAGCTGGAATCTGTCAGCTGAAGAGGTGGGGAAGAGTGTTCTTGGCAGGGTGGAGGGTTTGGAGGGGCAGGGAAGTCTGCCTCTTTGAGTAGAGTTGGGAGGATGGTAAGAGATGAGGCTGGACAGGCAGGTCAGGGCCTGGAGTCCTTGCGACAGAGCTTAGGCTTCATGGCGAGAGCAGTGTGGACACCTAGCGGGTTTCTGTAAGCAGGAAGTAGTCTGGTTGGTTTCCATCTCAGAAAGGTCACTCTAGCCACAAAGGGGAGTACGGATTGGGAAGAGCGGTTGATGGGTGCCACGTCTGGCTGTGCAGGTTGGGCACTGCACAACTCTAGGGGTGCTACTGTCCCCTCTATGGTGGCTGTGGCAGTTGAAAAGGGCTGACCTCATCCGATGGCAGGGATTTCTGTCAGACGGTTGTCAAGGCAAGTTAGTAACAGGAGTTGGGATGTGAACCAGTGGCCTGGCTGTGACTGTAGAAGGAAGGGACCTGGTGCGTCCAAGAGACTCAGATGTGGATCAAGGAGGGCTTTGACCCTGTGACTTGGAATCAGCCTGGGACACAACCCAGCTGCCAGCTGGGTCCCTGAGTGTGTTCCTTGTGGGATCCAGGGCCACATAGAGGTGGGTTCATCATGACGCTAACGCAGTTTAGCTTCGGGGCCTGAACGTGCATTGGTCTCTTCCGATGAGTTCCCAAGGTCATAGGTTTCGGGGAAATTGGCAGAAGCAAGATGTCCTCATCCAATTGGCGGTGACTTCTGTCTCCCTCCCTCTGACTTGCCCTCTGCTGGGTGGCGTCTGCAGTCTAGGAGTGTGGCTGAGGGCAGCTGGCACGTGGAGCCTGGCTCGTGGGGGACGGACAGCTGTGGAGCAGTCGTTCTGGCACAGTCGGGATGCTGCTGGCTGTCCTGGCGGTGGGCACGGCTTCCTGTGCTGACTTTCCTCATAGCACAATGCGAAGGTGCAGACCCAAAAGTTGGACAGGTGGGATGAGCAGGCCCTGTGATGCCGCCACAAGAATTGCATGGGCAGTGGAGGGTATACGAGGTTGGGAGGCATGGAGCCAGTCGCTGGTCTGTGGAAAATTCCTCCAAACAGATGTGTGTGGTCGTAAAAGGAAGATTCGATTCTCTTGGACTCAAAGTCAAAATGGAAATCCATTTCCATCACGAGTACACTCAACAGTGCAGCGTACGCAGCGACGTGTGTGCCACCACCTTTTCAAACAGTTTTGGTGGGAATGGTATATTTCATAAAGTTTGAGTATGCCATTATAATTGGAATTTGGAAAAGCATTTTGGAATACTTCAAAGAAACAAGTGAGAAATGATGAACGTATCTGAAAGGTACCTTCTTTTGTCACCTTTAAATTCCATTATTAAAGAATCAAGTGACAAATTGAGATAAGATACTAACAGAATATGAAACAAAAGAGGTAAACATTCTGACTTGAGAAGTGAATTGTAACTGAAAATGTCCAGATCATAACAAAAGCACTCATTAATTTAGAAGAGATCAATTTCAGATACAAGCGATGAAGAAGCACTTGGATAGTCTGAAAACCTAATGAACGTGGAGAAGTGAATCATGTAATAAATATTGCAAAAATATTTACATTTCTGGCTAGTTTGACACAAAATAATCGACATTGAGGAAGACAGCATAAAATTCGCAAATAAAAACAGTGCTAATTTTCCAAGAAAACTTGAAATGGTGAAATCTTACAGGTCCTACATGAAAGAAATTCAGTAGAAGTTTCCCCAAATTTGACCACGGGCTTAAAAATTTTCCAGAACTGTTGCAGTTGGTATCTATGGGCCAGGTACAAGTATAATTATGCAATGCGAAACTAAAAGACTTTTTTTCTGAGCTACCAACAAGCATACACATACAAAAGCAAGCCACAGTCAAAGATGTCACAGGAAATACTCGGCTACCTTTCCATTCTCTCTATAGAAAATGATGCGGCCAAATTCGTATTATATGAAAAGGAGATCAAAGCTCGTGCAGCCGCCCGAAAAAAGCAGGGGAAAAAGTATTACAGACGTGGGTCAGGCAGCTAATCAGTAAAAATGCTACGTTACTTTGTGTGTTTAGTGATGTCTATCACACTTGTCAGGTTTTTAACATCTGCCATTTGTTAAGGTTTCTTTTCTGAGTATTCACTTTTGTAACTGCTTTTATATTTGGATTTTGAATTAATTTTCTTAGAGAAGGACCCCCAGATTGTGTGTACTGTTGGAGCCCAGAAAACCTGAATCTGCTGGTGGGGCCAGGAATATGTGTAGTAACTTCAGACCAAGCGGAGGTCACCTGGGGTCAGACTGATACGCGATGGTGCGGCTGCAGAGCTCAGGCTGGGAGCCTAGCAGGGGCTCCAGCTGAACTAACACGGCTCTGACCGTGGGTTCGCAGTTCCGGGGGCCTTTGCAGGCCGTCCCATCATTAATATTACCCGGCTCAAATCTATGAAGTCGACACCTCCCACCCAGGGCTCTGTCCTGGAGCCAAAATAACACACTCTAAGCTCGGATACAGTTGAAAGTGAAACCGCATGTTTTCTAAAGGTTTAAAAGCTCTTTTGAAGAAGGGCAGAGGGTCAGGAAAGAAGGAGCTGCGTTTACAGAGATTTGGCAACCCTTGCACGAGGAAGAGTCCCACTTATAACGTGTGCTTTCTCCCTGCGCGCTGCCCTGGCTGGAACGGACAGGCCGGTCCACCTTTGTGTCCACAGTGGTGACGAGGGCTTGGCCTCACAAGTCAGCTCCTGGGAGCGAGGCAAGCTCAGGTGCTTCAGAGGTGGAGGGAGGGCTCAGCTCGGCAAGGAGGCGGGGAGAAGGAAGTGGGGTAGAGCTGGGGAGAGACCTGAGCTGCAGGCCATGAGATGTTACAGCTGGCTGGGATCTCGGGAACAATTTACTCCAAATGATTCTCATATGCCCAGGGGAAAACCACCAAAACCCAGGAGCTTATGCATTTTGCCTGAAGTCACTATGAAATCTGGGGGGCAAAGGGCTGATTGGAAATCTGCTTTTCCACAGGAGTCTTTAGAATCTTATTCATCATATCGACACATAGTTGGTGTTCAGATTTTTCTGAATGAACTCACTGCTGGGGTACCTAAAAGGCTGCTGGGAGACTTCCCCAGTCATCGTTACGCTCACATTTTAAAGTACCACTTTGGGGCCCTTGTATCGTTATTAACAACAGCAACAACATTAGTAATACTGATAGTATTACTAATAATACTGTTCCCCGTCCAGAGATCTTACATGATCTTACATCAATCCACACTAAATGTGACTTCCTTGAGCATTTCTATTCCACTCCATGCTTTGCACGGGTGGGAACAGATGGCGGCTTGAATCTAAGTTCTGTCATTTTTGGCTGTAGAAGCCGGGACAAGAGATGAGACATCATACAGCCTCAGTTTCCCCAACTGTAAAATGGGTCCGACAGCCGTGCCCCATCCCTGGGTAGCTCCAAATCCTAAATGCAAACCTGAAAATACAGCCAAGGGCCAGCCCCAGAGGAAGTGCTCAGGAAACGCAGCTAAAGAACAAAATCAGGTACCAGGCGTTGGAGCCATTAGCCCCCTACGGGGTCTCACTCCCTGGGGTGGATGGTTTTACGTGGGCTCAGGGTGTCCAGGGAGCTGGTAACACGCTAGGTCTGGGTGTGTCTGGGAGGTGCTTCCAGACGAGACTAGCACTTGAACTGGTGGCCTGAGTAAAGAGGCCACCTTCACCAATGGGGTGGGCATCTCCCAATCCAGCGAGGGCCTGAGCAGAACAAAATCCAGGAAGAGGGGCAAATTTGCTCTCTCCACTTGAGCTGAGACGTCCACCTTCTCCTGCCCTCAGATGTCTGACACCCCTGGTTCTTGGGCTTTTGGACTCAGGTGGTAACTTACACCATCAGCTCCCTGCCCGTAACCCCCCAATTCTCGGGACTTCAGACTTGGACTGAACCACACCCCTGGCTTTCCTGGTTCCCCAGCTGGCAAACAGTGGCCTTCTCAGCCTCCATAACCAAGTCCTATAATTTATATATATATATATATATATATATGTAATATATAAAGTCTCCTATTGGTTCTGTTTCTCTGGAGAATTTAACACTTAACGACTGCTGCCAACTGACCGATATGGTAAGCAAGGGTGGCCCTACCATTGCTTGTTGAATGAAAGCGTGCATGAGTGACTGAGTGAGGGGGCAACAATCTGGGGGGCCCGTCTCAGTCAGCCCTTTTCTTCCTATAAGCCCTTTCAAGGATGATGATTGGCAGGCTGTCAGTGAGAACGTCTTCAGAGGCAGGCAGGTGGCCCGGAGGAAAGAAACAGGAGGGACTCAGATGTCACTCTGTTCCCCACCAAAGACACCGAAAAAACTGGATGTTTAAAGCACTGTGGTCACTGAATAAAATATACCCCCAGGTCTTCCTGAAGCCCACCAGCCTGCGACCTCTGACACATCACCCGGGGACGCCTGCTTGCTGGCGACACTTCTAAATGAGATTATTTCAGATCCCCAATCCCTTACTTGAAACTGCTGGGGCCAGATGCATGCAAAACTCAGACCTTTTATGGACTTTAGGAAGGTGATAGGGTGACTGTACCCTACACCCCGTCATCTTCCCGTGGGTCTGGGGCTGCCCTGTATCTTCAAACAGTTCTGCAGGCAGTGGTTGAGCTTTCACTTAAGGGCAGACTTCGTCACCAACGGAGGTTTTTTTAATCTCGGTTTTTCGGTTTTGGATACTGGAATTGAGGGGGAGGCATCGCAGATCTGTGTTGCCAGGGTTCTTAGTCTCTCAGGCGGATCGCAATAAACGCGCTGCCTCGAGTTTCCACGGGTCTCCTTCCCTTTGGCGGGCGGCGGCAGAACCTCCGGCTTCTCCTCCAAGACCAGGCACTTCCTCTGTCCTCCTCTCATCACCGACCTTTCCACCCAGACTTCTGACAGCCTCGAACGGATTTTCCTCTCTGCACGTCTTGCAGCATCAAGACTCTGAGTGCAGAGGCCAGTGTAGCTGCCGACGCAGAGTATCAGTACCAGGTGAGCAAACTGCTATCGGATGAGCAAAGGCAGCCCGTGAGGGCCACCCAGCCAGCCGTGGCGAACCGGGGCTGGAATCCCGTCTTTCAGCTCCTGCCTCCCAGCATTTTTCTCTAAGAAAGAAAATAGCCCAGGCTGTCAGGCCGAGGACAGTACATCATGGCTGAATTTGGCGAGGAGGCCTGTGGCCCCGATTCACATCCATCTAAAAGCCTCTTGCCTTTGGCAATCGTTTCTCCTGAAAGTGAAAATCCCTTTTGTCTGTGGGAAAAACCTCATAAAAAAAGAAAAGCCCAACCGAAAAGCACATTGGTTTCTATTTATAATAGGGGGGAAGGAATTTCACACAGATTCAACTCACATATGAAAAAAAGAACCAATTACTCAGAGGCAGATGTGTTTCCCATTTCCTATCAGCTCTAATTTTTTAGGTCACCACTCAGCTATTTGGAGAGTGTTTCATTTGAAGATGATTTCCTTATCGAGGACGCTGGGAGACGCTCAGCGCGCTACACTGGGAACATGCCCGTTCGCAGGGTCCCTCTCTGCTCACACACAGAAGGACAGTCAGCCACCAGCTGCCACGCGGCACCTGCTGTGTTTACCCCCCAGGAAGCCTGTGTCACCTCACAGGTAGCCCCCAACCTCAGCGTGGGGGACACGGTTGAAAGCAGTTCCTAGTTTCATTTCTTGCTCACAGATAGGAGGAGAGGAATGAAAGAGAAGATGAGGGACCGATTTCCAGAAAGCCAACAGTGGGAGGATGGAGCTGGAATTTCCAGCCACTCTTTCTGCCTTGCCTCTCTGCAGCTGGCAAGTTCTATGGAAAATGAAGATGCCTTTGAATGAATTTCATTCCGTGGTAAAATCCAATCTCAAGGCTGGAGGAATTCAGAGAGATTTGAAACTTTTGGCCCCTTGGCCGAGTCTGTCTGTCTGTCCGACTAGTGGCCATGAGGAGGTCATGGCCTCCTCCCATCAGCCAGTTAGATCCAAGGACGGCTTGACCACAACCATGGGGCTTGCCACCAATCGTCAACTGAAAACCCCCAGAGCTGAATTAGCGTGGTAGGTGCAGCCTTTCTGCTCTAGTCAATGTGAACCTGGGTACCTGGTCTAGTGGTTCATGAACAAGCAAGATAACTACAAAAAAATAAACCCAGCAATAGCAAATCTTGCTAAGTGGCAAGCATTTGCAGATGCTGCAGGAAAGGACTTTCTTTACATGAATTTTCTCAATCAACTCACGGTCGAATTGTGTCCCCCCAAGAGATGTTGGAGTCCTAAGCCCCAGTACTTGTGAATGTGACCTCATTCTCTAAGAGGGTCTTTGCAGATGATCAAGTTAAGATGAGGTTGTTAGGTAGGCCCTAATCCAATCTAGCAGGTGTCCTTATAAAAAGGGGGAATTTGGACAGATAGACAGACACACATGGGAGGAGACCATGTGAAGACAGGTTGAATGCCATCTACAAGCCAGGGGACACCGGAGGCCACCACAAGCCTGGAGAGAGGCCTGGAAGAGACTCTCCCTCATAACCCTCCAAAGGAACCAACCCTGCTGACACCTTGAGCTCAGATTCGTGGTCTCCAGAGCTGGGAGGGTGCCAGAGCTGGGTGCCTTTACTATTCCTGTTTTACAAATGCTAGTGCTAGAGAGAAGCTTTATAGATGCAGAAACTAAAGAAGTTAAGGGACTTCCCCAAGTTTAAACAGCTAGTGCGTTTTAGTCAGGACTTGAACGCAGCCCTCTCTGACTATAAAGCCCCAAGGATGTCAAGGATGCCCAAAGGGGTCCCAGAACGTGTGCAAGCTCACTTGGTCCAGTAGCAGCCAAGTGCACACGAGGACCCGGTCACTGCCGGGGCTCGGCCCCCCACGCCAGGCTGACCTCCACCCTGAACCAGGCAACGAGCACATTCGGGTCTGGAGTTCGGGTGGTGCCCGGGGATGCCCGTTCAATCGAAAGAGCAGAAGGTAGAGTAGGGGAGGAGCCTGCCGAACCCAGCTTCTCACTCTGGGCCACGCGGGCAGAACGGACGTGGCAGGCGGGGGGCAGGACACCTGGAAGAGTGAGGACACTCATTTCCAGAGCACCAGTTTACTCCAGGGTGAGTTGCTGCAAATGTCATCTTTATATTAAAGCAATAATCATAACTGACATTCTCAGTTAGAACTGTGCTCAGCTGCTGGTGATAAAGCCCTGAAATGAAAGTGGCTTAAGTAAACTAAGAGTTCCTTCTTGCTTGACACAAAGGAAGCCCGGGGGCTGGTGCGGTGTCTCCGTGACAGAAACATCCAGGCCCTGAGCAGGAAGGAAGGACTGGAACCTGTGCACGCACTTGCTGAGGGGGATGGAAGGAGGACTCGGGGTGTGGGGACCAGGGAATGTCCTGCTGGGCCAGAGATGAGAGACCAAAAGGTCACAGGGGATGTCAGATTGAAGGGTTGGGTTGAGGGTCCACCACGGATGGTGGCGGCATAGAGGAGCGTCCTGGGGGAAGGGAGCACAGGCAGGCGTGTTCGTACACCCACACCCTCCTTCAGAAACGGGGACAGAGAGGACCTGGGATGACATTCCCCTGGCTAGACTGCCCGCCCCCCCACGAGAGGGTTCTGCATTCAGCTGGCCTCACCACCACAGAGGATCCTGACTTCCCAGGTTCTCATTTCTGTCACAAAAGAAAAGAGGGGCGGGTCTTGCTTCTGTTTTAGGAGAGAATTGGGGAGCAGCTGCGACGTGTGAGGGGACTGGACGGAATAGCAAAAGGATATTTGAAAATCGTTTGCTTTGGTCCACTGATGCCCTTCACAGTGGTTGACAGATGCAAGTTAGCAACTTGGGTTATTTTTAACTTTGCTCTGGTTGCCGGACTCGGCTTCTCTGATGACTGCACTGTCCCGAGACTGGACCACATGGGTGATGGCTCTGTAGACAGGACGTCTGTGGGTCAACATGGAGAGAGGGGTCACTTCTAAATCCAGTCGGTAATGCAAAACCACAGTGGTCAACGGTACCCTTGAGAGCCATTTAACTCCCCCTGGAATGGCAGGAGCTGAGCTCTTAGGAAGCTCAAAAATCTAAGAAGGGACTTCTTTTGTTTAATCTATGAATTTTGGCCAAGGTGTCCCTATCCCTGGGGCTGGCCTAGTTAAAACAGGAGGAAAGGAATTTAAAACATGATTTCCTTTCAAGCACATCTAATCAAATTCCGGTCTGAGAACTGTCCGCCTATGTGTGACATTATGATTCCACCAAACTACTTCACGGAGGAGGGGGTCCCGCATCCCTGCAAGGTTCGCCGGCCCTCCGTGCCCCAGACCCGCCTTCCAGGAGTCAAGGCCGTACTTCCTGTCTGCTCCCTCTGACAGATGCACTTTCAAGAAACAAACCCTCCATGCAATCCAGCCTTGGGGCTTGGGGCTTGGCGACTTCTCCATGCCATTCGTCTTTCTAAAGTGGGAACATCAAGGTGGGAAGAGAAGGAAAAGTCAGCAAGCAGCCAGCCAGGAGCCGGCCGCCAGGGGAGGCTGGAGCCCCCGACGGCAGGACCACTGCTCAGAGCCCGGGGCCTGGGCCAGGCGGCAGGCACCCTCCGTGGTGCAGATGGAAACATCACAAACGGCCCTTTGTCGCCCCGCCGGGATCTGGGGGCGTCCCGTGAGCTGCAACGCGCACACACCCACTGGATTAAGAGCCGTCAGACTGGTTCCCAAAGCAAACACTGAGTTAATTTTTCCAGCATATTCCTTTCATGTCTGGGCTGCTTCAGGCTTCTCTGGGTCACTGGGCTCTTTGTTGCCGGCTTCGCTGAAGCCCCCCGGCCCACTCCGCCTCGCTGGCTCCTGGAGTCCCCTCCCCTCTACACCCAAGTCCTAATACAGTATTCCGTTTCACTTGGGCAAGGAGAGCCCCCAAAGAGATTGGCCTTTGAAATATGTGAGTCAGAGAGAAGCAGCTCCTGGAGGTTTCAGATCACATTTCTCTGGGCCCCTGGCACGTGTTGGCCTGTAGAAGCCAAGTCCTCATTTCGGGATGTGTCCCAGAGTCTGCTGGGGCGTGGGAGTCTCACCCCTCCCCTACTCACCACGCCACACCACCCCTAATCCTTCTTAAAGTGCACCAGGGGCTCCCGCTTCCCTCAGATCACAGCCACGCTCGTCCATGTGGTTCACAAGGCCCTGCCTGGTCCAGCCCCACCCTCACCACTCACCCCCAAGAACTCTGAATTTATTTTAGTTCCTTGAATGTCCCTGTGCTCTCTTACTGCTGGACACAAGAGGAAACCTATTTGCCATCTGTGTCAGTTAGGCTCCAATCAGGAGAGGAGGGAAAGCTCTGAATATTGAAAACAGAGAGAATTTAATACAGGGAATTGGCTGCACAAGTGATGGGACTGCTAAGAAGCCAACCAGGGGACAGTGAGGCGACCCACAGCTGAACAAGAGCAGTAGGCCTCCAGCATCACGAGGCTGGGGATGGAGGGGTGGGTCACCCAGCAGAAGCAGGAACCATGGAGGAGGGCGAGGAGACAGCCGTTGCTGGAGGCGTCACCCGAGGCAGGGAGGGAGAAGGGAACCCCCCGGCTTCTCCCCTCCTCCTGCCTCTGACTGTCCCCCAGCGCCCTCGCTGGCTGAACTGGCTGGAAGTCAGCCAACGCAGAAGTCTGGGAAGGCGGCCTGCAGATGGCGGCCCGCCCGTAAGACAAAGCAGGATGGGGAGGGCAGGGAATGCTCCTGAAGGCCAAAAGACACAGGATCAACGGCCCATCTCCGACCCAAGGTCTGCTTAGGAATCCTTCGCTCCGTATCCGTACTTCTTATCATCAGCCGCATCTATTATTCAAAGTGCTATTGGTTGTAAGTGACAGAAACTTACCTACGCAAGAAAAGGAACGTTGGTTTGCCTAACTGAAAACTCGGCTTTTGGGATTCGGTAGGGCTGAATCCAAGGACTCAAACAAAGGAAGCGGTCTCCCGTTCGGACCTCGTCGGCTCTCAGCTCTGCTTTCCTCTGTGCGGCTTCCATTTTCAGGGTGAGCGAGATGGCGGCTGCAGGCCTAAGACCCACCTTCTCAGAAACCTTGGTGGAAAAGCTGTCCTCCCGCTGCTAACAGCTCTAACCAAAGCCCTGGAACTGAGTCCTACTGGCCTGCTGGGACCTCGTGCCAGTCTTGGCACCAATGACTGTGGCCCAAGTAGCAGAATGTTCTGATTGGCCAGGCCTGGAGCCAGGAGATGAGGATCAAACCCACCCAAGCTCACAGACTAAAAGGGGCAGAGGAGGTAATACCAGTACAGGAAGTAATCGATGCTGGGATGACAAAAAAATCCTTTGCTTATTTATGGCACTGCTACCCAACCCGAAGAATGGGACGACTGGTTCTGTTTATGTCTGGGTGCGTCATCTGAATCTCCCATCAGAGATGAAGTTTCTCCACCGAGGGGCCACATCCTAGGAGCACTTTATTCTGGTTCCTTCTCGTGGGTCCGCTCTTCACACAGTCTGGATCATGCACAGTTTTCCAAGCTTCCGCATCAGTTGTCCCATTTGTTCATCCTGATTATCCTGAGCAATAACTAGGAAAGAAGATTTTCTTGCCTCCTAGCAGGGGAGACCGTGGACTAGGGGGGTTGAGGGAAGTGCCCGGGGCCACTGCAAGGAACACCAGTAACGGCTACAGCCACCAAACCCACTGAGCACCGAATAAACACCAGGCTTCTAGTGTCCTAACTCCTCTGGCCAGCAGCCCAGTGAGGCAGGCACGACTATCCAGTCCTGATGAAGAAATCAAGGCGCTTGCTCGAGGTCACACAGATGGTTAGTGATGGAGCCAGGACTTCATGTCAGGAACTCTGAGTCTAGAAAATGCAGGCTTTATGCCTCCCCCAATTCATCCTCTCTGCCTAAACATCCCTAGTTCCTTCAACTCCGTCTCGTGGGCTGGCTTTCCATACCGCCTCCACACCAGAGCCCTGGACAGCCCTGGTTTACACCCACGTCCCAGCGGAATGACCAGTAGCTGCCCTTCTGCCTGGACAGTACATTACACAGTCATCCCAGCCACAGTCAAACCCACAGCTCCCATCATTGTGCTGACCCCCTGCCCCACCCCTCTCAGCACTTCCTCCTGGCAGATGGGGGTACCGCCCTGGCACACCATCCAGCACCCCTGCTCCAGCGTTCGGGGTTCAGGAGTGGAGCGGACCAGCAAGGCTTGGCTCAGCTGTTCTATCCCGAGCCAGGCCCCCGACAGCCCCACACCCAAGATGTCCCCGTTCCTTCTTTCAGGTCTGACTTTTCCCATCCGACTGGCCAAATACGAGAGTGAGGCCCTGGCTTTAATTTCCAAAACACTGTTGAATAAACCAATTTCTCTTCAGGGACTGGAGACCCGGGAAGCTCTCTCTTAGCTGGAGGCTGACGGGAGGTGCTGGCACCTTGCTCTGCGGTGTCTTGGCCTTGTCCCAGGATGCCAGGGATGGGGATCTGTAGCGCTGGGCTGGGCGAGAGTGCACCGCAGGCGGGGAGGCTGGCTGACAGAGGGAGCCACGGGGGCCGCGGGGTCTTCAGGTTGTCCTTCCTGTTTTGTCTCCACTGGCTCATTGGTTCAGCAGGAGACAACTTTCTAAGGTCAGGGTTCCATTGGTCTTCGGGTTTTCTGCCCACCTTCACTCTATAGGTGCAGCAGTGAGAAGCGAACCAGGAACGACTAGCAGGGTCCGGACCAGGAGCCGACGGCCCCAGCAAGCAGTCCCGTCCCCCACCCTGCCTTCCCGCTCGTTCCTGGAAGGAGATGGGTGCTGGGGCTCTAGCACGAACCCTGGCACCAAAAGCACGTAGGAAAAAATTAGAATCAATGCTTTTTAAAGGAACGCAAACTCAAAGGTCTGTGTTTTCCCACTGGGAGGGGTGAGAACCCATCCCACCATGGGGCTGCAAGGGGCTGATGGCCAAGCCTCCACCTCTCAATTGGGGAAAATGAATTGCAATCTGATGCTCCAAAGGCAACTCACTTCTAAATGTTGTGTTCCTCAGTGACTTCCCATTCCTTGTCCTCCATCACTCCTGCCCCAACGCTCCATCCTCCAGCCACACCGACCCGCTAAGACTTCCCTGACTGCTACATGAGGACTCAGGACGCGGCACCAGAAGGCTGTCCCATCAGCCTGGAGTGAGCGTTCTTGCCTTCTCCCTTGCCATTTGTTAAGACCCAGACCAGATTCTGCCTTCCTTTGGAAGTTTTTCACACCCTGCCCCAACTCCTCTGCTCTGTGGCCCTGCAGCACCTGCACGTCCTTCGATTGCAGCTCCTACCTGTGACTGCACACCTGTCACCTCCAGTGGGCTACGAGCTGCTTGAGACCTGGACAGACACCTTTTTCTTCTGTCCCCACTGAGTCTGACACAGCATTTGGAAGACAACAGGCACTTGGCAATTATTGAACGAAAGCATACTTTGGGCACTCGACAAATCCTAACGTGGAAATGGAAATTGGTTGCCTGCTCTGTGCTAAGGTGGTGCTCAGCTCTGGCTGCACCTGGGGGAGGGCAGCTTGCCAGGACCCCACCCCCAATTAGAACATCATCAGGGTTCCTCCAAAAACTAAAAACAGAACTACCATATGACCTAGCAATTCCATTCCTGGGTATTTACCTGAAGAAAACAAAAACACTAACCCAAAATGATACATGCACCCCAGTGCACATGTTCATAGCAGCACTATTCACGATAGCCAAGCCATGGAAACAACCTAAGTGTCCATTGACAGATGAATGGATAAAGAAGGTGCAGTACATATATGCAATGGAATACTACTCGGCCATAAAAAAGAACGAAATAATGCCATTTGCAGCAACACGGACGCAACTAGAGATTATCGTACTAAGTGCAGCAAGCCAGAAAGAGAAAAACAAATGCTGTATGATATCACTTACATGTGGAATCTTAAAAAATAAAACAAACTAGTGAATATAACAAGGAAACAGACTCATGGATATAGAGAACAAACTAGTGGTTACCAGTGGGGAGAGGTAAAGGGGAGGGGCAAGCTAGGGGTATGGGATCAAGAGATGTAAACTCCTATGTATAAAATAAGTAAGCTACAAGGATATATTGTATAGCACAGGGAATACAGCCAATATTTTATAATAACTATAAGTGGAGTGTATTCGTAAAAATTGTGAATCACTATGTTGTACGCCTGAAACTTGTATAATATCGTACATCAAACACATCTCAATAAAAAGAAAAAGAACATCACTGGAACATTCTAAAAGATCTCAAGGTGAATTAATTAGCCAAGGGTGAGCCTGCCATGCTAGGGAATAAAAGCTGAGTAAGGCATGGTTTCCCCTCCTTAGAGACATCGAAATGACCAAGCTGATTTTTTTTCTCCAAGACAGGAATAGTTCTCAAAGTGGGGTTCCAGTAGCAGCAGCAAGGCCTCGCCCAAGAATGTGTTAGTTCAGATTCTGGAGCTCTGTCCGTGAACTGCTGCATCGTAAGCTGCAGGGAGGGGCTGTGCTCTAACACAGCCTCCCAGGGATCCTGAGCGGGCTGGAGTGTGAAAACCACTGCTCTAGAACTTGCCTCCCAAACTGTGACTCATTCACAGCCACGTCAGAAAGGCCAGGTGTTGTGAACGCGTAGATTCCTGAACCCCTTTGCAGTGCCAATGACTCGGAGCCTTGGAGAGAGGAGCACGCCGGTATCGAGTTGGAAGATGGACGCACATTGTATAAATAGCTTCCCAGGTGCTTCTCAAGCTCACGGAGGTGTGGTAACCAGTGCGCTAATACGATGACAGCTCAGATAAATGCCATCTGTCCCACTGCCCTCCCCTCTCAAAGCATGGACTTTGGTGAGTCAGGGGACAGTCAGAAAGTTGGGTCCAGCTGCCTTCTGTGCGCGCACCTTCCGATCTCCTTCTGAACCTCCAGTACTTAGCGTGACCTGGAAGGTTGCCCAGGACCCTGCTTTGAAGTCTCTGGTTTGGTCAATTCCAGCTCCACCTGCACTTGGGCACAGGGGGAGCCCGAGCACCACCCCCCACTGGCACCTTGCCAGTATCTCCTCGGCACCCTCCTGCCTCGGGAAGGGACCTCCTCCTTCAGGCAGACGGGCCATCACGACTAACAGACATGGACGAGTGTGGAGCCATCACTTGGGACTCTGAGACAACTTCCAGCTCCATGCCTGGGACCAGAGAGCTGCCAAACCTTCCACCAACACACATTTAATAATCCTAACACCCCCGCTTGTGAGCCGAGATTTCATTCTGTGCACATGTAAGCAAACACGTGAGCTTCTCAGCTGCTAACTCGGCAAGTGTAATTATATCCCGCGTTCCATTTTTATTCCATCGGTGAAGCCGAGCCAGGCTTGGAGGGAAACGGGGACCTGTCCCACCGAGGACAGCAGAGGCCCGAGCTCCGTTTCCTGTTGATGCTCCTGTGACGGACACGGAGCCAAGCTGCCCCTCCGTATGCACCAGCGGCAAGTTCTCGTCAGGCTCCAGGCAGCTGCCCACTCTGCTGTGCACAGCGTCTGCAGAGGCCTGTTAATTGGAGACTTTTAGGCCTCAGTATTCGCGGGTGGGCAAGAATGTGCCTGTCGGGGAGACCAGCCATTTCCAGATTTAGGAAAGAAAACACCTCGCTGTCAGAGCACCTGGTGAGCCCCACTGGGTACAGTGCACGCTGAATTCCATCCACTCCTCACCACCTCAGGACCACAAAGGATGACCAAAGTCATATAAATAACCACACGGCCGACTGGGAAGGCCCATGAGAGAGTGGCTAGGGCCATGATTTTCAAACTGGGTTCCAAGGAACCCTAAGGTGCCTCAAGGAGCCCATGGGGAGACGGGGCTGGAGCATCTACTGATCATCTGTTGGATGACCTTGGGCAATGAATTCCCTTCTCTGAGCCTCACTTTCCTCACCTGTAAAATGGAGGTAATAGTGCCTACTTTGCCTACTTTGTACACTTATTTTGAGGACTGAATGAAACACCATCTAGACGTGAGTGACAGCTTGATGCCCTTGTACCCACTTTAAGCCTGGAGGGTGATTGGGCAGAGAGGGCAAAGGGCGTTTGAGGAGAAAGGGTGGCCAGGTGACAGGTGCACGCGTGTCATGTGCTGGGTGAGATGCACCGACCCAAGTGGATGGTGGGGCTCCACATCCTCTGAGCGCTGGCCTGTCTCACAGCTCCCATGGCCCCAACTCCTTTCTAGAACAACCAGACTTCTCCTCTCATTTGCTTCCTGGACCCACACTGATCAGAGTCAGGCAATGGGTTTCTCTTTAGCATCTTCCTCAATTTAGGGTGAGGACACACTCTGGAAAACATATCATCCGACTGCCAGAAACATTCGACCCTTGCAACCACAGATGAAGTTGCTTTGTTATTCCTAGCAATGGTCGTGGTGCTAAGACCATCATCATCATCACCACCATCACCCTCTGATCACCTAACCTTCCCAGTACCCGTATGTTAGGAGCTAGGGTTACTCTCATCTTGCAGACAGGGAACAACTGAAGCCCAGAGAGTAATCCGTCCTCAGCTCCACATCCTGGCTGTGCTGGGATTTGAGCCCAGACCCCACTGCTGACACTCTCAGCCATGGGTGCTCCTACGCCAGTTTCGGTGCCGAAGGGTGACTGGAGGCTACTTCAGCACTGCGTACGTATGCTCCATCAGCCCCACGATGTTAATGGCGGGGATGATGGGGGCGGTACTGGACCCCACGGTGAGGAGGAAAGCTGGACACGGTGGTCTTTCAGCTGGGCACCTTGCCCCTTCGCATAAAATCTGAGTTCTCTTAGGAAGAAAGTAGGGGAGGTACTTGGGTATTAGGACTCCTTTTGACATTCAAAACGTGACTTGGGTTTATGGTGTCTCACATCACTATGGCCCTGCCTTCCCCACCGAGGGCCTTCACAAGCTGGGTCCATGGTCCCACAGTCCCTGTGAGGAACACAATATTAAATGGTGTATCTGGAGGGAAGCCCAGGGATAAGGGAAGAGTGGCTGCGTCTTTTCTGAAGGCAAGGAAGATCTCCCAGTCCTGCAATTCACTCCAGAATTATGGCCCGAGTTCTTTGTAGTGATCCATGTGACAGCTCTGCAAGCTCGTGTGGGACTGGGGGGTGTGGGAAGGATGGTTTTCATTCATTAGAATTCCTGGGGGGGACCCACTTTCCCTCTAAATTTCCCCCTCCAACTTGAATCCTCTAAGGAATTCCCTCGAAGGAAATTCTCCAGCATGTCCTTTTCATCGAGAGAACACAGTCCATGTCACTTCAGAGAACATTCAGCAAGGCAAGTTCATAGCTTTGGAATCCATCACACACACACCGAGGAAACTTCCTTCTCAGGCCTCTTGGAAAGGCTTTCCAAGTAGATTGTAAAGAGGTCCAGTGTGGTTGTTCACCAGCCAGAGGCGTGTCTGCACCCAAGTGAGCCTTTGTTCTTCCCTCTGCAACCCTGAGGCCCTTACGCCCCTGTCGTGTTGCCTCCAAGACACAAGCTCTGTGCCCCCCTTTCCAGGTTGGCATCGAGTCGGGTCCAGAGACTGTGCCAAGGGTGGAGCCAGGAAAAGCAAAGAGGTCTGACTCGTGAGGTAGGAGCTCCAACCCGGTCTTAGCTTCGCCCAGCAGAGAGGAAAATGCCACGAAGAGAACAAGTCAGACCCCAGGTACTCGCTCGTGAACCCTCAGGTCTCCTCTTCACGGACGCAGGCCGCACGTGTGACGGGAAGTGCATCCCATAGTCACTGGGTGCGCTGGTTTCCACAGCCGCTCGCCCACCAGCAGGGTGACTCAGCAGAAGGGGCTCCCCTGGGTTACAGAAGTGAATACGAGAAAAATCACGTATTTCTTATTGGAAATACAGGCTGGGGCTTCCCCGCCTGGCTGTTCTCTCCACATGCAAGGAGTCGGCCGGTGGGGGCACTGCTGGGGGACGAATTCCCTGAGAGAATCCCACCCTTCTATCCAGGACTCAGAAATCTGGAAGTCCCATTCATTCATTCACTGATTCTATAAATATACTGAGCATCTTCTACACACCAGGCACTGTCCAAGGCAAGGAAGGGTGGCAGGGAATGAGGCAGATTAAGTCTCTGCCCTCAGGAAGCTGACATTCCAACGGCAAAGTGGTGTGTAGCCAATGCCAGGGACGGGCAGTGCTCTGGGGACAGTGTTCTCCTCGGCTGGGAGCTGGGAGCAGGGCAGACACGGGGGCCTCAAGGCCTGTCCGTGCATACGACTTCACCCTTTTTACAGCCAAGAGGTTAATCCACCGTATGATTCCAAACAGCAGTTCTCCTAAATGGATTGAATGAGCAGGGTACAGAGTGTTGACCACCAAAATGGTTAAATCTTTCTATGTTCATGATTTAGAAACGCAGTGCACTCTACTCAGCCCCTTACTTTCACTATGGGGCCAGTGGAAGCCAAGGGATTAGGTTTGAAATGAAAAGACCTGGTGTTATTTTTATTACAACATCTCCAGGGATGATAGATCAATTCCATCTCGCCAACTTCCAGCAATTGGTACTGAATCCCAGACATCCTGTGTCGAGAAGAAATGAGACGCTAGCTTCAGATTCTGTGTGAGAGTGTCACTAAGGCCTGCCCTGGGCCCAGGAGCAAGGGCAGCCCGTGTGTACAGTGTGCCCTGGCCCAGGTCTAGGCGGACAGTCCCAGCTCTGATGCTGAGCCCTCTGCAGATCTCAAAATATGAGCAGACTTATAAAAAAGTCTGTCTATAAAATTAAAATATGGTGATTAAACAAGGTACACATCACACAACACTGCAGAGAGAGGAAGAAATGGGATGGTGTCAGGTGCTAAAAATATCCCACAGACCCTCCTAATGCATCACAATTTTCCAAAGGGTGGAGCCACTGAGCTGATGAGTGACAGGAAGGGGAGTTGGGGTGGCATGTGTGTATGTTCCATTTCTAGAATTCAGATGCCAGTTTCCTTGTTTGGGGGAAAAAGTGTTTAAAACAGATAAAACACAAGGAAAATGGAAAGTTGTTCAATTAATGTTGTCAAGGTTACAAGGCTCACATAATTAACATTGCAGCGCTTTGATGTAGAGATGCTCCACATGCTTTGTGGAGCCTGTTTGAAGTTTCTGACTGCTGCCACCGTCACCATCATCACCATCTTCATCAGCACCGTCATGACCACCATCACCATCATCATCTCCATCTCCATCACCATCATCATCTCCATCACCATTACCATCATCAGCATCATCATAATCACCATCACGAGTACCATCGTTACCATTATGGTGATTAATGTCAACAAGCATCCCGGAGTAATTGTGAGATTCTAGAGCAAGCCTGAGTCAGGTCAGCGGGAGCAGACAGTGAGAGAAGCCTCATAAACGGCGCCTTTCTCTCTGCCTCCTCTGTACACAGTTATAGGCAACCAGGAGCCCGGCATTTTATGCACCAGCTGTAGTGTCACCTCTGTCCCCGAGTTCTACCCAGAGCCTGACCTCGTGAGTCAATTACAGCTGTTTTCATCGTGCTCGTCGGCCTCCAGCATCCCCCCGGCCCCGCTTTCAACAAAGGGTGGATTCCCATGAACTCGCTTCTTTATTGCCAGCTGGTTCCGATTAGGGATGAACCAGTAAAACGAGGGGGTAATACAGTCGCAGTATGTTCCTAAATGTAGCACTTTTCCATGTGTTTTGATTTACCAGTTGACCAATAAAACCCAGTCCTTCAACAAGGTGGATCCCACACCTCACATGTTTTACTTATTTTGGTAAATGTAGCTTTTTAGAAATTGAAAAAAGATGGGGGGTGACTCGGGTCGATTATATCTCTTGCAGTGTGTGCATGTGTGTGCGCATAAGAGTTTGTATAAGTGTATGAATGAGTGTAGGGGTATGTGTGTGAGTATGTGAGAGCTTGTAAAGGTGTGTGTGAGTGTGTATGTGTGTGGGTATGAGTGTGCACCATGGTCAGAAGCTGGGTCCCTCTGGCAGGGTATTAGGCATTGATTTCGGAGCATCTAATATTTCTATCCAAATACTCCCCGTCAGCACCCTTGGTTAAATGGACTATGAATCTAAGAAGAAATAACAACAGGGATGTTTCCTCCCTCATCTTGTTAACTGGGCCCTTCCCTCCAAAACATCTACCTGCCACCTGCTTGTCAGCTCCCCTGTGAAGGCAGCTGTGTCTCAACAATCTTCCTTTCCCTTGAGCTGGATGGAACTGTTGACTATTCAGGCAGCAGGACTTTTGTCTGAAGTAGAGAAAGCCCCACACAGTAGCTTTCTGGCCTGGGAGCAGCTCTGTAGGCTTCCAGTTGGAATGAAGGACAGTGTCTTAAACACAAAGAAATGGCTTGGGAAAATTAGTACCAGGATGCTTTGGGTACCACTCAGAAGACCCTAACTCAGTCTAGAACAGGAGCCAGTGATGGGAGGGAAGATTCCTAACCCACAAAGCTCCGTGAGCCCCTCGCTCCTTGCATCTGTGCTCTGTTCCACGGGGGCCAGCCTGCGTGTCTGAGACAATGCTGTTCACGGCTGAACCTCCAGCCAAGTGCGGTGCAGGCACGCAGCTGGCGCTCCGTGTATGCTTGCTCACTGGGTGCAGGATCAGAGAGGGCACGGGGAGAGGCCTAGGAGAGGTTTTCTGAGGGAAGCGGATTTGAGTTTGGTACTGTGGATTCCATCCAGGAGGAGAGAAAGGAGGTTTTAAATGAGACTTGGACCTGACCGTTGGGATCAAAAAATCACAAGGGGACTTGGAGACCACCCAGCCTGCTCTCCTGCGACGCACGGAGCACTGTGCCTTTAAGAACAGGAGCATTGTACATTATAATCTATCATTCATTCATTCAGAAACGAAACTACAATGTTGAGTCCCTGCCCTCGTGGAGTTTACCCCCCAGGTGGGAAAAAACAGAAAGTCAACAAGTAAACAAGCAGGAAAAACAGGTGATGAGCAGAGCACCACACAGGACGATTAGCACGATCACTGTCTCTAGAAATTCCCGAAGCCAAACCTCAGGGAAGAGACGGGAAGAGCGTTCCAGGGAACCGCGAGCGCACAGGTGATGCCAAGGTGCACCAGGTAGGGAGCCACTGCTCAGGTAACAGGGAGCATCCTCGGGTGTTAAGCACGAGAGCTGGCTTATCTGAAATCTGTGCCCCCAAAGTGTGCTCAGGCCTTTCGGTGTGAGGACGGTCACGGCCACGGGGCAGACACGGGTCTTTGGTTTGAACATGATTATCCATTAAAACTTAATAATGCAGGTTTTTTCCTCCATTTTTCCTTAAACTTAGCAAGTTTTTCTGGCATTCAAAGAAGAAAAAACAAACCAATACAAATATCCCTTACTTGTATCTTTGCACAAGACAATGTGCAGAGGAAACGTCCAGTTGCTTCCTCTTCCAGGGGTCACTGCAGAAGCTGAACTCCGTGTCTCATGTGATCACGGCAGCCCTGATGCTTGAGGCTGAGTCGTCACTCTCAGTAGGAGAATCGAAATAAGGTCAGTCTTCCCACTGGGCCAACCTGCGTGAAGAGGGCACTTCATTGTTTTAAGGTAGTTCAAAGGTGGTGGAAAAAAATCCCTATAAAAACAAGCAGGAGTTTATTAAAACTCTAATGAGTATAAAGTTGCAGACACAGCGATTCATTCCTGGACATGGTTCCTGGGTTCATTTCTTTCCGCTCCCACGTGGAGAGATATCACCGGATAGAGGCACCAAGCAGACGGAGCCGGCCCAAGTGCTCCTGTGCAAGCCTTGCCTTACACTCCCCAGAAAATGGGACCGCGTCCTGGGAGAAGGCCTCTGCGTGTTACGTCTCCCATAGGAGTGATTCAGTTTCTCACCACCACTAGTCGGACCGTCATGACACAAGTAGCTGGGGGTGGGGCTGTCCAGCTTCCTGCTCGGTAGCCAATATTTAACGCCAGCCGGCCATGCTATGAGTAATGACACCAGGGGGAAACCAGGCACAAACTACGGACCTGCGGGCACCCTATTTCTAATGCTGCTCCTGGGGGCGGCCACTGTTGACAGTTTGGAGCATGTGCTTCTGCAAGCCTGGCAATGGTGGATCGAGAAGAGGCATTCTGCTACTGCGTGAATTCTTGAGAACTGCCCAGCCTAGCAGCTGCCTTTATGTCGCCATCCTCACAGCGGAGCAGAAGTGGTACAGAAAGGGGTCGAGTGTGTGGGTGTATGAAGTATGTGGACATGCGTGCTGTGCCTCACTGGGGCGAAGCCAGGAGAACAGCAATATACTCATATTTTAGGTCTATGCTCAACAGTCACGCTTACGTCCCACTGGATGGTCACTGTCTGATATCAACCGGGGGATGGGTCCCTGATAGCTACTTTCACTGCCTCCATCAAATGCGGTTTGTAACTGTTGATAATGACGATGATGATGGTAGTGAGACAGGTGACGATGGTGATGATGATGGTGGTGGTGGTAATGAGACTGGTGATGATAATCATAAGATGGTGATAATGGCGATGGTGATAATAGTGTCAGTGATGGTGATAGTGATGGTGATGACGATGATGGTGGTGATGACTAACACGTATATGGTGATGGTGGTGATGGTGATGGTGATGATAACGATGGTGATACTGATGATGGTGGTAATGACTAACACGTATATGGTGATGGTGGTGATGGTGGTGATGATGATAACGATGGTGATACTGATGATGGTGGTAATAATGTCAGTGGTGATAGCGATGGTGATAGTGATGGTGATGATGGTGATGATGGTGGTGATGATAACGATAAGGTGGTGATAATGGCAATGGCGATAGTAATGTCAGTGGTGATAGTGATGGAGATGACGATGATGGTGGTGATGACTAACACGTATATGGAACTCACAGGTGCCAGGCCCCGGTCTAAGCCCTTTGCATACATTAACCTCTTTAGTCCTCATAATTACCCTGTGAATGAGGAATTATAATTGTCTCCATTTCACGGGTGAGGAAACTGAGGCCGGAAGAGTGCAGACCCTCGTCCAATCTCCAGACATTTTAGAAAAACTCACTCTGGGAGCAGCGGCACAGAGGAGTTAAAATAAAAGGTTTTGTTTCTTTGGAAGCAGTAAACATAACTATAAAAACTTGTTTTTTAGCTCATTTGGAAACTGAAGGTCAGCAGGGTCACCTTGCCTTTTCTTTTCTTTATTTCTTCCCTTTTTATGTATTTACTTTTAAATATTTGAGCCTCTGTTTCACTGATGGTCTGTGAAAAATATTTGTCCCTCTCGAGGTGTTTATTCACCCTGGAAAACTGGCTGCCGTCCAAATGCTGTGTTTTCCAACTATCAATGTAAACTAAGGATTCACATTCTCAGAACAGTTAGGTATTGTTCATTCATTAAAAACCCTTTAAACCTCACGCTGTTTATCTCTTTGCTTTTACCTTGTTTATCGTACAAAAAACAGCACAAACACGAAATGGAAAACAGACAAGACAGACGGAGTGTGTTTAGGATTTTCCATAGGTCCTCGACGTTTTCCAGTGACGTGGAAGCGGAGGGTAGACGGGTGAAGAAACGACCGATTGCTGTCGGCACACAGTGCAGAGCATTTGAGAAACCAGGGCACCACCCAGGGCCTCAGGTGTCCGCTGGGAGCAGCTGGCCGTGGGTCCTGACTGGGCTTGTGCTCCACGCGGATCCTTCGCAAACCTTCATGGTCCCTCAGCAGGGCCCCATGCTACGTGCCCAGGGCAAAACTGGGGAGAAACCTGAAATCCAGGGACCAGAGGAACTTCGGTCTGGGCCAGGGAGTGAGCAGAAATTAAACAGGAGCACTCTATGACGGGTGACGGCAGAAACCATTCCGTTGTATTTTCTTTTCCTGAGCGCACAGAGGAGTGCGTGTATTTCTCTTCCCCCTCCCAGGTAGGCTGGGGCCAGGTGATTAGGTCTGACCAATGGGCCGTGAGCAGTGACCCCTGGCACTTTGGGTCAGAGGCAGTTAGGGCAGGACTGAGTTCGTGACACTCTCTCTCCTCCTGGCTGTGCCCAGAGCGGAGCCCCCACCCACCTGGGTCCCTAACTGGGGATGGGGAACAAGGCCCCAAGGAATTTCTTTGAACATGGACCCTAAGTGAGAAGTAGACCTTCGTTGTGTGACGTCACCTAGGTTCTGGGGTTGTCACTCGCCCATCCGCTGATACAAAGGGGCAACCCCACAGTGCTGTGGGGTGCAGGGGAAGGTAGCGGGTGGAGACGGTGGTCAGCACGGGCGTCCCCAGGCTGTGAGGGGTAAACTGAGCCGCAAAGGAGTCGGCCAGGTGATAAACAGAGGGAGAGCGTCCCTGCAGAGGGGGCAGCTTGTGGAAACGTTGACGGGCGAGAACCTGGCACATCCAAGGCAACGCGGACGGTCCAGCCGGGAGGAGAGGGCACAGGTGCGGCTCACAGGTGGAAGGAGCTGGGGCCTTGAAGACCATCGTAAGGTCGTGGTCTTAGCTCAGGCTGCCGTGACAAAGTACCGCAGACTGGGGGACCAAAACCACAGACACGCTTCTCACGGCTCTGGAGGTCGGAAGCATGAGATCAAGGAGCCGGCAGGTTTGGGTCCATGGTGAGATTGCTCTTCCTGGTTTATAGACGACGGCCTTCTCCCTGCGTCCTCCTCCTCTTCTGTGAGGGCACTGATCCCACCACGAGGGCCTCAACCTCTTAACTTCACCTAAACCTAATCACCTTGGAATTACACCTGCGAACACTGCCACATTTGGGGTTAGGGCTTCAACGTGTGAATCTGAGTGCGGCGGAGCAGAGCGTGGGGGACACAGTTCTACAGCATTGTGAAAACCGGAGAGAGTCATTAGGATGCTCTGAGCAGGGGTGACACAACCACACTGCATGGTAGCCCAGTGAGGCCTGGAGGCTGGAGAGGAACGGACTGTGGGGGGAAACTCCAGCTCCCTCTTTCACCCACGCACACATATATTCCATTGATACGTACCGAGGACCTAGTGCATGCCAGGCACTGTCCTAGGTGCTGGGGACATGGCAGGGAGCAAGACAGACCCAGACCCCTGTCCTCGTGGAGCTCACACGTAGAGACACACGTGGGGCTGGGGGCACGGGTCGGGGGTCTGGGTTCTCTTCTGCCTATATGCTGTATGCCCATAAAATGCTGAGCACACTCAGGCGATTGTGTTCCAGGTAGAGGTCTGACAGTGTATCTAGGGATAGTCCCTTGGGGAGGTAGAATAGGAGCAGGTCACCTCACAGCCCAGGGACCCCAGCCTCCAGCCCTCTGCCGGCTGGCCCAGCAGCTCCCAGACGGACATGCTTCCCCGGAGGCCCTCGAGACACTTTCATGGTGCGTGGGTGACGCATCTGAAATGTATTAACTGGTTTGTACTTATAATAATGTATTTTAAGAAAAAAAAAAGACATAACCCACGCTAATAATTGTACTGTTTATGATGATGTTGAGTAAAAAATGAGAGAGGAGGGTGTCAATTCGAAGTCGATGCCAAGCAAATATTCATCAAAAGAGTCATGGAAGACGTGGCAGGAAGGTTAGTCACGGGGCAGCCGGGAGGGAGGCAGCGGCCCCCGCAGCTACAGCCGGGGCCACAGTGCAGGGGCGGAAGGGCTGCTGCCTGGCTCCCCAGCGCTCCCTTTCCTCCTCCACGAAATTAGGGCAAAACCCTCCCTGATCACCAGGTGACCATATCCCATCAGTACTGCAGTGACTTCTTACCGTGCAGACCAAAGCCAGTTCCAAAACTCATCCTGCAGAGCGTCTGAGCAAGAAAAAACCGAAGATAAAAATGAAACGGGGAGATGCTGCCCCCTGGGCCGCTTCTCAGACAAGCAGACGGAAGCAGGTGGTGGGCGTTCTCTGAGAACTTGGAGGCTTGGGTGACAGGTCGTGTGCCCTGCGCACCGAGGTCCACAGTGCCGGGGGAGGGCAGTTTCTACAGCAGAGACCACAGCTTCCGGTGGAACGTGCTCCTGGCCGCTGAAGAGACCCACCGGTGCCCTGTGTGCAGGGCAGGGGCGTGGACCCTTCCCTCGCTCTTGCCCTGTCTGGGCACCATGCCCACAGATGGTACAGATGTCATCAACTCTCAGTGTTTATTTTTTGCTTTTTCCACTGCACATGAAGTCAGCTATCGGGTCAGACACGTTTTGCTTTTTTAATTTAGCCTGGCCTGTGACTCCAGCGTTGAGACGGGATCTAAGGGCAGGCTCTATCTGCGTTGACACAGAAGCGCCAACTGTGTCTCTCTGATGACAAGAGAAAAGCAGTTTTCAAAAAAGGGGAGAGCACGTGCAAAGCAGAGGTGGGGTCTCCCTGCTGTGGAGGGTCCTGGGGAGGCGGCCACCGAGCCGCGTCTACAGGAGAAGGAGGGGTGCTGTGACCAGCCGGCAAAGCCTGGAACTTCTTTCCTTCTGTTTCCCCCGAGACGCATGGTGGGTGGTGGGGCGGCTGAGTCCCTGGGGTGCAGGGTGGAGCAGCTCAGCTTCCTGAAGGCCCCACAGCACACTGAGTGGCCCAGGGTCTCGCAGGATGTTACTGCCTCGTTAGCCGTGTCGGCCCAGTGGTATTTGCTCAGCAGATGCCTGCTGCCACCTCTCATACGCTCTTATGCTCTGGGGACATAACGGTGGATAAGATGAACCCACCCTGTCCCCACGGGGCTTCCCATCCGGGAAGAGAATGGATCCCGTGAGCCACAGATGGTCTCAGAGCAAGGGTGGTCCTGCTCGCGCTCCCCTGCTTCCTTCCCACCCCTCCAGCTTCCCTCCTGGGCTGACCCTTCCATGCCTGACCCTGAAACAGCAGGGCTCCCCAGGGCCTGGGCCGGCCCTCCTCCTGCTCCAAAGCTGGACCAGGCCTCTTCTTCGACTCTCAGAGTTCCACCGAGCATCTCTGTGCTGTTTCCAAACAGAGCTCAGCCCTCTCCCCTGACCTCCCTCCAGCTGTGTCCCTGGAATCCACCCACCCACCTGTCCGGCGCTTGGGCAGCCTTGCACGGGGCAGGGCTCCCTCCACCTGCAAATCTGCGGTCACCGCTGGCCTGAATCTACCGGGAGCACGGCACTGGGCTTCCCCCGTCCCACGCGTCCCCCTGCTCCCCCTTCCTCGATCTCAGCCCAGCAGCAGGAGTGGTCCTTGCAAAACCCAAGTAGATCTGACAGCAAACGCAAGGGATGGTTTTAACACCGGCACCAATTTCCCAGCATCAGTTCCTCTCACTCCAAACCAGGCGATGCCCTCTGGCTGAAAGACGGTTATCTCCCTCACAGCCTTCTCACAGACCACCTGCCCCAGTCCCAGCGGCCTGCTGGGCCACTGCTGAAAATGGGCCGGTGGCATCCACTGCACCTGGAGCCTGGGCGACCCCCCAGCAAAGGCAAAGGTGAGTGTGAGTCACTGTGAGTGTGAGTGTGAGTCGGCTGAGCATTACAAGCCCCTGTGCGAGCCCGCCGCTGGGACGTGGAAGCAGCATTGTCCACAGATGACCTAACTGCTCTTTCAAGGATTTTTTCCTTCTGTACTGTTCTTAGCTGGGGGCCTGCAAGCTGACGTCAGAACTTACTTCAAGGAGAAGGAGGTCAGCCCCACTACACACAGTGCCAGGCCCCCTGCCCCCTCACTGCCACTCCCAGCCAAGGGGCCCAGAGACAAAACGTCACTCACTGTCCCCTGGCCAGACCAGGGGTGCCAGGAACCACAGAGGGCTGCTGGCCTCCCCTGAGGGCCCACGCGGCGGACGGCCCTCAGCAAACCTGAAGTCCTGCACGTGCTCACAGCCCTGCACACACATGCATGTTCACCCACGCGTGTCCTCCTCAGCTCCCTGCACACACACTTTGGGGTGGGGATGGCGTCTGTCCAGTGGAGGACAGGAGCTGGACGTGTCCACCTCCACGCCAGTGCCAGAAAAGGGCGAGCACAGACACTGAGGCCTCTGCCCTCCACTGGGGTGTCCACAGGGCCCCCACTGGGTGCTGACCTCCACGGAAGGTCTGTCGCTGGCCACGGCCATGTCCACCCAGCAGGGGCTCAGCCAGCGCTTGCCCAGCCAGACAGGCGGGGTCCAGAGTTGGGCCAAGGTTGAGGTCGGCACGATTTAAAATGATGCCAACCCCCCGCGCCGAGAGCAAGGACAAGGGCAGGAGGAGTTTCACCCTCCCCCTCCCTCTGCCCTGCCTGTCTCCTCCATTCACTCGGGGGACAAACAGAGAATGAGCAGGAGCTCCCTCGTGCTGAGCCAAGGGACTCAGGTGGACGCTGGCCGCTGCCCTCAGGGGCACAGAGGCATGTGTGGCCCCATCCCCCTTCCTCCTCCACGGCTCCCCCTCAGCACAGGGCCAGAGCCGTCCTGTCCTGGCTGCAGGCCAAACCAGGCAAGCCCCCGAACCCCGCCGGAGTCCGTGCTGGGCAAGCCCTGCGCAGGCTACGGCTGGGCCTGAGGCTGCCCTCTGGCCGCCCATGCGAGGTGATCGTGGAAGTCGGTCAGCCCTGGCTGGGCGGGCGGGCTGATGAGGCCCCTTTGGCACGTGGTAAACGGCCTGCAGTCCGACGCTCCCGTGTGTAGACAGAATCCCAGTCTCCCTGACTTCTGAGCCCCTGGAGGTGGCGCTGGGAGCCCGCGGCAGTGCCGCCTCCTCCCGCCTCTCCCTGTCCCGCACCTCTGGTCTGCTGCCCAAACCCAAGGATCTTCGCCAACGGTCAGCCCTGAGCACAGCTGGGGAGCCCGGCGCCCAGTGACCCCACAGCACGGGATGTTCCAAGTCCCCTTGCCTGGCCCTTGGCCCTTCTGTAGTTGAGACAGGAGTGGCGCCCTGGGGACAACAGTACACAGGCCGTCCAAGGACTGGCACACAACCCCCCTCTCTTTTAAGGGAAGTTTGAGAAAATCTGGCAAAGTAGAAAAGGTGGCACAGGCCACGTGTGTCTGCTCCTGGCTCAAACTCGGCAGAGGGTGGGGGACATACAAGGTCAGCTGGTGTCCCAAGGTCAGAGATCACTGACTATGTGGCCTTGGGCAAGTCACTTACCCTCTCTGGGCCTCACTTCTCTGGACAAGATTGGGGGTTGAAACTTTCAGCCGTGGCCCCTGCTCCCTGACTGCAGCCTCGCGTGTTGAGATGTGTCCGTCCGGGGCCCCAGGGAAGCTGTAGCGAGGATGGAGTGGGACGGGAGGGCTGTGCTGGGTGGGCCGGGGACAGTGGGCCCGAAAAGGAGGGAGAGCCTGGACCCGTGGACGCAAGGAGCGTGGGGTAACCCCAAGCCTCGGCCTTCCGTGCAGCTCCGGGAAGGTCTCCGCCAGGCTGATGGCGAGCCCTGAGGGACGAGGCCCCTGGAGGGTGTCCCTGCTGGCAGAAATGGCGGGACCTTGCACTTCTGCCGTGCTTGGCCATCGGCTGCCCAGAAGGCATGCAGCCTCGGCCAGAAAGTCAAGGCAGGCCCTGCGGTCACCACAGCTGGAGGCACCAGCTGCCCTCACTCGCTGCGGCGGGGAGATCCGAGCCATACACCCCCATGGGCTACTGCCACGGGGCGTGAATTTCGTTTGCTTCTTTCAAAAAGACTTAGTATTTATCAAACATTTAAGAACACAAGACTCTACCAGTACAAAGAGATAAAAATATTGTGCCAGCATTGTTTGTAATAACCAAAGATTGGAAACAACCCAAACGTCCAGTATCGGGAGACAGGGCTCCATGCATTGTGGGCGTCCAAACATGGAGTACCATGCAGCTGGTTAAAAAGAACAAGGCTCTGCTCATGTGGCAGCAGCGTGAATTCCAAGAGAGACTGCTGAGCGACAGAAGACGAAGTGTGGGACGTGGGACGAGCAGGCTGCCGTCTGCGTCTGCGTGAGCAGGGGCAGGAGGCCACCCATTCCGCCGGCGTCTGGGGGAACCGCCCTGGAGGAACCGCTGAGCTGGGAGTGGGCTCCATCCTAACAGCGAGAGGGACTCACCGTCCTGTTTTACGCGAAGGCCTTACTGCTCTGAAACTACTTCTATCTCCCCGTCGCGGCTCGCACGGCTTCTCTTTACGGTATGAATTAATGAATGGCTGCGTGCAGGCGGACACAAAGCCCTCCTGTTCCCAGCGAGTCTGTTCTGGTCTGCAAGACGCTCTGCAGCACAGAGAAGCAGGTCCACGCTGAGCTCAGCTGTGCACACTTGAGCCGCCGCGCCTTCCTCCTCCTCCTTCCCCTCCCCTCCCCCTCCCCCTTGCAGACTCCAGCGTCATATGGAAGAAATGAGTGAGGGTATTCGCGGTGCACGAGGATCTGTTTATTCCTTATACCCTTACCATTTAATCGGCGTTTACACTCGCTCACAGTGCTTTTACTCTCCCATCCAAACGCCTGATGAGAGACAAACTGTTTATTCAAAGCTGAGAGCTTCAAGGAATGAATCCTCGTCACGAGGGAGGTTCTGAACACTCCCCAAAATTAAGCTTCTCAGGACGGCACGGCCTCAAGGCCAGCAAGCGAATCCGGGAGGTGAGGCCTCGCCCTCACACACACTCACACTCTGACACATTCACACCGTCACACACATTCACACACACACACTCACACAATCACACCCTCACACAAGCAGACAACAAAGGCCACTTTCTCTCCCTGCAATGGGTTTTCCCCTAATTCCCTCGAACTTTCCCGTTTATTTCCTGTCCTTGGGAAAGGGAAATTTCTAAATCCTTTTGGGGTCTCTCATTAGGTCCTGACAAACGAGAGCACAAGAGGAACTTGAAGCCCACCATATCACCAAGTATGGGATAAAAATGTGCCCCTTCCCCTGCCCCCGCACCCCCGGGCATGAGCACGGGCTACCTAAGGCCCGGGAGGGCTGTTCCTCCTCCTGTCTTCCCCAGCTCCCAGCAAACGCTAAACTGGCCGGGTGGCCACACAGCCGGTAAAACCCAAGATGCAAATGGGCTGCTCTTCAAAAACAATACGGGGCTTTCTTTCAAGGCAGCCTGACCCGTCCCTGTGCCCCTGCCTCTGCCCTGATTGACAAGGCCCCTGGGACCCACAGGGTGAGGCCCTTATTAGGGCTGTGGCCTTTTCTGGGGCTTAGAGGCCCCCAGCAGATTATCGGGATGGCCCCGTGGGGACCCATCTTTCAGGTTGTCCTGTCAAGGGTTCCTGCCTCCTCCTTGGGATGCAGCCGAGGGGCCGGCGGGCGAGTGCTCTCGTCCACCATGTGGTTCCCTCTGTCCTTCCACGAGCACACAGATCACCCCCTGGAATGCCCTCATTTCCAACCCGGGGGTCCCGGCGGTGGAGACAGGCTGCGAGCCGTGGGTGGGATGTTGGCTGCGGCTCCCGCCCCTGGGCCATGACTGTCACCGCAGATCTCCGTGAAGAATGAGCCCCTAATCCTCGAGGGCGCACAACTGTGGCCTTATATTTCCCCACAGCCCCCAGTGTGACCTCAGGCCCCAAGGCCAGACTAGGAGGGGCTCCTACTGCCATCCCACCACGTGGGGACATCGAGGCCCCAGAGACAATTCATCGCGGCTGCAGAGTTGGACATACCCGTGAAGAGGTTGGAAAGCCACAAACCCAGTGCCATATGCTTCTTCCGTCCCCACTCCAGGCCCACCGGTCTCCTCCTTGTCCTGGAACACGCATGACCTGCCTGCCACAGGGCCTTTGTACGTGCTGGGCCGCTGCTTAGAGCGCAGCTGGCCCAGCTGGCCCATTCCATTCACCCATGTACCTGCCAAGCGTCCCCACTCAGAGGCCTCCCTGTCCACCTTGCCCGCTGCCCCCACCATGTCTCCTCACCCGCCGGATGCTTGTTAGAGCCCTGGCTCCCCCAACACAAATGAACGGACCTGTTTACTTGTTTGTGGAGCCCTTCCTCCGCTAGGTTGTAGGCAGTCTTTTGAAGGTAGGAATGTCCATGTATTTTGTCCACGGACGTATCTCCAGGCCCTAGAGAAGTGCCCGGCACATGGTAGGAGCTCAGTTAAGTATCGGACGGAAGCGTGGACAAAGGAAGGAGAGACGAGGCACCTGAGGGTTAGCGTCTCCGCTTTCAGCCGCTTCCCGTAACTGCCCCGTCACCCCGGTGCCACTGCTCCCACCACTGAAGCCATCTATACAGTGTGCTGACCCCCCCTACACAGCCCCAGCCACAGGCGGCAGGTCCAGGGAGCAGCCTGACCCCAAGTGGGGCAACCAGAAGTCAGTCCCCTCCCTGAGAACCTGGAGCTGGGACCAAGAGAGGAGTCCAGCCTTACGTCCTAGACAGCATGTACACTGCTGTGAAAACGTCCCCCGTAGCAGGGGAGACGGACTCAGGGGAGAAGGTCAGTGAAGCAAAACACAGACACACACGGGGTGTGGGGAGAGAGGATTCCCACACCATCCGGGGACCCGGTCCCACACCTTCCAGGGTCCAGCTCCATCCAGGTGTTCTTAGAAATTCCCCTTGTTTTGCGAAAGCTGGAACCCGTGCTCCACGCCAACAAGAACCTTGCTCACGCTCGCCCTTGGCCTGTCCTCCCACTGGCGAGGGGGCACTGGGCTTTGTGGGGATGGGACTGGGTGTCCCAGCACACCACCCCGACCTCCTGTGCGCAAGGAACCCGACCTGCTGGCGTGTGCATCATTTGGGATGTGCGTCCTCCGATCCACAGGGTCTTCTGAGCCCCTCTCTGTGCTGGGGACACGGTGGTGAGCCCACGGGCAAGGCCTTCATGCTGCAGGGCTCACGGCGACCTCATGACCCCGAGAAATAAAGTCAGTTATTACTCTGTCAGTGTGATGGAGAGAGCCGAGGGGCAGGGAGGGGGCAGGTGGCACTGACACGGTGACAGTGGAATGAAAGGGTAAAGAGGCTGCAAAGGCCCGGGGGTGGGGCACGCCTGTCTGAGAAACGGAGAGCCAGCCATTGGTCTGGGTGGAGGGGAGTGAGCAAGGGGAGATTCTGGAAAGAACCCTGGGGGGGGGGGGGGGCTCAGGGGACAACCGCAGACGCCTTTACAGGCCGTGCCTGTGACTTATTTGGGCCTCACAGGATCTTGGCGGGTCAGGAATGAGGAATGAAGACTCACACAGGTCAGAGGAGGTTAGGGTCACACGGCTCCTACAGGGAGGGTCTGGGGCTCGAACACAGCCCCTCTCCTTCCCACTGAACAGACCCTGTGGCCTAAATCCCAAGTTACCGTTGTACGCAGGGGCTGCACCGTCTCACATCCCCGCCAGCAGAGCACGGTGTTCCCGTTTCTCGGACTCCTCACCAGCACTTGTTCTTTTCTTTTCTTTTTGATTCTAGCAATCCCAGTGAGCGTGAGGTGGTATCTCATGGTGGTGTGATTTGCATTCCCCGGTGAGCACCCTTTTACGTGCTTGTTGGGCACAAAGGCTGCCGAGTGTGTGATTCCATTGTGTGAACCGTTCAGCACAGGCAAGCCCACCGGCAGGAAGCAGACTGGTGGTTGCTGGGGGCTGGGGGAGGGGCTGGGGAGTGGCTGCTAGTGGGCGCGGGTTTCCTTTGGGGGTGACGGAAATGTCCTGGAACTAGAGGTAATGACTGCACAACGCTGTGGACGTGCTAAATGCCGCCGGACTGCACACTTGAACACGGGTGAAATGGTGGCCTCTGTGTTTTACCAAAACAGGAACAGAAACGAAGGGCTCTCGGGGGTTCCGGGGAGGGCTCCCTGGTGATAACTGTATCATCTCCTAAAGTTCCTTTTTTCTGTATTTTGGCAAATTTATGGACAGGCTTGGACCCTCATCAAGGTTTTCAGGAATATACCTCGAGGAGAAAGTCTCAGGAAGGCCCACCGGGGCTTTCCCCACGTGTCCTGTCGGGGCCGAGGGGGAGACTGCCGACTGCCAGCTTCATGATAGACCAGATCCCAAGGTGCCGAGGAAGCACCCCTGATGTCACCCCCAACGCGGCCGGCACCCAATTAGATCCACGCCCAACGTGGAAGCTCGAAGAACATGGACTAGTAACAATAAACAGCTATTTGGTTACTTTTTATGGACATTTGGACTGCATTTCAGGCAATTTTATGCACAAATGCTAACATTTCCGAGGGTTCCCAAACTCCCAAACTGCACGTGAAATATCTACAGGGTGGACACCTGGAGTTTTACACTGCAGCCCCCTCGTGCGGGCCCGCGGATGTAAATCTGAATCTGTCCCAGGTCCCCGGCGAGACCAGTCCAGCCCCCAGTGCGCTTTATTGCCGGTCAGACAGGCCCATCTGGCAGCGGCCCCGCGTCCACAAGATGCAGACCCCGTGGAAGGGGCAGCGGGCGGTGTGGAGGCGAGGCCGCGGGTCTGGGTCTCTCGTGCTCAGTGGAGCCTCCAGCCTTTGCTGTCGGAGACCGTGCCCAGCTCTCTCCCTCCTTAATCTGGGTTTGTCCCAGGGGGCCCCAGGTGGATGAACCACCATCACCTCCCTCCAAGTCTGTGGCCCCTGCACAGAGGGAAGGTTGTTCTCAGACCTGCCTACGGCTGCCACTGCTGCAGGGGGAAGATCAGCCTCGTCACCAGGACTCCCCGGGCTGACTCCTGCCCAACTGCCCTCAGCGCACCTGCTCGCAAGTTCCCGGGTCAAGAACCCTGCCCAGCAGACGCTTCACCGCTTGCGAGTAAACAGCTTTACATAAATTCACAAACAGCTGAGTGAACAAACGATGTTATCTAGTCGACGAACATGCTAGAGTGAACGTCAGCTGGCCGTGGGACGCACCTTGGCATCCTTCTATCCTGACGGCTCAGGACGGCGTCAGCTACCCCCTCCCCCTGCTGTCTTCACCCCCTTTCCACTGGCGTGTCTCCTTTCGGCCTGCTTCCACCTTTTATGATGATTCTTTTACGATTGCGACTAAACACGTGGTTTTCTGCCTTCTTACATTAACGTTCCATCATTTATATTTCCCCAAGTTTCTGTAGGCTCTTCAATCAGCTGCTAAATGGTCCATCATAGTTTATTGTTTCAGAATCGGACAACCACGTCCTTTACTATAGAAGCGGGGCAGCAAACAATGGTCTGGGGGCCAGATCAAGTCTCCCTGGAACGAGTCACACGCACTCATTCACGTGTTGCCCGTGGCTGCTTTTGCGCCACCTCGGCAGGGCTGAGGAGCTGTGACAGAGACCATAAGTACATGGCCCGCAAAGCCAAAAATGATTTCTACCTGGCCCTTTAAGAAAGAGTTCCCCACCCCCTGTTCTAGGACATTTCGAGGTTTTCCAGATATTGGGAGTTAGATAACCGAGCAGGGAACATCCTTGCACATTTGAGTTTAAAGTTTTGATGCCACTTCGCTTTGGTATAAAATCTTAGAGATGGAATTTAGTAAAGGGAACAAACATTCTATTTCCCTGAATTTGCAGTCATGTTGTACAAAATTTACTAGGCTACCAAAATTCAGTGAACTCTCTAGTTTCACTACTACCATCAAATAAGCACTGAATGTCAATGTTTATGGAATGTCAGGGGTTACATGGGAAGCAGAGAAATGATACTTGAGGGCTTCTTTAATTTCATTACTTTGAATATTTAGAGACCAGATTTATATTTTGGTGATGTTTTTACTTTCCCAAAAGTCCAATGATGAAGCTATGGTTTAAAGAGATCCCCAAACACCTTGGCTTGTTGTGAAAATCCTCTTCTAGGGAAAAGGAATTCCTGGGAAGAGGAAAAGGGGTTATTTTTCTAAGAGAATTAAATTTCTGTGGGGATAGCAATTTCAGAGGGAAGCTTTTCCTCTGTGCTGGTATGTTTGCTGGGGAAAACTGACAAGATTAGGTCTAGGAACAAGCTGCTTTGGAAATGTGGGGTTTCCCCATAGCCTGTTGCTTGTAAGCCCCCAGGGAAACTCATAAAGAGCATTAATGCAGCTCTAACTGACCCCCTCCCCCACCCCCTGCTCCAGCCTTCAGGTTGGAGCTAGGGCTCCCAGTGAGCACTGCTGGTCGACCAGGTGGCCAAGAAGTGGCTGTTCTGTGCCGCTGGCTCTGGTGGGAGACGGCTCCAGGTTGGAGCCGTGTGTGCCTTTTGTATTCCCACGGCCTCTGCAGAGCAGATAGACACTTTCTAAGAGGCTGACAATTCCATGGCAGCAGACCAAGAGTCCCCAGGCGGAGGAGAAGCAAAGTTTCATGATTTGTTTATGCAGCTTCTCAAGTTGACCAGGAAGATATTGTTGGGTGTCACTCAGCCCCCGGCCCTCCACCCCGCCTTTACCCTGTGTGGCAGCCCCCTGCTTTGAGCCTGGATGTGGAACAAAGCAAGTTCACTGGGAATAAAGTTGTAAATGAAAGTGTAGCTCAAAACAGACCAAGTCAGGAACCCTCGTGCCTGTGGCCAACGCGTCCCTTCACGATCCACCCTGAGGGATTTTACCCCCAGCTGCACATTAGAACCCCCTTGGGGAGCTTTTGAAAAAAAACCACTGACATTTACTTGGGGGTCCTACCCCCATATATTGTGAGTTAATTGATCTTGGGTGGGACCGCATCACCTACATTTCTTAAGGGCTTCCCACGGAGATTCAATGAGCAGAGTGGGGACCCACGGCCGCTACATAACTTTCTAGCTCCTCCCCTTGGCCCCTCCACCATCCCTCCACCCCCTCCGCCAGCCACACTGACATTCTCTCCACCCCTCACCACCTGACCAACCCTCACTCACCCATGAGGACAAGCATCCAGTAAGATAATGGATGTGAGTGTGGATTGAACGTGGCCCAGATTTCAGAGGCTGACGTACCTGAATTCTGATCCCAACTCCAGCATCCAAAGATTGCCTGATTTGGGGCAAACTTCTGCATGCTTTCAACCTATTTTCGTATCTGTATGCAAGTCATGATGGACTAAATATGAAGAATACACTCTCAATAAACTGTGGCTTTTAAATTACATATTATTATTTCTAAAGCATTGGCCCCTTAGAGGGAATCCAGCCGCTGACTTTAATGGCACTGTGAGTCCCCAGCATGCTTGTACAAAGGGTCTTTGAACACTGCCTGCTTGTTGCCTCTTCAAGGATATTTGTGTGTGGACTCTATCTTCGATCATCTTTAGGGATAGCACATCTTTATAAGTTGGTCTGAATATTAGAATAGCCAAAAATCTTTCAGAACCAGTTCTGATGATTCACTGATTTAACAAGCATGGCTTGTGTTCCAAGTGAAGAAATGAAACCAATTTCACAACTGGATTCTGCAGTACCTGGGTGGATCTGAAAGTCTCAAATGTCAACGACTAATGTTGATGGTGCCTTTGCAGATTGGGGATGTCTACCTATTGGTCTGCTTATTTGACAAGTGTCTCCCATTCCTTTGCAGAAGGAGGCTGGGGAGAGAGGGAGAGAGACAGAAAGAGAGAGAGAGGATAGATACATACATAACAGAAAACTACTTTGTCTTACAAAGTACACAGAGAATAATCAAAGAGCATTGTGAGAAGACTAATGACAATCAGCCTTATGAAGCAAAATGTGTTAAGAGCCATTGTTTAGGACAGCAACCCTCAGTTAAATAAGCAAAACTTTGAGCAGAGACTGGAGGTGGTAGCTGAAACCTGGTCCTCTCACTGCTAAATTAAGCAGTGAATCATTATTGGACAGACTTCAGCTAGGACACAAACATGTAGATAGAGTTGGTTATCCCAGAGCCAACGTTAATCACCAGCATCTAATAATCATAGGTCATAAAAGAAGTTTATGTGCATTTCCCGGACTTTCTGTCTCAAGCCATTGGTTTCCTTCAAGGCAACATCAGTGAGGAAGGGCCATGTGGGGAAGTGGTTAAGAGCATTAGCCTTGCAGCCAAACGAGCCTGCGATGAGTTTGGCCCATGACAGTCTGGCTGTGTGGTCTGGGGCAAGACCCTTGAGCTTGGCACGTGGCCTGATGGGAGAATCCCTGGCTCTAGTCCTGGCTCTCCAGGCAGTTTTACACAGTAACTGCCCCTCAGTTTCTGCCTGAAGTTAGGTCTCTGCACCATTTCAAACACAGCTGCTAATGACGCTTGTCATAAAGACCAAGCAAGTGGGCCAGTTGTCAAGCTGTCATCTTAACCCAGCCCAGCATGGCAGCCATCCCAACTGTGTGCCTGGGTCACTGGGATTGTCCTGCTGAGCAGGGCCTGTGCAGCTCCTCCAAGGCAGGGATGGAAGAGATATGGCGCCATGGACAGCATCAGCCAGAACATCGAAGCCGGGAGGCCCTCTCAAGTCCAGTTGTGTGACCTTGAATGAGCCATGTAACCTTTCTGAGTGTCAATTTATCTTTAACTATACGGATGTGACAGTGTCTACTCCAAGCAGGGGACAAGTGTCTCTAAAGATCAAAAGACACCTGCTGTTCCCTGATGCCAGTGCTAGAACACTGTACCCTTCTGCCTGTCAGAGGGTGGGGGGAGGGATGGGCCCCTTGAGGCAGGGAACATGTCTTGTCCATCTACACACCCCCAACCCTGGCCATGAGAGGCCTCAGTTCAACTGGGAGGCCTGGGTCCAGGTCCTCTCCTGTTTCTTAACTTCCCTAAGCCTCTTCTATTTTCATCAAAAGAGACGGACAATAATGGTTCCAGGAGGATTAACCAAATCTGTATGTATTACACTTGCATGGCACCTGGAGGTGCAAAGTGCTCAGTGTACATGAAGGGAATCATCACCATCATCACCATCGTCACCACCATTATCATCATCGCCACCATCACCATCATCACCATCATGATCTCTAACTCCCATGTGCCAGGAACTGACCTAAGAGATTCTGTAAATTGACCCACTTAGCCTCCCAACCCATACTGTGGGTACTTTGATCATTATTACCTTTGCTCAGTGGAGCAACCTGAGACACAGAGAGAGTGAGTAATGCTTGAGGCTGACCCAGGCAGGAAGTGGCAGAGGCAGGATTTGAACCCAAGTATCTGGCCCCAGAGCCTGCATTCCGAACTCTCTCAGCTAGGCTGAAAGCCTGTTTAAAGCTAGTCGAAAACATGCCGTTGGATGCACTTACACATAAAAACTGGATTTATAGGCCTGAATAAAATTAGAAGATTTCACAGCCAATTGAACACACTGGACCGTTATGCCGGATAATCCAAATCAGCTCTTCTATTTGATCTTGCTTGAAACTGGTGGATGCTGTTATTACTACATGGCTAAAAATTAAGAGGAAACGCTTCCTGTGTTGTCTCACAGCCAAATCAGCTGAGTTTTCTAATACCTGTAATTATTAACTGGAAAATTTGTCCTGATCTCCGCAAAAGAAAGTTTCCAAGTAAGATCTTTATCAACCAGCACACTGTGGATATGGAGATAAACAGCCCAGCTCACCCCAAATGCCTTTTGTGTTGTTTATTTTTTAAGAACATGCACGATTTCATTTGAAGTTCGGCATTTTTGGTGGCTGGCTCTCTTGGCCTTCTGTTTTCCCTTTCCGCAGGTCAGCACTTCTTCCACATGGGATGTAGAGACACTGGGATGTTCGGGGCCATGTCCTACGAGGAGACTGGCTCCTTTAGACCTTGAGACCAGGCTCCTGGTGAAAATTTCAGAACAGTGACCACGATGCTGACTCATCGGAGGTCAGGTGCTTCCCCACTAGGCTCTCCATCCTAAAGCTTTAGGTCAGAGATGTTCTGGGGAGGGGTGTCGTTTGCTCCCCTTTTCTGGGGTGGGCAACCACAAACTACAACAGTAGTGATATAGAATACAAAGGAACATTCTATTTTGCAATATTAAAAAATTATGGGTGGAAGCTTTCTTCACAGAACTTGAAAACAAAGAGTGACAGAATACTTTTAGTCTGTGGAGATTTTTAGATGACGTTGTGATTACTAATGAGAACTCTAATGAGAAGCTCCTCTCATAGCCCTTTGGGGGAATGGGAGTACAAATCAGTATGTGAAATGGGACGTGTTTCTGGAAGGGGATATTTGTGTAAGAAGGTTGAGAAACACTTCTTTGGAGAATGAGTCAGAGAATTAGTTGAGAAGAAAAAAACCAGTTACTTTGCATTTATTCAATAAGTTATGTATTTATTCAAAATATATGAACATCACACCTGCTGGGTGGTCAGCGCTGAGCATGAACGCATCTGAACTGGGAGAATGACAGCTCTGACTTAGGGGGTGACGTAAGAGCCTATGACACATGGTTGGGGTGGCGGCCCATCCTAGCCAAGACCCACGGCGACCCACGGGGGCCTGACCTTCCTTCTCTGAGGCCGACGTTCCCATCACGAAGAGCTGTCAGCATCTGAGCTCTTAAGAAAGACCACCGTCATTGATAAACCCTTGGCGGATGAGTTTCTTCTCAGAAGCACCATTTTATCACCTGTTCCTCCTGCTGTTGCACAAACCCCTGCAATGTGCCAGCCGCTCTTGTTTACGGTGTGGTCCTTCTTTGGGATGCTTCTCCCTCCAGCTGTGGAAGCATCTATTTATAGTTTTCCATGGAGTTAGAGGGAAAGGATCAAATCTTCTGGGTTCCACCACTTGGGAGACTGTTCTCTAAGGCCCATAGCAGTGAGGGGCACGTCCAGGGCCACGGTGGGGCTCACACACGTGTAGCTTCTGAGACTGGAGGCTGTGGATGGACACTATGCATAGCATGCCATGTGGAATCTGGGCCCGATGTTGCCAAATCTGTTAATTTTTTAAAAGGTGAAGTCTTTTTTTATAATGGAAAATTCTCTCATTTTTAAAAACCCTGGTTTTCCAAAAATGCATAAAAGCTCAGTTGAATCCTGTCAAACAAACTTGAGTAGAGGGACAAACTGCAAAAGGGCAGGTCTGCACTCTTCCCAAATGCTGATGAAATGAAAGGCAAAGAAAGGCTGAGGTACATTCCAGATTAAAGGAGACTCGTGTGACATGACACTGAATGCAACGCGTGGTGCCCGGTTACAGCCTGGACTGGAAGGTGAAAGTGGCCAGAAAGCACAGTTCTGGAACAAAGGGCGAGATCTGAATATGAACGTTTGCTAACGCACCATGGCAACGTGGTTGTGCGGGAGAATGTCCTTGTTCTTAAGGGGACAGCGCTGCAGCGCTCAGGGGCAGAGAGGGACACATCCTCCCCAAGTTACTTTCAAAGAGTTCAGCAAAAATAAAGAAGTAATGATCACGATGATGTTGACCGTGAGAGAGAAAAGGAGTGAAAAAGCAAATATGACTAAATATTGACAGTGGGTGGATCGAGGCGATGGGCGCAGGGGCATCCGCTGTAATGCCTGGCAATTATTCTATGGGTGGGCCCAACAATTTTTCAAAAGAAAACCTTCGATAGAAATAAATAGAACAGGAAAACGGAAGGCTGAGTGAGCCACCAAGCTCTCTCACACGTCTGCTCTTCGTCGTGGACCCCCAGACGGGGGCTCCCAATGAGAAAGCATCCACCGCTAGAAGGGGCGCAGGCTACTAACTGGGTGTCTGACTGCAACCTTCGCGTCATCGGTCAAGACTACGGAGGGCTGGGCGCAGAATGGGAGAACGGGTCAGGCAGTTCCTGCCCTCGTGGGGTTTGTGTTCTAGATGCATTCAGATAACCACCTACATGAAACGACAGACCGTGCTAGCACGATGAAGAAAGCAGAGTGACAGCGTGACAGCCACGTGACGAGACGCTGTGTCTCATCCGTCCACAGGATGTCCTATGGACCCAGGCAGGGACGCCAGCTTTAGGTGGGGTGGGCGGGGTGCTGAGGAGAAGCCCAGCCCTGAGAGCACTCGGGAAGGACAGAGGGATGGACGATCAGGCTGGAGACGGTCCCGAGGAGGCAGCCAGTGTGACGATGGGGGAGCGGGGAGCAAGACCCACGTGCCCAGGCCCAGTGAGAAGCAGGAGGCCTAGGGGACATGGGGACGTTATTCTAAGGGTAACTGGGGACCACGGAAGTGAGTGACATGCACTTGACCCTGACCCTCTCTCTTTCCGCGTTGTTTTCGGAGCCCCGTGGCTGAAGATCAGAGTAAGAACAGGACCCCTTACATCCCACTGCTGTGTATCAAGCACAGCTCTGAGGACTCTGCATTTCTGAGCCGATGTAATCCCCACATCAGCCCAATGAAGGTGGGACTATTATCCCTATTTTACAGATAAGAAAACCAAGACGTCCAAGCAAAAAGCGCCCTTGTGGAGAATAGCTCTGTACTGGGTTCAATGGTGTCCCCTGAAAAGGTCCATTCAAGTCCTAAGCCCCAGAATCTGTGAGTGTGACTTTATCTGGAAGTAGGGCCAAATCACTGTCCCAATAAAGAGGGGAATTTGGACACAGACACACACGGGGGGAAGATGCACATGTGAAGCAGAGGCAGAGAGAGACTGGAGTGATATATCTGCAAGCCAAGGAGCCCAAGGACGCCAGCAACACCAGAGGCAGAGAGAGGCCGAAGGACCCAGGCCGACACCTTGACTCTCACTTCCGGCCTCGACTGTGAGAGACGACATTTCTGTTGTGTGAAGCCGGAGGTTTGTGGTACTTATTTTGGGCAGCCTCAGGAACCCTCCACCAGCTCGTAGAAAGAGTTAGACTGCGTGGACGCACACCCGACAGGAGGCTGGTGGCACTGAGGGGGTTCCTGGCCTCATTGTGGAATCGCCCGCACATTATTTGTGAGGGTCCCCCCAGCACTCATCATCCCCACCCCCAGCCTCCAGAACTGTCAGATGGATGTCCTATGGACCCCACTGTCCCGCAGTCAGAAGGAACAGAAGCCCCACGGTCACCAGTCCCTTCCCTTCCTTTCTCTCCTTGAGGGCCCCACGTAAGGGCCGCCCAACCTGTCCTGACAGACAGCTGGCCACGGAGGGGGCGGCAGCCTCTCAGGGCCCATGCCTGCGGGACGGGACGGGCTGCACGGGGCCTCCGAGGTGTGAGAGCCACAGCCCCGCCCAGATGCCCGACCAGATCAGGGCGCGCAGCTGTCCAAATCCTGGTCCTGAAACCCGACGACCGACCGGGGCTGCCAGAGGTCAGGAGCACCCCCTTCCTAATGAAACATTTGTGGGAGAAACAAAGGAGACTTTCTCTCTGTACGTACGTCTCCCCTGGGAGGCAGGGAGAGAGGACAGAGCAGAAGGAGGGCCTCCCAGGCTGCGGAGGAAACCTGCGGACACTTGCCTTCCGCGAGGCTCCTGTGCCCCCACTGGAGGACCCCCGCCTCCGGGACATCTGGCTCCCAACCGGGAGCACCGTCTGCGTAAACAACCCTGTGAGCCGCGAGCTTCTCGGCTGCGAGGCAGCCAGTCCGTCCCGTGGGACCCTGAACGTCGCAGTTTCCACTTGTGAGTAAACAAGCCCTTTGATTTCCCTCACGAGTACGCTGGGAGTAGATACTTTGGTCCGACATCCAAGCCGGGAGATGGCCTGCTTTTTGTATAACGGTAGTGACTGTTTAGAGAACGGAGCGGCCGCTCGGCTTTCAAGTCTCAGCCAGAAATTACACGTAAACAAACTGTCGTGACGGCACCAATGAGCCCCAGATGTGGCTATAGGTAGAGGGTGGGGGCTCCTCTAGGCCGCCCCGGATCGGAGGACGGTGGCCAGAGCGAGCCAAGCCTCGGTGCAAACAGTGGGCACTCTGTAAATGCGTGCCTGTGCAGCGGACACCAGAATCACAGGATCCGAACTCAGGCCAGAGCAGCGTTCCGGTGGGCGCCTGGGGTCACAGCGGGGCTTCGTGCAGGGAGTGCCGAGGCCTGAGATTTGCAGCCATCACCCATGTGAAGGACGCTTCCACCCTAGATCCCAAGTCAGACGCGACACAGAAAGCAATGCCCGTTGTAACAGGAGGACGGGATGACGCTGTTCCGGCGGAAGCACGTGGCTCTTTCCCGAAGAACCCGGCATCGGTGTACACTGTGGATGTTACAAAGGTCGGCAGCATCGGCATGGCCCATGTGCCAGGCGCTGAGTGATTCACGTCCATCTTTCCTATTAATTCTCCCGACATCTCACCAGAGGCCCTGTTGCTGTTCCCGTCCTACTTCTGTGCTGGCTGAGGCTGAGCGAGGTTAAGCAACTTGCAAAGTCCCACAGCTGGCAGGCAGAGGGACAGGGAGTGGGAGGCATGGTGGCCTGACTCCTGGGCAGCCTGTCCTCCGTGCTGGAGCGCTGGTCTCTCTCAGTGGCCTTTGCAACTCCAACAACCAGGCTGCTCAGAAGTTTCACAAAGTATCGCTAAGTCACGGATTAATCCATCTGAGTCTTTACTGAGTAGCTACTATATGTCAGGCCCTGCAGGCAGCTATGCACAGAGGATGTGTCTAGGCACTGGGCTAAGTCAGAGAACCAAAAAAGAGAGAAGCCCTGCTCTCCTGAAGCGGACATTCTGGTGGGGAGAGACACAGAATAAACATGGTAACGAAGTAAATTACATCACACGCTAGGAAGAAGCAGAACAGGATGGGGGTTTGGGGAGCTGTGGGAAGGTGTGCATGTGGATTTACCACGTGCCAGATCTTGGCTTGAAGCTAAGGGTGAAAATATGAACAATGTGAGGATCCTGCAGACAAGAAGCGTCGGCTCATCATGGGGACCAACATGGCAGCAACAGTAGTGGGAGAAGAGCTGTGATGAAGGTACAAACAGGGATGCGGCAACAGGCGAAGGGTCTAAGTCGGCTCCCAGATAGTCTCGGGCAGCCCAGAGGAGGGGCAGCCCCGAGGTGCACACGTGGTACATCCCCTGCAGGGCACACAGCTACTGCTGCCATTGCCACGTCTCCAGGGCTTACCCCAGGCCAGCCCCTGCTAAAGGCTTCACACACTTAGCTCCTTGGACCCTCAGAACACCTCCACGAGGAAGAAACAGAGGCCTCAGAGACGTCAGAGCACCTGACTCGGGTCCCACAGGGTGTAAATGGCTGACGCGGGCTTCCCACCCATATGCAATTCCCTATATCACGACGCTCCTGAAGGAAGGAGCTACTGCTTTTCTTCTATCTGCTGTAGACCTAGCATGGTTTCTTGCATAGATTAGATGCTCAAAAAACATGTGATGAATTAATGAGTGAATGAACGCATTTTACAGCTGTGCTTTGTTTCCTATGTCCATCCATTCTCTTTCTCTCTGTCTGTCTCTGTCCTGTCTCTCTCCCTCTCTCCTCCTTCTACGTGTGTGGGACAGCGAAACATTTAGAGACACACATGCCCAGGTTGCAGATGTGCAGCCGGCTCAACTTCTGGCTGAAGGGCAAGCTGCCTTTCCTCCCGGCCGTGTCCCTCTGCCCCGCCTGACACGAGGACGTCTGCAAGACGCCCGGTTCTACAGCAACTTGGTACCTGGGCTTCCTTCTCCTCACTTCCCAAACCATCCACCCTTGGGATACAAGCGCACTGGATCATTCGCAGGCCCAAAGCCTTGGCCTTGCGAAAAGTTAGGCCTCTTACTAGCCCCAGGCCAGGTGGCCTCACTTTGCAATCCTCCGAGGCCGAAGGAAGCCATCCAAACTCAAATCCAATTAGTGGCAGCTTGCAAGTCCCTTCTGAATGGGAAGGCATGGAAAGGTGTGACCGTTCTTCAAAGGCTCCCAGCTCCTCCCTGCATCTGCTGGCCTGAGGCCTGGGCTGGCCCCGGAGCAGAGCGGGCTGAGGTGAGGACGAACTCGCCCAAGAGGCTCCGTGGGCTCGGAAAGCTGTCCCAGAGCGGGTGGGCCGCCGTGTCCGGCTGAGCCAGCTCTGAGTCCAGGGTGTCAGACGTTTATCCGAAGCCTCTCCAAACCTCTCACGTTGGAGAAACTGCGCTCAAGGCTGCCATCCATCAGTTTTCCAGCGAGACTCTGGCACCCCTGCCCTCCATCCTGGCCAGAATCACTGGAGCCAGCATCTTTGCTTCCACGGCCCAGGTCTTTTCAGTTGCACACAGAGCCCCATTGACTTCAAAGGCCAGAGGGGAGAGGACGTGGGGCCGGCTGACGGTGGAGGCTGCCCCTGTGTGAGGCCGGCATTTGCAGCCTGACCCCAGCAACAGGGCCAAGTATCCATGTGGACTGCAGGCAGGGGAGGAGAAGGGGGAGGAGATCCCTTGAAAATGAAGACGGGCTCAGGCCACACTCGTGTGAAGGCGGACTCCAAAAGTGCAGGGGAGCCCTGCGAGGGGGCCTCTTTGGTCCAGGAATTGTCCTCAGAGCCCCCATTCCCTGAGCAGGGACCACCCAGGCCCGTCAGAGTCGAACGAAAATCAGAAGGATGCCAGCGCATCCCTGTGAGGATGAGCACCCTCCGTGAACTGGGCCCCGAGAACTGGGCCCGGAGCTGTGAATGGCTGGTTCCCAAAGCAGGCGGCTGGAAGATGGCAGAACCAGGGCTGGAAGGGGAGTCTTCTCTTCTGCTTGTCTTTTCCTGAACCACTTCCCAGGTAAGACCTAGCTGGGGACAGGGTCTATCATTCACTCATTCACACGCTCAGTAAATGTGCCAAGGCCTCCTGGGCGCTAGACCCTAGTCCAGCCTGTGAGACACAGAGGATAAGACAGAATTTAGAGTTTGATAGAGGATACAGACCAGCAAACCAACGACGACAACATAAGGACTGCAATTACTTACAATCCAAGGTATACACCCTAGTGTTAAAAGGTCCCCAGATGACTTAACGTGAAGGCAGGTGTGAGTATCTTATTCCTACCATGGTTCCCCAATAAACATCATTCCTGCAAACGCAAAACAGGGAGCTACTCCCCGCACAGGAGACATCACCCCCTCTTTTGACCCTGATCTCCACATTAAATCCCCACACTTCGGATGCCTTTATTAAAACATGCTTCCAGAACCTGAATCCAGCTTTAACTCCTGGCCCCCAGCGATATGTACGTGGCCAGTCTGGTGCTAGCCTTCAGCATCTATTCCAGACGCGGCACTGAGGGATGGATGTGGTAACACTGTCACAAGGGCCCGGCCATGGGTCGGTTTGCTCCATTAGACTGCATCTTGACACAGCAGATCCTCGTTGAATGCCTACTCTGAATTAAATGGTGACTTCACTCCATCCAAAGAGGGTGAGATCTTTTAATGTAAATCCTAGTCAACTGAGGTTTCCAAAGGAAACCTGATGGTATCCTCAAGCTGGATCTCCGGCCGACACCCCGAGCTCCACGCACCCCCTCGCCCCTCACCAACCCGAGCTTGCTGCGCCCCACGCTGGTTAACGTCAGCACCAGCCTTCCTCCTCCTGCTCAGAAACTCTGACCATCACTTACGCCTCCTTCCTCAGCCGCCTCCCGCGTTTCCAAACCAGCACAGCTCAGCAAACACACTCAGCCCCTAGACGGCTTCCTTGCCAATCCTTCAACGTACGTGCTTTACATCCAGCTCCAAGTGTCCTCCCTCTTGGCTGACTGTCTAATCTCCTCCTTCACAGAGAAGATGGCTCACTGGGCATTCACCTGCCCGCTTAAACACCTCTTCCCCTCCCTCCCTCCCTCCCTCCCTTCCCTCCTTCCTTTCTTTTTCTTTCTCTTTATTCTTCTTTCTCCCGCAAGATTCTGACATTCTCAGAACAAGAATGCAGATGGACCCCAGAATCAGGGTTCATTTTCTGAAGACTGTGACCATGCAGGCCCCTCTGGCCACTCGGTGCTGGCTCATAGTAGGTCTGCAGGGAATTCTTGTTGAGCAGAGGTGACCAGACTGTTCTGAGCCCAAGGCTGGGATTTGTGTGAGCGATGGCTCTTTCCCACCAACAACCTATAACTCGTAGGGCCCGTGGGGGGTTTCCTGGTCTGGCTGGTTATTCTACGACCATCCAGCACACCCAGGTCCCTGGGATGGAATTAGAATTTTGCTGCGGCGGGGGACCTCCTATTCACTATGGTGACGACCGCTATTTTATCAGTGCCAATGCTGGGCTGTGAGTCCTTTACACCTTTCGACAAGAACGCTTCCAAGATTAGCATCATTATCCCCATTTGACAGATAAAAAGACTGGACACCAGAAAGGTGAAAAGGCTTGCCCGAGGTCACCCAGCTAGGAGGCAAGGGGGCTGAGCTGAAAGCCTGGTGAGAACACTCCAGCTCCCCTTCCCGCCCTCCACACCACGTTCCAGGTTGAACCCTCCGTCTCTTCCCGCAGCCTTGGGACCACACCTCTCCTTCATGGTCTCTGGACACTCGCCACATCACCTGGACGGTGGGACAGGCATCTCCGGGGACTTCAGATTCTCAGTGTCAGAGAGAAAGGCATCCTCAGGGATCGCCTGCTCCCAACACGCTTGCTTTGCAAGCCGAGGCCCGGAAAGGCTTGGGGGCTTGTTCTGAGTCCTAGGTGCCGCCAGACCCAGAGGCCCTCAAGTCAGTTTTTCCTCCAGCATTTTGCATTGGCTTGAACTTCCCCGCTCTGGGAGGGCAGCGGGGGACAAAAGCTCCGAACTCCACAGCAGAGAAGGAGGGACCGCACTGGACGGATTCCTGAGGTGGTTCCAGCAGCCCTCCCACTCACACGAGCGTCACATGGATCGCAGCCTCTGGGCCGGGTCACAGAGCCCAGGCACAGACCCAGAATGCTTGGCTGCCCGTCACGACTCCTTTCTACATTTCTCGTGCCCTTGCAACCCATCTCTTTTCTCCTTTCGAGGCTGTTTAAAGAATAAAATGAGAGACTCTGAAACAGGATCACAGATTCCAATGCCTACAGCAGCCAGGCATGTGCTTTAAATTACCAGAGTCTGGGCCAGGCGCAAGCCGGCAGGGAGCAGTGGGGACTGGAACACACTGAGAAGCACAGCCTTAGCCAAAGGGGATGCCCGCACCCACACCCAGCCAGTTGTTGCCATATCCGACTGCAGCTGGGCCTTCCAATTTGTCAAGAGAAGCCGGAGGTCTAGGTTTTTAAATAAAATATTCTGTTTTTAAGCGCTATGAAGCAATTTTTAAAAATGTAAATACACCTACTGACTGATTCAGCCCCCAATCCACCGCTTACACCCTCTGCTTCAGAAAATTAAAATCTCTCCGGCAGGGACGTCACTGCGCCCCGAGCTGCACGCCAGCCCCACAAGGCCTGTTCTGTCGTGGCCAAGCATAGCGGAAGGAGCCTTCTGGCCGAAATGACAACCGACATCAACTGTTTGAAATTAGGCATGTCTGTGCAACCTGCCACCCGTCTTCACGTCCGCAGTCTGCACCGCTATTAGCAGCTGGGCTTCACGGCGTGATGAGGACAGCAGGCAGAGGCCTGCACAGCGTCACCGTTCTCATCCTGTCATTAATGAGAGTCAGTTTACATGAGCACCAAGTGCTGATAAGGGTGTCTGAGGCCCATCACCGTAGCTGCCCCATAGAGCAGACAATTTATTGGACAGCCAAGTCCAGCCCATTAGTCATGGACTATTAGAAGACGTTTCAGATGTTGTCTTCAAACCATCTTTTGAAACCCATTAGACATGAACTTCACGCAGGTAATAGCAGGGAGGGTGGGAGCTGAGGGTCGCCTGGCAGCCAATGCAACAATTTCCATCCAGACACCCGCATGGACTTTTCGAGTCTTGGTGCCTGGGGGCCAGGAGACCTGGGGGCGTGCATTCAAGGCAACCTCTAGCCAACTCTGGAGGCTTGAGGAGTCCCAGGGCACCTCCAGGCTTCAGTACGTTTCTCTGTAAGATAAGTGCATCGCACAGGGGACTCTGAAGACACCTTCCAGCTAGGGTGAGGTGACCGGAATCCCGTGTACTCGGGACTCTCCTGGTCTCATCACTGAAAGTCCCTCGGCTCAGGAAACCTAGCAGCCCCAGGCACACCCGGTGCTTCGTCACCTCACTTCCAGCTCTGACTTTTAAACACCCATCAGACCAAGGAACGTGAGGGCACCTCTCACTGTCAAAGCTCGGCAATAAACACCAAGGTGGCACGGACACGTCAGGAGTGGTCAGGCCTTCTGAGAACCTCACAAGGGCTGGTCCCTCTGTCAGGAGCCTTTGCCTAAATGCCTTGAGGTTTCATGACACCTGAAGTGGGTTGAAAACGGGTGTGAGGGGGCGTGAGAGCCTAAGTTCTTTGCAGATTCTTTTGTGGGAGAACAAACTATTGCTGTTTCCCTCTCGCGCTGAGTTTATTGCCACACACGTCTACTGAGGGGCTTTCTACGTGCAAGGCCCTGGGGACGGGGACAGCAGGGAGTGGTCGCTGAGAGGAAGCCGCCTGCCCTCAAAGCTGACCAAGTTCCGTCAGGGACGCGGCTGTAGCACTGTGTATGGGGTCGTTTTCTACCCTGCCTTTGTGCTATTTTATAGGAGGTAGAGAGGGATCAACAGACGTGACTTACGGTCTCAGGGACAACATGTACGTGAGCTCTCCAAGTGCTTCACGTAACATGACTCCCCGGGCTCCTGTTAAAATGCAGTTCTGATCCCGTGAGGCCTGAGCCTTACATTTCTAACAAGGGCCTGGTGATGCTAAGGCTGGACCAGGACCACACCTTGAGCAGCCAGGGGCTGGGTGACTGACTCCTGAGGCCAGAAGCTGGGTCTGACTCATCTTTTACCCACAGGAACAAACACGCTCTTCGGCGGAGTCAAGCGGATAGGGAACAGACGAGCGAGGCACCATTTAACCTGGCCTGACCGCCCAGACCCCCAGTCCGTGCTGCTCTCACCCCAGGCTCCCTGCAGCCCCAGACAGCCCGTTCAGCCCAGTCCGCACGTCTGAGAATATTCGTCATGCCGATGGAACTGCCCCGGAACAGAACCGACCACGCAGGTAAAGATGACCGCGACCCAAGCCCAAGCCCTCTCCGCCCAATCCGCCGGGCCACAGAGGAGGTCCCGCCCCTTCTTCATCAGGCCCCAAGCAGGTGACTCCTTGGTTCTTCCCCCTTCTCCCACGCCAGCCTCCCCAGTGACTCGAGAACTCTGTATTTGTAAGCTACCTTTGCTCCAATTCGAAAACCATTAAAATAATCACAGATAAGTACAAGGATGTGCAATCTGGCTTGGTCTATAAATAAGAAAAATTAGGAAAAGCCTTGTCAAAAATAGGGCTTGATTGAGTAATTTAAGGCATATCTATTAGATGGAACATTTGAGAACCATATTTTTGCATGTCAACCACAGGAAGTGATCACCCCATGATAGCAATTTTAAGTACAAGGTTGCAAAACTACCTAGAGAATATAATACTGATTTTGTGAGAAAAAATATTCCATAGAGGAAAGCTCAAGAGAAACTGTCTAAAAATCTTAACAGGTTGCTGTTGGGAGTGCGGGTCACAGTGCTTTATCTTCCAGTTTGTCCTTTGGTGACATAGTCAAACATGGGGCTCTGGACACAGATTTCTGGGTTCCAATCCCAGCTCCACCACCAGCTAGCTTTGTGGACCCAGGCAAGGTCTGAGCCCGCCGTGCCTCAGTTTCCCCTCTGTGATATGGTTTGGAGGGCGGACCTGGGAAAGGTCTGCGGGGAACGAACCGGTCCAGGAATTAAGGGGGAGATGCAAGGACCCATCATGAGACAAACCTGGGGCGCCTCAGACACCCTCCTCAACCCCCGCTCAGGTACAACACGCACGTGCACGCACACACACGCCCTGCTTCAAGCTCGACTGGCGCCCTGGTCCTGTCTGAGATGTGGGTGCCAGAGTAGGGCCTCGCCCCCTCTTTGCTTCTGTCTGGCCCTCCCCCTGCCCAGGGAGCAGGTGGTGAAGGAGCTGCAGATGGGGAAGCAGCTTCTTCATGAAGACAGAGCTCCCGGCTGCGGGCCTCGGCTTGCTGGGTCAGCCCCAGGCTCAGGCTCCATGGGCAGCGTCCTGGGATGCAGAAGGGCAGGGTTGGCCACACGGGAAACCGAGGGGGCACCACCACTGTCCAGTTGTTTTCTGCGAAGGTCCCTGTGGGTCCCTCCGCATGACATCACAGCAAGCCTTTGTGCAGAAGGAAAAACAAAACCCAGGGGGCTTGATTCGGCTCCGATATGCACATACACAGGTTGGGATTTTCTAAATGACAGCACCTGTTAATTGTCTGGTTAGGTATGACCTATTAAACATTTACCGCCCATTTCCTGTACACGTCTGGTGAGGCCGGCAGGAAATTTAGAACAAATTAAACAGCAGCTGCAAGCCCTCATGCTTTAATGGTCCCCCACGATTCTGTGCGGCATTGGAAAATATTAGGGGCAGATCCGTTAGGGACAGGAGGGTCTCCTCAAGCAGGCCTCCACGCCCTCCTCCTCCTGCCAGCCAGGCCCCATAAAGTTAAATTGGCCAGGGCGCATCTCCCCCTTCCCTGCTCCCCCACTGCCGTATATTTCAGGGGAGGCTTTTTCATCCGCACACCCCACTCACCCTCCTCTCTGTTCCCCCACCCCCTCCCAACCGTTCCCACACGATTTCACATGTGGTCCGAGAGGGGCACTTCCTGCCGTTATAAAAAGCAAAACCAAGACCCCAGCAAAAACAGGCTGTGCACAGAACACCCAAGTTGACAGTGTGAGAGAGAAGGCCTAATCCATTCCATATGACAAACAGCAGTGGCCCGCAGGGGAGGCCCAGCCCTGCGGAGAATTCACAACAGTCCCTCCTCCGCCCCTGTCCGCCTTCCCAACCCCCCCGACTCCCTCCTCAAGTGGACCCTTCAAAACAGGAGAAAAATATTCTTAGGAGCACGCCCCTAACTTTAAACTGATTATGTTTGGGTTTAATAGCCTACTATGCATTGTTCTCTCTTCACTTTGAAAATAAACTCTAGGAAGCATTAATGCAAATACAATATAAACACGCGCGTTCCTAAATTTTCGCGTCTCCCTGGTGTGTTTGGGTTTGCGCCTTAAGATCGTGGCTCAGCTTGATGTAAGAACCAGATGGATCTTTAAATTGGAAGCTTTGCAAATAGCTCACCGTGTAAATAGACAGCTGTCCGGATGATGTGAGGGGCGGCGAAAGCACCCCCAAGAATACGGCTGTTGGTAACCGCTTCCATTGTCCTTCCGGGAACAGCAGAACGGAGAAGGTCTGTCCAAGTCCTCTCCGGTGGTTCTGCTGAAAAAGGACAGACGTTGCCTCAGTTGTAGAAGGAGGTGTAATTACAGAGGTTCGGATTTTAAGACAATGAAAAGAACAGATTTCTGTGCCAACCATACTTTAGTCAGTGTTTTCACATCTCTGTAGATAACCTTTGATGCTGGGTGATGGACAAACGTGCTTCATTCTTTCAGTCCCACCACTAGCAGCTCACCCAGGGTACCAAGCCTTAACCTGCTTATCAGCTGCCACGTCCAAAATAGAACTTTTCGACTTCCTGTTTCCTACTTCCTGCTTCCTGCCCCCCAGTTCCATAAACCATTCTCCTTCAGAGGCGGTAAAAATGGAAAGGACGAGATGAAAGAGTCCGTCAAAAGATTTACACTGGCCCATAAAAGTCTCCTCCGTGTTCCGTAGACTAAACTGTCAGTCCTGCCTTCACGGGAACTTTTATTGAGTAGTCAATCTGAATTTTGTCTATCATTCCATTAAAACCTATGAGGCCAACCGTTTGCGGTGTGGTTGTTCTGGATGACTTGACAAATTAGTCTAGTAAATTTTGGGTGTCTTAAGTACTAAATTAGGTCATTTGTTTAATGAGCCAATCCACTGCCCAGAGTTTGACCTCAGCCCACGAAGGGGAGTTCACATGGAGTTCCAAGGCGGGGGCCTGGGTCCCTCATTTGTCTTCTGCTTCTAGAGAAAGTCCTCTCAAGCCAGGACTGGACAACAAATTCCAACCTTAATGCTGACTTGTTAGTGACGATCAGCAAAGCAAACTCCTTTGCTCCAGTCCCTCTCCCTCCCATCCTCCTCCTGCACTGCTGCTGTCACTGTCACCCACCTGCATCGTCTCACCTGGCCCTCCCAGTGACCCCACAATGGTGAGCTGATGGCATCACTGTCTCCTTTTCTAAATGAGAAAGTAAATCTTGGAAATGCTAATCTCCCCAAGGGCACGTTCAATCTCTCAGCCTCACTCATCCGTTACCTCTTTCAATAAATATTTAGTAAGCATCCCCTAGGTGTCAGGCCTGGGGTTCCAGAGCTGACTAAGCCATGGCCATGGCTTTCAAGAGCTTCATCATTCGGTTGAACAGTCACGCATATCAATAAATGTAATACAATTCTACAGTTGCCGTAATTCCGGTGGACCGAAGGTACACGTAGGGCACAAAGGAATAAGCAACCACCTTTGCCTCTAACACGCTCCCTGAATCATGTACATGAAATCCAGCCTCTTCACTGATACCCACCCACCAGCATGGCATCCACTCACAAGTTTATGTGTGTGAACTTGTTACCTTCCAGCCATCAGAGCTTCCTTACTCGTTCTGGGCGTATATAGTATAAGGGGATTGGCATTCACAGTCAGGACTCAAAAGAACGGCCAACCCCCCAACTGCTCTGTCAGTTGGCCACTGCTCCTTTCTGGGCAGAAGGACAGTGTCACTGAGATATACAACCAAGAGCTCCTTGAGGGCACGACTGGGTCATTTTCATCCGTGACCAACAGTGCTAGAGACAGAACATGGAACATAGCAGTTTCTCCCTAAATGTCTATTGATTTGAAAAGCTCTGATCTGAATGAGTTCTTTGAACACCAGTTACACGTGCAGGTTCCGTGTGGTAACTCTCTGTTAGCCAGATCATTCGTTTTAGTGGGGTCACTTTTCCTTGTAGCACAAATGGGATGACATGAGCTTGCTGTAGACTCTCCAATAATGACCATCTTCACTCAAGAATCAATCTTAGGTTTAGACATGCACAGAACCTTAATTTAGCAAGAGAGAGTATAGGGGCCATCTTCCGTTATTATTTTATCCAATATCCCCACGCTTGGTAGCGTTCCATTTCCTGTCTGCCTTACTCTCAATAGTTAAGGACGCATCCCAAGCCTGGCGAGTACTCAATCCACAACACATGCTCCTCTGGGGCAATAGTCTGTTTTATTATTCTGTAAAGGGCTCCTGAGATAGCTAACTGGGAAGAGGGCCTTCTGGGGGGTGGTATGCTCAGGACCCTTACAAAGGGTTGTCACATGTGGGACAACTGCAGTGTGACTGTCAAAGTGACAGCCTCCCATGGCTGCCTTCACAAAGCCCCACCCCGAGCCAGGTGGGAGTTCACTCTTCTGTCCTCTGCCTAAATATACACGGACAGGGTCAGAGGCCAAACCAGAGGTTTAGGTGTTTAGGAAAAACAAGAACCATTGAATAATTGCCTGGTGTACTTAGACCACGGGTGGTAACAATGCCAAAGAAATCGTTCGTTTAAACTTTCTGTATTTGGTGCTCAAATCAGACACACACATACAGAGAAAGAGATTCATGTGTGTGCACACACATTGACATGGACCTTGAAAATAATGTATGAAGGTAGAGATCACCCTCAACGAGGGTCTGAAAGAGATTCTAAATCTGTCTAACTCAGGCTTCAATGTCCCCTCTTTCTGCCCCACCACCCCAATCCCCACTGGTTCATCCCTTCTCTGCACGCCCTGGAGTGAACCAATCACCCAAACCAGGCTACAAGCGGGTTGAGGACAATGCCTGTGCTTTTTCCTCGATTTTAACTGAAGTGTTATAAATACATAGTAAAGCACGCAGCAGCTTAGTGAATTTTTAAATATGTAAACCTGGTGTAGCTACCACCCAGATCAAGATAGGGAGTATTTCCAGTACAGCAGAAGGCTCTCCCGTACCTCTTCCCAATCAACATCTCCAAGGGAACCCCCATCACCATGGGTACCATCAGTGTTGCCCGCTGTCTAACTTCACATGAGCAGAACCCCACAGTCCGTACTCTCGTGGTAGGACCTCCTTCACTCATTGTTAGCTTGTGAGAGCCATTCGCGTGTGTGCAGAGGAGTTCCGTTCTTTTCCATTGCTGTGAATGTAATCCCTTCTGTGAATGTACCGCAATTTATTTACCCATTCTGTAATTGATGCACGTTTGGGATTTTCTCACTTGGGGTTATTGTGAACAAAGCTGCTATGGGTGTTTTTGGTCCACATGTGTCTCTGGTGGATGTACAGATTCATTTCTCTGGGGTGTATATGTGGGGTCATAGAATAGGTGGACGTTTAGTTTCGAAGGTACTGCCACCCGGTTTTCCAAGGTGTCTAATGGTCATGCTGCTTGTAACAGGGCATCCACGGCTGTTTCTAGCCCTTTAGCCCTGTGGGTTTAAGGCTGCGTCTTCTTTCTTCTCAAAGCCTCCTTAATGCCTATTTCTCAACACTTGCCGAGCCTTCCAAGTGGCGTGTGTGTGAGCCTCCCCCCTTCTGCCGGCTGCCCCCTGAAATGAGCAGAGCGCGGCGGCTCAAAGCGCCAGCCTGGTCATGTGGCTTCCTTCACGGCTGGGTGGCACTTCAGATGCTCCATTTCCCCAAACCTCCATAGAGTGGCAGCAGCCATCATGCCTTCCACCTTCTAAGGTTGTCTGGGGATAAAATGAGGTAAAGCCTGCAAGGTGAGCAGCACAGGAAACGCTCCATACAAGGCAGCGATGGTGGCCGGCGCCGGCGTAAAAACGCCAGCAAAGCAGGTGTTGCCAGCTTACGCACGCTGGCGTGTCGGGCGCTCCACAATGCTTACTCCCCCAGCATTCTGGGCTCCACGTCGCTGCCCGGAGTCTCCTGTTCTCATCCAGCTCCGTGGGTGCCGGGGAGGTAGTGAGAACACTGCTCCTGTCCACTCCTGGCAGGAGAGACCCTGGGGCCCCAAGGGCTTCAGTGGTCCTTGTAAAGCCCAAGAGGAGCACCGGGGAGCAGACCAGGCACAGATGCCCCCCTCCTGGCACTGCGGCTCAAATCTCAATCCCGACTCTGAGGGCTGAGTTGGATGCCACGTAGGAGGATGTTTTCCTTTCGGTCCTTTGCTTTGCTTTTTGGTTTCGGTAGGGGAAGCCCCCTCACCATCACCTCTTCCCACCCCCCTGAACAAAAACACCATTCTCCACGCTGAACTTTGCCCCGGCGCAGGGGGGTCTGGCTTCCTTTGCCACGAAGCCTGTCAGGTTTCGATTAGGCCAGGGAAACACCACAGGAAATGAGTCAAAGAAAGGAAGGCTGTGATTTTTTTTTAATTTCAAATACCAGATTTATTATTTTTTTTTTAAATGACAGTGTCCCGGCCGTGCCAGGTCGAGGAGGAATGTGGAAAATGTGCAACTCGAAACGTCTGGGGGGCAGCTGGATCCTCCAATTGTTTCTAATAAAAACCCATGGGAAGCTCTCAGTGGCCCCCGGGAAGACAGTGCACCCGCTGGAGGCCACGGACGCCGGGTCCTGGGCGACGTTTGGGCACAGAGGTGGCTAGTGTGGCTGGGCTTCTCCGACCTCCGTCTCCTGGCCTGGCCACGTGGTGGCCATGTGATGGGCCCGCCACCTTCCCTCCCTCCGAAGGGCTGTCATGACTACTTAGCGCTCTAACCCTTGTGAACCTCAGTTCTTTTGCAGAAAGCACAGAATATACAGGCCATTCAAACCCTTCCATGCACAAATGCCATCAGAACTGCCTGTGAGTGGAGGTGGCGTTAGCATGGCTGGGGCCACAGGTGTCACATTCCACGCTGGCTCTGCCACTTCTGCGCTGTGACGCCCCAAGTGAGTGACAGAACTTTCCTGGGCTTCCATTGCTTCCTCAGCAAAGCAGGAGTTACGAGTCACACCTGCTCTGTGCCAGCCATTCTCAGTGCCTGCCATGGGGTAACTTAGTCCCCATCTAAGGAGGTGGGCACTCTTATTAGCCCCATGTTGCAGACGAGGAAACTGAGGCAGAGACGTTAGACAAGTCGCCCTAGGTGACACAGCCGTGGTGCGATTACGTCAGTCTGTGCCAAACCAGAGAAACAGAACCAGAGGGAGACAGATAAGAAGAGATTTAGCTCAAGAACTGGCTTAGTGATAGTGGGGCTGGCCAGACAAGTCCAGAATCCGCAGGCCAGACCCCCAGGAGGGCAGCTGGCAGCTGGCACTGCGCAGCGCGTAGCCCTTTCAGACTTTCAGGCTTCTTTCCCTTAGCCATATGCTAAGTGCCGCTCCACACTTTAGCATTTAAGCTTCCTCTGTGGCTTTTCAGGCCTTGAGAGCTCATTTCTATCTAGTGCTGAATAATATTCCACTGTCCGGACATGCCACAGTTTATTTATCCGCTCACCTACCTAAGGGCATCTTGGCTGCTTCCAAGTTTTGGTGATTATGAAAAAAGCTGCTATAAACATCCATGTGCAGGTTTTTGTGTGAACGTAAGTTTTCAATCCTTTGGAGAAATACCAAGGAGCACGACTGCTGGATCGTGTGGTACGAGCATATTTAGCTTTGGAAGGAACTGCCAGACTGTCCTCCAAATGTCGGTACCATTTTGCCTTCCCCCGATCATACTGCTAATAGTAACTCCTTCTATGAAGGGCATGGTGTAGGGGTGGGTATACAGGTGCTGAGCTAACGCAGGTGAGCTAAGATCATCCCTGCCATGCACAGGTGTCCACAAACCAGTCCTGCCCGGGGGGGGACCGGCGGGGTGAAGTTAACCCCACCAGATCTCTGTTCTCTCCCAAGCTGCAGAGGCTTGCCGAGAAGCTCCTGGTGTAGACGGCGCCCCACGCCTCTCGGCAGCCACCCCAGCACACACTCTCTCGATCTCAGCCCAGGTCACAGCAGGTTCAGTTATTTGAACTGCTTCAGGCATCCGTGTCCTGCGGGCCTCCGGACAGAGAGGCCGGAGGAGACACTGAGGACGAAATCACGCTGCTCTGGCCTGGGCGCGTGGTTCTTACTTTTCATTTGCAAATAAAAACAATCAGGCCATCCAAGGCCAACAAACAGGGCTGCCTCCCCAGCTGCTCAGCTGGCTGGTCCCTCCCCAGCTGCAGACTGAGGCCCTGGTGTAAGCAGGCCCCGTTAGGGCCTGGGACACAGGAGCACCTGCAAATCCCAGGATGGAGGCAGCCAGGCCCAGGGGAGGCCCGCACAGGGCCTTACGTAGCTCTTTAGGGCCCAGGACGTATTTTCCAGGTGAGGTCTACGAAAGAGCAGCAGTGGCGGCGGTCCTCGCCATCGTCGGGGCAAGCGTCTCGAGTGCTTCCTGATCGCTTACTGCATGCCTCGCTAAGTGCTTTGCCCACAGTCTTGCGTGGCCTCCAAGCTGCCCCGTGACCTGGCTGCTGCTACAGACACAGAACCTGAGGCTCGGGGGGGTCCCGTGGCCTGCCTGGGGTCACCAGCTGTTGAAGGCCAACCTGGGGGTTCAGACTTAGGTTTCCGTGACGCCAGGGCTCACGGCACATGGCAGTCCGTGAACAACTGTTGACAGGTAAACGGAGAGCAAGCGCTGTCACTTAGTATGGAAAAAGCCCTTCCGCGTCCTCGCTCTGGACGGACACCAGCAGCGGTGCACTGGACGAGGAGGACGCACAGCGCATCCACAAGCTTCCAACTTCCTGATGGGCTTAACTCTTTAACCAGATCACTGAAGCGCTGGCCCAGTGTCCCGGGCCTGGACACCCTCCCACCTTGCTGGAATGGTAATTCGCCAGCAGGCAGCCCCCGGGAGGCCCTGCCCTTCTTTTTAAAGAGGTTCCAAATGGCCCCCAAATCGTGTCTTTCTTCCTTGAGGCTCGGGCAATTTGGGTGTCACGGGGGCCTTTGTAGAGACGTCAATGGATTATTTCACGAGAAGAAACCCCCTCTTTACACCCTGACGTGGCTTCTGCTATGGAGATGAAAGATCCAGGGAGGCAGGTTGGAAAACAGATAATTCACGGGACTGTCAGAGCGCGATGATCTGAATTTCATTCACAGCAGGCAGAGCCAAGGGGAGGGGCCAGAGATCCCGCCCGGGGGTCTTGCTCCAGGGGGAAGCGGGCTGAGCTCTCAAGTGCCGAAGTGATAATCCAGCCCGCGGGGCCCGGACAAAGCTGGACATTTTGTCTTCACTGTCAGAATGCCACAAGCTCAGGAGCAGATGGAGTGGTGTCGGCAGTCGTAAAACGCCCCGCCCCACCAGGGACAAGCAGGTTAACAGGAGGGACTGGCGCCATGCACGTCATAAAGGCCCTGCAGGCCTGTCATGTTCCCATAAATCTCGATTCGGTAACGGAACAGCGCTCCGGTTCCCAGCCTTGGGTTTCACAGGTGAGCCGTGGGCTGATGGATGGTGTGGAAGCCAGTGGGGGAAGGGGGCAGGGGGAACCTCACCCGCCCACCCCTACCCCCCCTTGGATCCCCAGCGCCAGGCAGGAAACCCAGCCTGCAAGAGGCCAGGGGAGCCGTGGGTTCTCTCTCCCCATCCACGCTGGAATGCTGCAAGGCCACCGGCTCCATCCTCATCTCCTGGCCCTCGTGCTGGTAGCAAACTGTAGGAGCTCAATAAGCACTGTCTCTTCTCAGTTAGGCTTCCGGGCTTGCCTACCCATCAGAGAGGGGCTGTTGAGGAAGACGAGGCCCTGCTCTGCACACACAGGCTTGCTAGCCCTGCCCGGCACCCTGCACCCCACATCAGCCCCCCGAGGAAGGCGCACTTTTTCAGGATCCATCTGCCCGGGGCGGGTGCTTTGGAGCCATCTGTCCGTCCAGAGGGGCTGACGTTTGTATTTTGCATGAAGGCGCCATCTTGCTGGCAAGAGCCTGGTGAAATGTCCACTCTGAACACTTTCAAATAAAGGACAGGGCCTGGAGGTGACACGGATGAGTGGGGCAGGCCAGGTGGGAGAAGAGGAACCCACGGCCTGGAGTCAGGTGCAAGAGGGAGCATCATGGGGTCATGCCCACCAAGGGCACATGATCCAGTGGTTGCCAGGAGGGACTCAGACCTTCTGACATTGAGAAGGAAGACACAATCTGGACTTCTCCTGATTAGTAAGTATTAAGGAGTCATTCCGATGTGAAATATGGTGCAGCATTTAGCAAGAGAGCCCAGGCAGGCAGCTTGGCCCTGACAGCCCCAGGCCTGGGTTCTGCGGTAGGATCTCAGAGCACAGAGCACAGAGAAGAAGGTCCTATAACTGAGGGGCTCACAGGAAGCCCCTTCCCCTCTGAGACTCAGTGGCCTCACATTTCCGGTCCTGCCTCCAAGCCGCCTGCCCCCTTTCCTGTCTGCGCCCCCGCCACTGGTCCTCCTGGGCTTCACGGTGAGTTCTCTGCAGTTCCCAGAGGGACCCTGCTCTCTGGCCTCGGCCATTTCCCTTCCTGAGGCCCCTGCCCCCGCCTCCCTGCACTTGGACCCCACCTCCCACTGCACCTCACGTTTCAACTCAAACGTATGTTGTGTGCCTGTGGTCCCCTCTCCTTCCTCACTGCCCACTGGCCCCAAGTTGCAAACCCTTGGGCCTTGCCTGCCCACCCCCGTCCTCTCCACCCCCACCGGGCCTTAAGCTCCCTGAGGGCCGCGGCCCCCTCCCTGAGTTATCCCAGTGTCCCCCCCCCCCACCGCCATGCCACCAGTTCTACCCAGCCAGCAAGGGTGGCCCCCAGGGCTCAGACACACCCCGCTCGGGCTGGCCAAGCACCCCAGGGGGCCTTGGAGGTAGTGGTGACTCGGAACCAGGACAGAGGAGACACGACGGGCGACGGCCAGCATCTAGTCCACGGCTGTCTGTTAACCAGTTGTGCACCATGGAGACGGGAAGCAGACTTGGGGGTCGTAGGTCTCGGGAATGAGGGGGCTGGGGTGATAGCTGAAGGGTGCAGGGGTGCTCTGAGGGTGATGAGACTGCCCCGAAATTTACTGGGGGATGGCTGCACATATCTGTGAGTATTCGAAAAACCACTCAATTGTACACGTCACATGGGTGACTTGTATGGATGCAAATTATATCTCCGTGAGGCTGTTAAGAAAAGGCTTGAAAACGGAATCCCATGGCCTGTCATGACGGAAGGCAGTGGAGGGCAGGACCCCCAGGCACCCTAGCTGTGCTATTCGCTGACGGGGGCCTGTCCCTCCCGCCTCCCTGGACCAGCGTTTCCTCGTGCAGGAAGGGTGATGAGCTGTGTGCCCCTTAGAGGGCGTTGAGACAATTAAACACGAGGTAACGGAGTGCAGCGTTTGGCACGGCAACCTTGTAAATTCTCAAGAAACGGCGAGAAGGGAGTGATTATCGTTGTCCCAGCGTGAATGTGGACCAGGCGCCCGCGAGTCAGCACTTGTTTCTGCAGCAGCCCTGCTGGGCCATCCCGTCAGCACCTGGCTGCTGGGGAGGGCGGGCTTCCTTCCTGAAGGGGTGGTGATGCGGGAGCCGCTGCCCTTCCATCAAGGCAGCGCTGAGCTCTCCCAGAGATAAGCGCCGGCCTGCTCGGCCGCATCCTAATCGGCAGCAAGACCCTGGGCTTGTGAGCTCTCCGGGCTGTCAGGAGGAACGAGGGCCGGAGGATGATTAATGAAAGAGAAGGAAATGTAATAATGCATGGCCGGCCCGCCAACAGCATAAATCTCTCTGGGGATTGTGGAAAGGATGGATTCCTCCCTCTCTGGGCCTTGAGAAAGGGCATCCTCCAGGTTCACCGGAGTCTGAGAAATAACCACGGACATTAAATCAAAGCTTACCTGCACTCAAGTCACACAGGAACCCGCTGGCTGAGGAAAATCACCATCCCGTGGGCCTGAAACGAGGGGCTTGGGTTAGTGGCATGCTGGGAAAGAGGTCTGGCTGCAGTCGGGCGATGGATGAAGACCACCCAGCAGGGGCTTGGGTTCAAATCCAGACCCCACCACTCACTAGCTCCGAGACCTTGGGCAAGGTCCTCGGTTCTCTGCTTCAATTGCTTCCTCTGGAACCCCCGCATGGCATTCTTGTGGGGACTGCCTGGGCCACCTGAGTAAAGCTCTTGGGAGGGAGACTGGCTGCTACTGTGGCCGTGCATTTGCCCTGCAGCATCTCAGGTAATCACCGACACTCTCAGGAAAGAGGAATTATTATTAGTCCCATTCTACAGATGTGAAAACAGAGGCCCAGAGCATGGCCTAACTCCTCCAAGGCTCCCCAGTGGGGACCGCCTGACCCTCACCGCACTGCCTTCCAGCAGGCTGAACCGGGAATTCGAAATCCTGCGGTCTCGTCTCTGACTTCTCACGGGTGGGTCCCAGGGCCTCCCGCACGGCCCTCACGCTACCATTTGTTAGGACTGACTGCAGCAAGAACAAATGTCCCCTCACCCCCCCAGGGCCTCCACAGCGGCCACGCTCCAGTGGCCTCACACTTATCTCCGCGGGGGCTGTTCTCCGCTGTTCCTCTCCCCACCTGTCCCTCTTGCGCACTGTCCCTCTTCATTTTAATCGAGAAACGTCCATTTCGCCCCACCCGGGGTCTGCACAGTGTATTGGCAGCTCGGAGGTAGGAAACCCGAGCCGGGCACTTCTAGGGAGGGACCCCTTAATGGTTCTAGCAGATGCCGCAGGAGGGAGGGGGCCCAGGCAGCCCCCAGCTGCCCACCCGGAGATAACCCCTGACCCCCTGCCTCTCTCATGGGGCCGTCAAAAAGCCCGAGCCCTGGGAAGGCCAATAAATCCTTGGGTGTTGCCCTCTCAGGATTCCGGCCCCTGCCTGGGAGAAGGCATTTAAACTTCTTAAAAGAACTCTTTTCTAAGCCTGCAGGAAGCCGCCTGGGCCCTCGGGGGGCTGAGGGCACTGGTTTCTGCGTGGGTTCTAGGACCTCAGTGCTGCAGAATTCCCTCTGTGCTTGGGCATCCTTGGCCCACAGCCAAGCAGCACCAGCCAGGGGCAGGGCGGGGGTGCCTGGGAGCCGAGACGGGGACAGGCGGGCACTGTGCACCCCTTACGCAGGCTTACTCTCACTGCCCACAGAAGGGCCCCTCGCTCACCTCTGGGACACCCAGGGGAGAGGGCAAGAGTCCTTGGGCATAAAGGGGGTTGCTTATTACTCAAGAGGCCACCCAAGTTTAGAGGATAGCATGGAGCTTTTTAATTCCTTTTCAAGGTCGTATATTCACATGGCCAAAAATTCAAGACATAAAAAGGTATCTCCCTCTCACCATTTCCCACAGACCCCTTCCCAGGGCTACCAATATCTAGAGATCTTTTAGGAATATAAACATATAATTATGTGCATGTAAGTATATGAGTATGTATACTTACGTGTGTAAGTATACACACACACACACAATCTTGTTGCTTTTCATTCAACTACTTTGGTGATCATTCCATATTGTTATATAAAGAAACCTCATTCCTTTTCATGGTTGCATACTATTCCTTTGAATGGCCCATTCATCATCTATTTATTTAACAGGCCCCCTACTTAATGATAAGGGCCTTCATGATAAACATCCCACTTCCCATAGGCAGCATCCCCGCCATGGCCATCTGGGACTGCCAGGCACTCTCAGGCTCGTCCTCCTTTTTCCTCCTCACGGTCTCTGCAACCCCCTTTGTGGGGTCCAACTCCAGCCTGAGGCTCTGTTCACGGCTGGGTGAGACTCCAGGTCCTTCTGCATCTTTAGAAGCACTCTCCTTGCTGATTTTGACCTCCTTTCACACACCAGAGCTTTCTCTCACATCTATACCGGAAGCATAGTAGGTGCTGGATCATCCTCATTTAAAGGAGGGTAGGAAAGATAAATCCTCATGGAGGGAGTCCCCCTCCACATGCCTCATGGGTCATAAAAGAGCAACAGGTTTTGCCAGAGGGCATTGCACCTCTGCACCTGTCCTGTGGTGGGACAGGAGGGGCCCAGTGGAGCAATGGAGGATTTGGGATCTAAAGATGTGGGTTGGCCTCCTGGCCATCCTGTCTATTAACCTGGGCCACCCTCAGCCGCCCCCACCTGTGCAACAGAACAGAACACACATGGTATGTTCACATGGCAGAAGCATTTAGCTGTTCAACCCTGGGCTCGGAAGTCAGCTCCAACTGGGTCCAAACTCTACCTCTCCTTCTTGGGCAGATACCTTTCCTCTCTGAGCCTCAGTTTGGACAAATGCAATAGGATGCCCTCATGGGCTTACAGGCTTATGTGATGATTAAAGAGATTAAATGCATACATGTAGCCACTCGGCATAAACTAGCGAATGGCAAGCGCTCAAGACATTTTCGCTTTTATTGTTGTCACTGATGTTGTGTGCCTGGTGCCACAGCAGTGGTGGCTGCTCTCTGGACACACTGTGCTCTTCTCCACAGATGTGCCCCACAGATCTCCGCACAACTGGTTCAAACCCCAAAGCGCTAGCTGGGCTCGCAGACTTGGACAGCTGGCGGGGTCACCACGTCATCACTCTCTGCAGGCGCTCGCAGGTCTGTTCTCTTCCCAAGCTACCACTTGTGTCCTTCCTTGTTGGAGCACACACCACGACTCTTTGCTGGGAGAATCCTGCCTGGAGGCAGGGGAGTGAACCAAATGACCTTCTGACCTCACTCCCAACCCCAACTCCAGGGTTCAGGATAGCCCAGCATGCACAGGGGCCCACAAAATTAGCCACACTTTCCGGAAGTAGGAGGTTATGCAGCTTATGCAGCGTTCCACAGCTCCCAGGGGCTTTTAGATAAGACTTGCTCCAGGCTCTTTTCTCCCCGGGACTTGTGGAAATCTCTGGGTCTGTCGGACATCAACTTGTCTCCTCCAGATCCCACCAATGACCTTCCATTGACCTTTGGATAACGGCGAGAGAAAACGTCATTTTTCCCCTAACCCACTGAACTCTCAGGAATGACAGAGTGACAGAGGCCAGCCTGGCCTTTCCCGCCGTCGCTGTGGCTTAGGGAAGGTACCCACCCCCAGCGAGGCCACGTCACCCAGAGCCCCCTACACCGAAAATGAAGTGAGGTCTTCCTGAGAGGGTGTCTCCTGCGAGGCACGGGAAGAGCGAGCAGGAAGGCCACGGGGCAGCCGATAGGACACCTAAAGGAAGAGGAGGAAACGGCCAGCGGAGTCTAGACGCGTTATCTTGCCCCCTGTGCGGGCACCGGCCCACGCTCATCCATCGTCCCTGGAACTGACTTCCTGCCTCAGGATTTACACCAATGACTTCACCCTCTTGCTATCTCGACAGTCCCGCTGCTGCCCGCTCTGGGCTCTCAGGAATTAGAGGCCAGATAACAAGTCTAGACAGCTCAGAAGTTTTAAATGCATTATCCTCCAGGGGGAGGAGGACGGCTAGCGACTAGCTCTGGGGACTCCAAGGCTGAAACCCTGGACCGCGTTCCGGTTCTGAGTCTGTGTGGGGAGCGTAAGACAACCTCGCTCCGCCTGCCCCTCCGCCCCTCCCTCACCCCCCGCCGCCCGGAGGCTGAAACAGGCACAGTAGAGCCACTCACCACAGACTCTGCTCCACCTGCCATTCATGGGAGCTCCACACCCCGCCTCCCTGCCCCCGGTTCAGGGAGGACCCTCGGGGCTGCCTCAACAGAGCTGGATGAAGTCCAAAGGGCCCTCGTGTTCACAACCAAGAGCAGTGGTGAAGCCACACGAGTGGAAGGGAGCCCGTTCATTCAAACCTCAAGGGTCTCAGATGAAACGCTTGGTGCCCTGCTCGGCAGGTGACCTCGGCACGTACCCCCACCTGCCTGGGGGCCTATGCTGACCTGAATCAAATCCCCTCGCAGGCGACGTGGCAGCCCCCTTTGCCGCCTTCTCCCACCCTTTACGTGTTGAACCGTGTCCTCCCCAAGTTCCCATGTTGGAATCCCAACGCCCAGTACCTCAGAATGTGCCCTTATTTGGAAATATGATCCTTGCAGATATAATTAGTCAAGATGAGGTCATATTGACGAGGGTGGGCCTCCAATCTAATACAACTGCGTCCTGATAAAAGGGGGGTTGCGGACACAGAGGGCACACAGGGAGAGGCCACATAAAGACGACGGCGGAGATCACGGCGACACGTCTACGAGGCAAAGAGCGCAGGATGGCCGGGGAACCCCCGGAGCTGGGGAGGCCTGGAGCAGGTCCCCCTCGCAGACTTAGATGGAGTCAGCCCTGCCCACACCTTGGTCTCAGACTTGGGGCCTCCAGCCCGTGGGAGAGGACATTTCTGCTGTTGAAGCCCCCATGTGTGGTGCTTTGTTACTGCAACCCCAGCAAACTACACCCCACCTTCCTGAAGGACAGGGCCAGGCGAAGGAGTGCCTGGGGGCCGCAGAGAAACTACAAGCACCCCCTCAGACTGCTGACAACAGAAGGCTTCCCTGCAGTTGTCCAAGCCACAAAGCTGTCCAGTCAGCAGCTCACAGCTGGAAGGCAGAGAGTGGCTCCGTGGGGACCCGGGAAGGTTTTGTCAGCTCAGGACACGGCTGGAGCATCACTGTCGGTGTCCAGCCTGTACCCCTCGGCAGGCGTCGTCCCAGACAGCAATGGCTTCCTCCGGTGCCTGCGGCCTTTTATGGGCGCTTCCTCTGCTACAGACGAGTATTTGGCCCGCTCGCAGACGGGCAGGCCAGAATTGCCAGGGGCCACTGTCCTTGGGAGCAGTCCTAAGTCAGTGACAGTGACCGCTGGTGGGCAACGTCCCAGCTCCCTGGCTGAGCAGCTGAGAAACTCCGGGGGTGATCCACACAGTACCCCCCAAGCTCTCACCGTGGTCACAGGGCCAAGAATGCACCCGGCACTGGCCCCTCTCTTCCCCCTCTCCTTCCCCGATGCCTCCTGAGGTCACCTTCCAAACAGGCGCACCCAAACTTGACCCTGGTCTGTGCTGGGGGAATCCAAACCGAGACAATGGGAGGTTACACCTCGAGGCACAGAACGACCGGGAGGGGAAGGCACATCTCGGCTGCACACGAAAGGGCTGTGTGCCCCTGCGCACTGACTTCTCTGGGTGTCTCAGATAGAATGTCTGTCCCCAGATTAACACCAGCCTGATGCGCGTCAAGGCAGAAGTTGCTAGTTCTCGCCAGTATCCATTCTCCTTCTTAGGGGATAATATTAACTGTAACTAGTAGGCATGACCGTCCTTCCCAGAGACTCACCATCCCAGATGCCATTCTTACTAAAGGTGCAAGGTGCCAGGCGGGTGTGACCCTGTGTCTAGACTGGCCAGTGGGATGGGAGCGAAGTGATGTCCCGCTCCAGACACGTGCCCGCAGGTCCCCTTCCCCCCTCCGACTGCCTGGACGCAGCTGCGGCGATGGGAGCACCTCGTGCCCCTCAGGCTCATCCTCGTCCCCGGCTTCCCATCCTTCTCTCCTCCCCCCTCATCTCACACCAAGAAGGTGTGAGGGTTAAAAAACGCTGCGGAGTCTCGTATCGGTTTTTCTCCAGCAAAACCGACTTTGAAGCTTCTGACCCAAGCAAGCCTTTCATCCATTTTAGGAAGCCAGAGACAGATTTCATTTACATGAATCCAAAAATAATAAAGGGAGAGAAATAAATAAAGGTTGAGAAAGATCACCGGTGAATCCCTGAACTTGCGGATCCAGGAATTGTTGGGAGAGCCGGGCTCCTTCCAGGAAAGACCAGCCTGTTCTGATGAATTCTGGAAAGTGAGCCTCCCTAGTATGTGAGAGGTGACCGGACACCTGGTGTGTGGGTCACCGGGAGGCCCCTCTGCCCGAACCTGCAGGAGCCCCATTGGGGAGAATTTCCTAAGGTGACGATGAGCAGGAACAATGGGTGAGTCAGGTCTCTAACCGCCAGAGACGATCCTGACTTTCACAGCACGCTGCAGTGTTCAGAAGGTCCGTGTCACGCGGAGTTAAGCTGTGTGAGGCTCGGAGGCTGACGAGCAGCCCAAACCACTTCAGACTGATGTCCTGCACCATCCCCCGCAACGGGGCGAGCAGGCGGATTCGAATCTAAGATCGCTGTGGGTCCGGCTGCGGGGCCCGTGCCCTGCTTGTTGGCTGCACAACGGCCAGTTCAGGAGCCGCACTTCACCGCGGCTGGTCCGAGTGCATCCTTAGGGCTACAGGGAGGAGCTCAAGATCTGCTGGGCCCACTGTGCTGGCCACGCCCCTCTTCCTAGGAGCGAGAGCACGGTTCTGGTTCTTCCCAGCTGTGTGCCCTTAGACAAGGCACTTAGCCTCTCTGAGCTGCATTCGGCACATCTCTTAAGTGAAGTCAGTACCCCTCTCTTACTGGGTACCTGTGAAGACTGGATGAAGTCATGTGACTGTGGGCTAATGTCTGAGTCCCTTCGGGCTGCTATCACAAAACAGTACAGACTGAGTAGCGTAGAAACAACAGAAGCCCATTTATCACAGTTCTGGAGGCTGGAAGTTCGAGACGAGGACACTAGCACCGTCGAGTGACAGCCCTCTTCCGGGTCACAGACTCTCGCTGTGTCCTCACGGGACAGAAGCAGGGAGGGAGCCTGCGGGGTCTCTTTTACGAGGGTGCGAATCCCCTTCGCGAGCCTCCACCCCTGTGACCTCATCACCCCCCAGAGGCCCCACCTCCCAACACCATCGTTAGGATTTCAACATGTGAATCTCAGGGGGACACAGGCATTCAGACCACAGCAGGTGATATCTGGTGCACGAATTTCCTATCCAGTCTCCTCCTCTACCATTTTCCTTCAAGAGCCGTGGACAGAAAAACTGGCCTGCTACGGGCCTGGGGCAGATGGAAGGCGGCGCGGTGTGAATGCGAAGCAGGGTGTGTGTGTGAAGGGTGTGTGTGGGTGCCATGTGGTGTGCGAATGAGGTGTGAACGTGAGGGGATAGAAGCGTCCCTGGACAGGAAGCCAGGAGCACTGGATGGGTGGGAACATTGAAAGAAAAGTTCCAGTTTTACAGTTGACGCTATCACTGTGGAGCAGGAACGCATACTTCCTGTGGGAGCGGTAGGGGTATAAAGCACACACAGGAGGAGGGACCCGACTTCCCACAGAAGTTACCCTGGGGAGGGACGGAGGGAGGGACAGAGGCCTTTGGCTGTTTTAAATGGACAGAGTGGAGACAAGGACTGACCCCGAGAGGAGGTTTGTCCAAAAGCCAGTAAGCGTCTGGACAGGGGTCCACCGTTACTAATCACCCCTGCACTGCTTCCCACCCACCAGGCGTGCAGTGTGTGCCGACGTGGACGCACAGCTGTTGGCCTCGTATCCAGTGGCACGACCATGGACACAGCCATTTGGCAGCCTCTGGTACAGCAATCCCACTCCGGGCACCCACCACCAAAACCGGGTGCTGTGTAGACAGGACACACGCGCTGGGAAAGGCAGAGAAAGTTCAGCCCGGTCAGCCTTCAAAGGTGACAGGGAGCTTAAGTTACAACGTGAGGACTTTGGGGAGGTCCACTGGTCCGAACAAACCACAGACTGATTTGTTCTGGGTCACAGGTTATCAGAGGCTGTGCTTAAGGTAAGGGGAATGAGGAAGCGGGGTGTTTCATGTGGGTGTCTGTGAGCAAAGGCAGGAAATGGCGGAGATTTTCTCAGCCCAGGGAGGAGGGTGCAGGACCCCCTCCCCAGCAGAGCGCCTGCCCCGCGGACACCCCGGCAAACCGATACAAACTCGGCAAACGTGTGAATTCAGGTCCACACACACCTGAGGGCCATTTCAACATGAAAACACAGAGAAAAGAAGCCGTCAGCCAGTTCCCTACCCCAGGTTCACCAAAGTGTGCGCCTCAGAACAGCAGGCCCAGGCGACATTCCTATACCACACACACGCACACGCACACGCACACATACACACATGCACAGACATGCGCACGCACACATACACACGCAAACACACACACAGCCAACGGGCTCAGAGTTCGGGGAGGGGTGCCGACAACCATCCTCTCAGGAAGTCACATTGGACAAAAGGCTCAGGCTCAGGAACTCCCACCCCTCGGTCTCTCTAACACTTTTATCGAGATGTCATTCACACACCAGACAACCCACCCATTTAAAGTGTAGAATTCAATGGGCTTTAGTCTATTCACAGAGTTGTGCAACCATCACCACAGTCGATTTTAGAATACTTTCGTCACCCCCAAAGAAACTCAGTGCCCTTTAGCCGTTGCCCTCAAACCCCCATCTCCCCAAGTCCTTGGCCACCACTAATCTGCCTTCTGTCTCTGTAGATCTGCCTGTTATGGGCGTGTCCTGATAAATGGACTCATCTGATACGTGGTCTTTGGCCTCTGACTTCCTTCACTCAGCACGTTCCCAAGGTTCATCCACGTGGTAGCTACGTCAGCACTTCACTCCTTTTGTGGCTGAGTAACATTCCACTGTGAGGATGGACCCCATTTTATTTATCTTATCTTTTGTGGATTTTACTTTGAGACCAGTGCTGTTTTCTCACTGGTACACCAACACTAGTTCTGAGGTGAGGGTACTGTCCCGTGCTTCAGGTATTCTCAGTGTTCTCAGACAGGGGCCGGGAGGTGGATGTGCTCCCCCGTAGCGCTCCAGAAGCTGCCTTGTCTGAGAATTAGTGAAAGAGTACACATCTGCTGACACAGGTGACTGCAGCTGCCAATAACATCATAAAGTAGGCAAGGCACTGTGTCCACCCCCCAGTGTCCCGATGATGAGGGGCACGGTGACGGTGCTGCAGTGCTGGCCACCCTCCGTCCACAGACCCTGACAGCTTCCCTTGTCAGTTCAGAGGCCGTCCCTCTGCACGGTCCCGGGTGCCTGGCCATCTCCTCACTAAGAAGGTCCCAGGCACAGAGTCCAGGCTCGTGGTTCTGATGGACACGGCCTGAGCTCGTGTCCATTTCATGGCCTTCCTCTCCTGAAACAGACCTTCCCACTCCCCCTTTTAGCACCCAAGGGCATCCAGCTCCCCCTGGATTGATGTGGTGTGGATGTGGCAGGCTCTGATTTCACTAAATGCCCAGACACGAGTCCATGCTCCAGCAGCCGCGCTGTGCCCGTTGTGGGCACAGAAGAGCCTCATCGCTTTGGGGACACAGTCATGCTCTTATCTCTTATGGCTTCAAAGCAACCATATTTGGGAGTCAGATATTTTTCATAAACAAATAGGGTCAAAAGCTGATAAAAATCAATACATCTGAATCAACGCGCGGTTCCTGGTATGGCGTTCCAGCGGATATCTTGCGGCCCGCCGGGTCCCTTTGAAATGTTCACAACAACAGAAAGGCTTGTTTTTCCATCCAAAGCAAATGGAAATACTCGCAGGAGGGCAAAAACAAATATTGTTCAGGGGTTGGAGCGTTTCAGACAGCCCAAGGAAACTTTGGGATCCAGGAGATTCACAGCCCTCTGCTGTGTCCATCTGCCCAAGAGGGGTGCCCATGGAGCATGGAAAGATGGAAGGCTGTCTTGGGGCTGGAAGAGTGCGTGAGAAAGAACTCAGAGTGTGCAGAGAGCGGTTTCTGGAGCCAGGTGAACCTGGGTCCCATTTCTGCTGCCCCCACTTATCCAGATTCCTTCCCTCTTGGAGCGTCAGTTTACCTGTCAGCCAAATGGGACAATAACGGCTACCTTGGAGGGGTGCTGAGAAGGTAAAATGAGTCACAGAACATGGTTAGGTCAGTTCTCCAGTTGTCCACATTAGTAATATTTTCGTATCGGAAACTAACGAACTATAAGTCCTTTTCAAATAGCTCATTTTCCGTCTGTACCATAAAATCCAGCATGGTTCCATCTTATATTGCTGTTTCATGTCATTTTCAGAACCAGTAAGTGATAACCGTGTACCTTCCAAGAGTTAGGCCCTGTGGGTGAGCCTTTTAGAGGCCACACCTGATACTCCTTCTGTGCCCACAGTGGATTTATTTGTATTAAGTAGTTACAGCTAATGGTCACTGAGCCTTGATGAGCAGTACTTCCTACAGCATGGCTCACTTATTCCTTATGACAACTCCATCATCCCCAATTTACAAATTGAGACTGAGGCTCAGAAAGGCGGTGACTGCCCCAGCGGCATCCAACCTGTGTGTGGCAGGGCCAGGATTCCAACCAAGACAAGCAGCCCCTCTGTGTCCACATGGGGAAGTGAAGCAGGGGATGGGAAGTTGGGGTGGCATGGACACTGCGGGGAGGATGGCCAGAGGACGGCTGGGGCCGGGGGTCAGGGGTGACATCTAGAGCAGTCACGTTTGGGAGAAACCAGGAGAGAAATATAAACCAAAGAAGTGGAAATGTAACATGGGGCAGCCACAGTGGGCAACAGTCTGCCAGCTCCTCAAACAGTTAAAATAGAATTAGTATATGACCCGGCATTCGCACTCCTAGGTATGGACCCTAGAGTGGAGAGCAGGTGTTCAAAGACACGTACACACGTGTTCACAGCTGCACTGATCACAGTAGCCATGAAGGTGGAAACAACCCAAACGTCCATCGGTGGGTGATGGATAAACACAGATGCGGCGTCTCCATACAAGGGAACATCACTCAGCCATTAAAAGGGCTGAAGTCCTGACACACATTACAGCGTGGGAGAACCCTGAGAGCATCACGCCGAGTGAACAACGCCTGTCACAAAAGACCGTACTGAATGAAGCCATTTATATGGAATGTCCAGAACAGGTAAATCCACAGAGGCAGAAAGAAGACGGTGGTTTCCAGCGGCTGGGGGAGGGCGAGTGGGGGTGACTGTAACGTGGGTATGGGGGTTCCTTTTAGGGTGACTAAAATGTTTCGGACCAAGATAGAGGTGGTGATTGCACAGCACACTGAATGCACTAAATGCCACTGACCTGTCTGCTTTAAAATAGTTAATTTTATGTTATGTGAATTTCACGTCAACCGAAAAAGAAACAAACAAAAGGGAAGAGGCTGCTATACAGAAATAGAGAGATAAAGAGATCTACGTACCAAAGGACAGAGGAGAGCCCCAAGGTAGGAAGAGGCAATGTCCACCCTGAGCAGGGACGTGGACCTGGGTCAGCTCAGAGGCAGAGGCAGAGTCCAGATGTTTCTGGGGAGCAAAGAGAAGGGTCCAGGCTTGTTCTCCCCGGGCGCAGATTGCTTGGCAAGTGGGTATGGACCACACAACCTCACCCAAAAGGGCAGGCGGCTGAAAGGCAGTGGCATGAGGGTGCTGCCCACTTTGCCAACAGTGAGATTCATTCATTCACTCATTCATGAAACAGCATTAACTGAGCACCTATTATACCCAAGTGGGAACATTTAGTGGAAAAGGAAACCCAGTTCTTGCCCTTGTAGAAGTTGTATTCTAGAAAGATACACAGATGGTCAGCAACTGTGGTAAGTGACCTGAAAACTTAGTAGGTGCCCTAGTGAATTTCAAGGACCCCTTAACTGGCCAGTGAGTCAGGGAAGCCTTCCTGGAGGAAGCGATATTAACCAGGGAAAGAGAGTAAAGGAAGAGCATCCCATGAAGCCAGGATGGTGTGTGCCAGAGCCCCAAGGTCAGAGGGGGAGAACAGTGAGCCTGAGGGATGGAAGGAGAGCAGATGTGATGGGAGCTCAGAGAAGGAGGGGACCCAGCAGGTGGTGACAGCAGTGCCTAACATTTATCAGATGTTAACCATGTGCCAGCCATGGAGCTCAGAGCCTGACACACGTGCAGTTGTGTCATCCTCACAGCAGTCTAGGAGGTAGGCTCTACGCTGGTTTGTATTTTCCAGGTTGGGGGATGCTCAAGCACAGAGGGATAAATTAACTGCCCACGGCCCTCAGCCATGGAGCATGGAGCAGGCTTGCACCCAGCCAACAGGCGACAGAGTCTGGGCTCTGAGCGGCACACCGTACATGAGGGAGGGCGGCAGGGGCCAGGCCGGTGCCGGATGTCACGGTAGGGACTTCCCACTTTGTCTTAAGAGTACGGAGAAGTTCTTGAGGGTCAGGCTAAGGGTCAGGTTTGCATCGTGAAGGCAACGTTCCTGGGAGAAGGGACTGTTAGGCGCGAAAGGCCAAGCAGGAAGACTAATTAGAAGATGGGGTTCACATAAATTTTCACTGAAATTCATGAAAATTTTTGTTTTCATGAAAATTTATGTATGTTCATAGTAGTTTTATTCAAAATAGAGAAAAGCTGGACACAAGCCCAGTGTCTTTCCTAAGGTGAGTATTACACAGACAGCAGTGCATCACCATGGGGAATACTACACAGCAATGAAAAGGAGCGGATACCTCAAACAACATAGCTGGAGCTCAAGAAAATGACACTGCGCGAAAAAAGCCTGTCTCAAAAGGTTACACACAGTGTGATTCTATTTATATAACACTTTTGACGTGACAAAATGACAGAGATGGAGAACAGGCTGGTGTCTGCTGAGGAATGGAGGCAGGTGGCAGAGGCTATGAAACGGGGCACGAGGGATCCTTGGGATGTGACGGAGCTGTCCTGTGTACTGACTGGTTGTGGTCACACAAGTGAACCCAAGTCACAAAACTGCTCAGGACAAAATACACACACACACACACACACACATGCATTTCACACACAAATGAGTGAAATCTGCATAAGGCGGATGCACTGCGTCTATGTCGGTTTCCCGTCGGGGCTGCTGTTCTGTAGGGATTGATGCAGGGGCTATTACGGGAGAACTGGGCAGAGGTACAGGGGTCTCTCTCTATTATTTCTTACAACTGCATGTGCATCTACAATTATCTCAAAGCAAAGAGTTTTTTAATAAAACTGAATTGAGTGTCACAAAAAACAAATAAAAATAAATAAAATGAGAAGGTGGGCCCACCAGGTGGGAGATGGGGGGGGGCCTTGGGCGAGGGTGGGAGCAGGAGAGCTGGGAACCAGTAAGGGGGCCACGCAGATACATCACCGATCACGCTGCTGCGTCTGAGCTGCTGTGACAACCTCGTTCTCCTTCCAAAGAGCAGAGCTGGCTGAAGCAGAGCTTCTCAACCTGGCTGCCTGTCAGGACCATGGGGAATGAAGGCTTCCTGGGCCTCAGGTGGGGCTCGGGCACTGGCATTTTTTTAAGCCTCCCCACATGGTAGGAGTGCGGGCAGCCAGGGGTGAGAGGAGCCCACATCTCCAGCAGGCCCCGTTCTTTAGGGCTGGAAAAGGGGCTCTTCCCTCAAACCAAAGGAATTCAAGGGCCCGGGAAAGAGTCCATGCCCGCAGAGACGTGGCAAGGGTTTGGTGTGGGCCGTTCTGGAAACTCTTTTTATTCTGCCTGTTCCCCCATCATTTTCTCGAGGGAAAAATAAATACCAACATCCCCTCTTGTGTCAAAGTGACGGGTGTGTACACTATCAGCGTGAAAAGTTATGCCCCAAAGCCCGGCTAGACAACCAAACGAAACCTCCCTGTCAGTGAGTAGATGTGTCCAATATTTCTAGTAAGATGGTTTAAAGCTATTTTTGTAACGTGACTCTAAGTGGATAATGTAAGACTATGGCGAAGCCCAGGGAATGAATACATTCTTGTTTGCAATTTGAAAATCAATAGCAGACTTGGAGAGCCTGCGAGCGTTCCTGCACAAGACGCCCGGTGTCCCCTGAGCCGGCCCGGCGGCAGCGGCGGCAGCTTAGATGGAATGAGGCGGCCCAGAGCAGGGACAGACCTCCAGCACCACCCCCACCCCCACCCCCCCGCCCAGCGCCAGCCTGGGGAACAGAGGGCTCCACCAGTGTTGCTGACAACCAGCCGCGTGGGTGCAAATGTCGTTCCCGGGTTCCAAAGCTCTTTCCAAATCTAACCTGCAACGCTGGGTTCGATGCCAGGGAAAGTTTACTTCACCTGCAGTGAAGGTCTTGCCCGTGTCCAGCCTCACTTGGCCTCCTTGGGCCCCAACATGCCAAGCAATGCCTCCGCTCTCATGGGCTCCCCTTGAGGGAAGGTGGCAGCCCTCCCCGGCATCAAGGCAGTCAAGTACTGAGCTCCAGAGTCCTCAGAACCTCCTGCCTGAACTGTTAGAAAATGCAACCAAGCTGAGTGATAGCTGGGTCCACATCTGGCTTTGGGGCTCTGTGAGCCCACTGGAGCTGGGTACAGAATTCCACGCAGGGGTCCACTTTCCTGTGGCCAAAGTCCATGAGCTTTATAGGATTCTCACAGGAATCCTGAAGCTTGACCCTCTGTCTCCTAAGCTGGCCCAGCTCCACTGCCCCCACCCAAACGCCTGCACAAGGCTCCCTGTCACACCACTCTTGGAGCTTTCAAATATCTTTTTTCCTTCCTACAAAAGCGATGTGTTCTCCTTCCAGAAAGATGAGAAAGTCCAGAAAACATGGTGATTCCAGACCCCCGATGCTAAAACTCAGGTGTGAGGGTCTCTATTGGTTCCCACCCCAAACCCCCCAAAGCGCCCAACATTCCGAGGTGAAGCCCAGATCCTGTGCTGCCCGTGGGCCTCCGGGCCCCTCGCTCCCCACCCAGCACCGGACACCTATTAGCTGCTCTACAAAAGTCTGCATAATAAGGACATGGGTGTTTCCAAATTGGCATCTGGCATCGTAGAGATAAGACGAGAGATGTAACCCAGAGGACAAAGCTTGACCAGTACTTTAATCTCATTCTGCATCCAGCCCCTTTGAATAATAATAACCGCAACTATTTAGTGAGTGCTGTCTTGGTTGGGTCCCCCCAAGCACACGTGGGGACAGTGAGCTATTTTGGAGGTGAATTCAGGAAGCACCTGGAGGTGGCTGAGGGGGTGAGAACAGGAGGGAGGAGGCAACCCAGGGGCAAGATGAAGAGCTTGCTGCTGGCGTTAACGGGGGTGCTGGCCTGGTGGGGATACTCGTGGAGCCGTGTGAAGGCACCTTGGAATCATCTCCCTGAAGGACAGAAGGGCTGGCTGCTTGCCCACCTTCTCGTGCCTCTCACTGTGGCGGTGGAGGGGGCGTGCTGCTCTGGGGGCACTGACCCCCTGCGTGGCCCCCATCCATCTCTGAGCCAAGAAAGCTGTCGGTGAAGAGAAGCAGGTGCTTAAAGAGGGAAGCTCGGGATGATCCAGCCGAGTGTTAGGCGACCTCTGGAGAGGCGACGGAAGGTTCCGGTCACTAAGCGAGCATTCAGTCCGTGCCAAATGCCCTGCGAGGAACTTGCGCGCAGTTTCCATTTTCTTGTTAATCCTGACCACACCATGTGGTGAGGAGCGTGGCCCTCACTCTCATCCCAACTGTAAATAAGAGATGCCGAGATTCAGGGAAGCAGAGGAGTTCTCCCGTGGTCATCCTGAGCAGCTGGTAAAAGGCACATTTAAACCGAATCTTGTCGATGCCAAGTCCCACGACCTTAAGCGCCGTGCAGGGCGCCTCCCTGAGGAAGAGGGCTGTATTCCTCCTCTCCCGGCCGGCAGGGAAGGTGGTAGCAGCAGAGGAAACGCTGAGTCACAGCACCTGAAATTCTGCTGATCTGATCTGTCCCAACGCTTTTAGGAAAAACAATACACCCTCTTTGATCCATGTCCAGGTCCACGATGGGCTCAGGTTCAAAGTCAACACGTTCCCAAAGCGTGGAAGCCCTTGGGTTCTGGGAAAGTGGGGAGAACGGGTTTTTTTCTTCCTGGAGTTGATGCAAGGTTTCCCCTCCTGGTGCCTCACGAGTAACCCTGAGGGGTAGCGCTGCAGCCAACACCTGGAGCACATGATGCCGTGGGCCCTACCCAGCCCATGGTGGGCACAGCCTTCCAGGAGAAGCCTTGACGAGATGCAGGGCGCCGGGCTCCCTGGAAGTCATTACCAAGACCGGCTGCGGTCACAGACCAGCGAGAGGGAGAAAGCACACACGAGGCCCCAGCTCCATCTCACCTCTGCCATCACCACGTGGGAAGGAGCGTCACAGACAGTGAAGCTCTGAGTCTCACAGGGACCCAGATGTGAAATACGCATCTGTGTGCGACAAGGAGGGCTTTGAAGGGAAGAGCGAGATGCAGAGGAGACGCAGAAAGGGGCGCCAATCCTTGCTGGGGCATGTCCCGTGACCAGCAGTCAGAGCCTTAGGGCCAACAGTCCCGCTCTAGAGGCCCTGCTTTCCGCCACAAGGCAACACTGCCTCCTCTGGGGTTTCTTTGCCAGGATAAGGAATCTGGGCACCCAGAGAGGACCTTGGAGGTCCTCCACGCAATACCCTCCTGTGTTCTCAGGCCGTCTGCAAACGGGGAAACTGAGGCACAGAGCAGGTAGGTGAAGTTTCTGAATCCACTGGGTGATCAGAACCCCCCCTAAACCAGGGGTGCCTAGGTCTCCTCCTTTGGGGCCTCTCGGATTCTCTTCAAAATGCAGCAGAAAGAAAAGTTCATGCAGGGGAGCAACTTCTGATTTTTGGCTTCATTTTGATGAAAAGGACTTCATACAGGAGGTTGGGAGGTGAATGCAGGCTCGATAAGCACGCATGTACTCTCTCCCGGGAGGCAAGAGGCCAGCTCTGATGATAATACATTTCCGGAGACCGTTCCACTCTCCCCGACACACTTCTAACTGTGTCTGGAGTCTTTCCTTCCTAACCCACAGGATGAGCTGGGTGTGCGCTCAGCAGTCTTATCTCTTGTGCGGCAGCCTGGAGTGGGGCCAAGAGCTGTGAAGGCAGAGCAGGAGGGGAATCCCGGCCCCGCAGCGGTGACCCTGAGCATCACCCACCTGAGCTGCAGTTTCTCACCTGCTGTCTGCACACGCAGGTGTCACAGGAAGGACTTGACGGTAGGGTGAGTGGGAGTCCTCCAGCCCCGCCGGCGGCCCCGGCCCCGAGTGCGGGCTCTTCCTGCCGTGGTTCCAAAGGTGGAAGGCAAAGGGCAGCTTCCCTCCCATTTTCTTTACTACCTTCTCGTTCTTAAAGCCAAATGCTTCTTCAAGAATAGATGGGGCAGCTGGGCCAGAATGTCCCCACCTGGTGTCACCACTCACCAGGGGGTCCCCAACCATCTCACAGGGGCATCATGTAGTTCCCGGACCAAAAGAGAACTCAGTTCTCTTTACATAAATGGTATTATAATAAGTCATAAATCTATGATGCCTATGTTTCCCATATAAAATAAGGAGATGATGCTGCAGTTGGGGACAACAGGTGAGTGTGCAGCAAGGACTCAGGGCAGTAAAGCCACTCAGCCTTGTGCCCAAGCCGTGGGACAGGTCTCAGGGGTCTTGAGTTGTCACCCCGGCCCTGCCTCTTAGACCTGGCCTCTCCAAGCCTGTTTCTGGATCTGTCACAGTAGGGCAAGGCTCCCATCCCGACGTAGCTGACGCATTCTGCAGCAGCCGGGGTGCTGGTTCGTTCACGCCTGCGATAGCTCTAGGAGGAGTTACTCCATGAGTCCCTGGGAACAGACAAGGAAACCGAGGCTGGGAGAGGTGCAGTCTCTTGTCTGAAGTCCTGGGAGAGAAGGTTCTGGAATCCTGAGTCCCAAAGCCCATGTCACGCAGGTCTGTGCACACACCTCCCGGGCTGGCAGTCAGGACTCCGTGTTTCTTTGTCGGCGCCTTCCAGTCCAGCAAACGCAGCTCCCAACACACATCCACACTGCTGTCTTTTCCTTCCCTTTCCCTGCCGGCCCCCGGACTCCACTGATCACCCAGCCACTCTCTGATAACGTGTGAGGAAACGCTGGGGGAAGGGGTACCTCCACCCTCCCACCTCCTCCCAAGATGGCGGTCTATGCTCTCCACTCTTGGGTGGGGTTGGTCCCCAGAGTCTGGCAGCCCTGGTGGCTTTGACGGGACGGTAGAGTCTGCTCTTTAGCAAGTCTCATTTCACTGCACCGGGACCTCGAGCTCCGGGTCTCGTTTTCCTGCATCTTAGTGATCACGGCATCCCCAAGGTCTTGCACTGTGCCTGGCACGGGGCCAGCAGGTAGTACAGGTGCACGTGGGCTCTGGCACCAGACAGACCTGCTACAACTGTACCCGGCTACCAATCAGTGATGTGACCACAGGCAGGTTACTTTACTCCTCTGAGCCTCAGTTTCTTCATCTGGCTCACCGGGCTCTTGGGAGGACTAAATGGAATGTATACAGCACTTAGCACAGCGCTGGCTGACAACACTCTAAAAATGACAGCTATCACCACAAACACCAACATCACCACCACCACCCCCATCATCATCGCAATCAACATCACCACCACCATCACCATTATCTTTATCATCACCACCATCGTCACCACTATCATCATCACCATCATCGTTATCATCATCATCACATCACCATCATCACCTCCTCTGTGGATGCTTTGCTGAGACAAAGGCTTATCTCACGTCAGACACCGCAGCTCAGCTTAGAGCTAGTTGAGAAGCAATCCAAAACACATCTGGCATCTGGCTTTCCCCAGTTCCCCGGCACGTTCGGTTTAGCTAGCCCACTCTGTCAGTGGCATGACAAAGGCAGGAAGCCCAGACAAGAGCCAGTGCCTCACATGATCTGATCCCTGGGGGTCCTCCATGCAATCTGGAACAGGTGGGCGGATTTCAGCAACACCACCTCTCCCCATCTCTGCAACAGACGCCCCCACTGGCTTCAGCCAGGGCACGGTGAGAATTACTCCATGGCCTCCTTCAAGACCTGCCCAGGAAGTGAAGAAGTCACTTCAGAGGCCCCCATCCAGAAACGGAACATTTTCTTCCCACTTGTGAGCTCAGTGTGTACTCAACCAGGATGAGAAGCACGCCAACAGGCTACGCCGGGGTGTCAGGAACGTTTAGATCCCTGAACAGGGAAATGAGAAGCAGGGCTATGCCCGCATTTCCGATGACCGGTGGCCATTGCTGAGTGTCTCCACTGTGGTAAGAGCTAATGGTTTTCTAACCCCTGAAGCATGTGGGTGACAGGGGAGATGCCCTCAACCTGTTTCCTTCCCACCTTCAGCACGGAGCTTAGGTCATTCTTGGCAGAGGGTGTGGTGAGCTTTTATGAGTGATTCCTTCCCAAGAAAGTGGTTGTTATACCTGTTTATTTGAAAAGGGGCCCAAGCCCAGATGTACCAGGTCCATGCTGAGAGCTGGATGATGTCTGCTGGTGAATTCAGGCCTTGGTCTGATCTCTGCTTGAACCCAGTTTTCTGAAGTATGTGCCGGCTGATGTTTCCCGAGGGTGTGCTGGTGGCTTCATGTATGCTATCATGTTTGCTCTCCATAACAACCCAATACGTTAAAAATGTTCACCATCCCGTTTGTGGATGAGGACATCAAGGCCAAAAGACGTTATATAACTCACTCAAGGTCACTCAGCTAAGAAGTGGGGACCTGAGATGCAAGGCCAGGAAATCTCTCCACAGAACCCCATCATTAGCCACCTGACCTTTGGTCTGTGCTGGTCAGGACAGTCCCCTCCCACTTCTCACTGCTTTGTATCTCAGGGAACTACATTTCCCAGGCCCCCTTGCTCTCAGACTCCTGGGTAAGCTCAGCCAATGGGAGACACTGGTGCAGCTGGGCAGGGCAAGAGGAGGGAAAAGCTGGAGTATTTCTCCTTCCGGCTCTCTCTCTGCTCCTCTCCTGTGGGAATGTCCCTCCCTCCATGGTCCCTGTTCCCAGCAGACAGGACCACGAAGGTGCCAGCTCTCACCAGGCAGCCCTGGCTGCTGGGTTCCATGACACCATTCCCTCCCTTGTTCCTCCAGCCCAGGGAGTGCTGGTGACTTTCTGCTCTTGCTAACCCAGGTGGCACCTCGCTGTCCCTACTTGATGTCTCCACTCAACCACCACCTACAAATCCACACCCCCATATTAAATCCTCTCTGTAAAACACCTGCAGTGGCTGCTGTCTGTGGAAAGGACACAGTGCTCATGAGAAGAGCGGGTAGGAGGGAGGGTGGATACGCAGTGAGTGCAGGCCGTCTCCACGGCATCACCCTCCATGCCTAACAGACATCGGCTCTTTTTACCCTCACAAGAAAATCCCATAAGCGGGTGTCATCATTAGCCCCATTTTATGAGGAGGAAAGTCAAGCAACTTGCTTGTCTGACAGAGAACAGAGATAAGATCCAGACCTTCTCTTCTGGGCACCAAACCTGGAGCCCTTGGCCCTACACCCCAGTGCTGCCCCAAGGCCACTGCCTACCCAGGTCCCATTTGTGCCTCACGGGATGAGCTCACGCACCTGATGAAAACAAGCCCTAACCACCACCCGTGGAGAACATCACTCCCGCCACGTTCTGTCCCTTGGACTCTGACCACTTCTGAGTCCCTGGGCCTCTGGTGGCCGCACTGTGTGGCCTGGGCTGGTCGCCCTGAGCCCAGAGCTGCTGTGGCAGCCCCAGATTTATGGCTTTGTTATTACTGTGTTTTGGAGTTTTTACAGCCCCGCGCTCCCTGGAGAATCCCAGCGCTTTCTCTAGGACGTATCAATCAGACGGCAGAGGAAATATCCAAAATGCTGGGAACATCCTGTGTCATAGTGTCTCCCCGGCCCCCAGGTACCGGCAGCCTTTTGTCTGCAGCCAGGGGGAGGAGGAAACTGATAAAGGGCGGGGGCTGGGGGGAGGCCGCGGCCGGCACCTCTGTGCCCTGGCTTGTCCTCCCCCCGCTACAATGTCCCCAGCTTCCTGACCAAAACAGTCATCACCTTGGGTCCTCTGATGCGCAGCCAGCGCTCACGCCGGAGCGAGCCCTCTTAATTAGCCTCTCACTCACTCTGGGGCAGGACGCTGACTCTGCAAGGAACCAACACACTCGCCAGTGGGGTCCAGGGGGGTTGCGCCCACACGGAAAACAAGACCCCTTTGTCCTGCGGCTGCCCCTCCCCCACTGCCCGCCTCCCTCTCCCAGAATCCTCTGCTCCATGGCTCACTTGGGGAGACTCGGTGAAATTCTGAGGGGGGCCAAGGGGGGAGGGGAGAAATGGGCCTGGGTACAGGCGGAAGGATGAGAAAAGAGAGCAAGTTAGTATCACGGTTAGTGCCTATTAATAAATATACACAAATAGTGAAAGAAACAATGATAAAAATAAAGAGGTCTGGAACCATAAACACTAAATGGTTAAAGGGTGGTTTTCTTTGATGGGTGGGAACAATTCTTTGTTTTTGTTTTTTTTTCCTTTAGGTTGTTCTATATTATTTAGAAAATATTTCATGAGTATCTATTATTTTTTATAGAAAAATTATAGTTGTTTTGATTTAAGAAGTGTAACGTTGATTATCTCCTCTAAGTTTCCTGCCAATGAAGCAAGAAGCAAAGAGGTATTTGGGAGGAGTGAGTGTGTAGACCCTGCCGCCCTGTCTCCCTGGCATGTGGGTGGGACAGCTTCTTGGTTCCTCCCGTCCACCGGTTCTAGATGCTTCCTCGTCCTACTTGGAGGGAGGAATGGCTCTTACGGGACCCCTGTCCTAGGGCCATATCCCCCTTTGCAGTCACAGCTCTCACGAAGCCCCCAGACCAGAAGCGGCAAATGCGAGACCAGACAGCCCCGCCCCCATCCCCCAGCGTACAGTACGGGGCCAGGTGCTCTCAGGACTTGTGGGCCAGGCCTCAGTGAGAGCCCGAGCCTCGTCAGCCAGCAGCCAGGTCCACAAGCTCACCTCACGGGCTTTGCGGTCACAGGCTGGGCCCCGGGTGGGCAAGGGCTGGATGGGGACAGAGGCACCAGGGTCACAGCTCAGCCTCCTGCCTTTTAAAGAGAGGCCACCCAGGTACTGGGCCCGGTGTCCCACCCCGAGAAACAAATGTGACCTGTCCTCTGACCTCCAGCTCACTCGCCTCCCCTTGGACCTGTCCCCAAACCCAGGGCCCTGAGTCCCTGCCTAGGCAGCTGCAAGGCCATGCCTGTGCTTTCAAGTGCAGGTTTTCGGCTTCCCCAGTGCAGGCTGCTGCTAAAAATACATCGTTATTGACGGGCACCATGTGGAGGGCTGTTTTCGCTGTCGGCAAAGCACAGTGGAGCCATTCATAATTTTGGCGTTAAGGGGCAGAAGAAATGCCCCCCCATGGTGACAGATGTCCCCACGTCCAGATTCCAGTCTGACCCGGGCCTCTGAGTTGGCGCAGGGCATCGGTGATGGTGAGCTGTGTGCAGATCGGGCTTCCCTCCGTGTACAATTCTCCTCTGGAGCAGCCTCCCAGAGTCCCTGGAAAGTGTGCCTTTTGTGGCAAGGGAGTTCCCCAATCCCTGAGCAATGGCGTGTCCACACTTCACCTGCTTCATCTCACTCGATTCACCCAACAGCATCGTCCACGAGGAAGTACCATTCCCATTTCAGAGAGGGAAACTGAAGCAACACTTCCCAGCTCAGAGGCTTTGAAACTGCTATTCCTTCTACCCAGAATTCTTTTCCATGTGATCATCACACAGTGGACCAGTGAGTCAGGCATGTGAAGCACATAGAAGTCTGGATACCCTAAGGCATCACCCTGGAGGGACCACGTAGGGAGAGAGATGCCCGAGGAGCTGCAGCTGCCCCAAGGCCCAGCTGTGTAAGTCCTCCCAGCCCAGCTCCTAGGAGAAAAGAAGCCTCTGAGATGAGCCCATCTACCGGCAGCTGTGTGAGACAGCCTGAGTGAGAACCTCCTGGCTGAGCCCAGGCAACGCCTGGACTGGTGAGCCACAGCTTTGGGATGGTTTGTTACGCAGCAACAGCTGACTGGAACAGAGCTGCAAGGCTGAGCCCCACCGTGCTTCCCGGGGAGAGGGCATCCAATGCCGACAGACCGCTGGGAAGAGACTCACGTCCCAGCTGAGTCTCCCTTAGCAAGAGCCCTGGGGGACTCTGACTTGCCTTCTCAGCTGCATCTCAGGAAAGCACCAAGTGCCAGGGCTGTGGGAAGAGTGATAACACTGAGAGGGGGGCTGTGTGACTCTGCAGACGGTGATGATGTAGGGAGGGAGACAGCAGCCCATGTCTCTACCTGAATCCATAAAAGGCTTCTAAGAAGGAAAACAAGGAAGCCATGCCTGAGTCCAGCGGGCATCAGGAATTTTCACGTGCATTCCCCTTCCGTCCTCCCTGCCATCTCATCAGTTAGGTGTTATCACAACTTCCCTCTAGAGAGGAGACTCAGAAACCTAGAGTAAGGTGTCCAAGGGCACAGCCGTGACTACCAGAGCTCAGATTCAGACCAGGTTTGTCTGATTCCGCTTTCTCCGCCAATAACAAAATCACTTGGGAGGAAGGAGAGGGGAGAGGGTCCACACTGTGGGACCCACAAGCCAAAATACTACGTACAGAACTACCCAAGTTAAACACAGTACAGCTTAGAATTCTGGGGTTTGCTCTCATTGGGTTCAATACTTGTTCTTCCACTGAACAGCCTGGAAACATATGGCAAGCTTCAGGTGGCATAAATAAAGAGATTGGGCGGGTGGGCCATGGGAGCCAGGGGTCCAAGTGGTCCCCTGCAACAGAGAAAAGAGTTAGACCACAGACCTGGGCCGCATCCCTTCCAGTCATCCTGTTCTGTGAATTCAAATATTGCTCCAAAGAGCAGGGCCAGTTAGTTGAAAGCTAGTGCAGGACCTGCTTTGTCCACGATGAGCCTTTCACACTCTCCATGCTAGTTCCTTAAAGGTGAGAATTGGGACCTCGTGGCCCCCTTAGAAAGAGCCCACGAGAGCGCGCGTCTTCCCTTTTATCCTCGTTGCTATCGTCATCCTCATTGTGAAGATGTCAGAAACTCCGTTATCCAAGGAATCAGGTTAAATAAGAAAGTATGTGCCTTTACGTACCTCAAAGTTGGGGAAGAAAGCAAAGTCACAGGCGTCTCACCCTGGGCCTGCGGACTCACAGCTTAGGCACGTATATAACCCTTAGCCATTTTCAGAGACAGAGCTAATGCGTCAGCAGTGGCCTGGGACCTGTAATCCAAAGGGGTGGCTTATAGTTCTGGCTGCACCCCCGCCTCCCTGGGCAAGGTGTCCCATGTCTCTGAGCCTGAGTTTCCTCTTCTGTGCAATGCAGCAACGAGATGGATGGGATGACGGTCCTTTCTAAATCCATACTTTGGCTGAACAAGCCAGAGAAGGAGACTGGAAGAGATGTGTCCAGCCGTAGGGAAGCAAGCAAAGCCATGAGGACACAGAGTTGCTGAGGGGACAGCAGTCAAGAGCCAGGTCTTGGGCAAGTTCACTATTTTCATGCTGGCGTGTGACCCTCAGCCGGCCACTTGACTGTCACAGGCCTGTTTCTCTCTCTGTCTAAACTGGGGTAACAACGCCTACTTCCCAGGGGAGCTGTGAAGGTTAAACAAGGTCATAGATCAGAAATGCTCAACTCAGCACAGCACCGGGCCCGGAGGGAGCACCCAAACCCTCGGCATGAGATGAGACAACAAGCCACAATCACCATTAAACCCAGGCGTCACAAGCCACCCCAAAACCTAGGGCCACAAAACAACTATTTTATTATGCGCCTGGATTCTGCAGGTCAGGAATTTGCTTAGAACACAGCAGAAATGGCTTTTCTTTGATGTACACCTTTGGGGGGCCTCAGCTGGGAAGATTCAAACGGCTGGGGTGAGGTGAGGGAATGCGGATGTCCAAGGACTTGAATCTTCTGGAAGCTTCTTTAGTCACACACCTGGCAACTGGCCTGGGACAACTGGGAAGAGGAAGCCCCGCTGGGACTGTTGATGGAATGTCAGCGTGTGGACTCCGTGCACGACTCGAGCTTCCTGACAGCATGGCAGCCTCAGGTCGGTTGGACTTCGCACATGGCCGTCAGGGCTCCAAGAGCAAATGTTTCCACAAACAAGGCAAGGGCTGCACAGCCTTTGTTGGCCCAGCCTTGGGAGACACAGAGCATCACTTCCACTGCATCCTGTTGCTCAGTCACCAGCCCACCCAGGTTCAAGGGGAAGGTCACGGGCCCACCTCTCCAAGGTGTGGTGTGTGCAGCTGTGTGTGCAACTGCCACACAGGGACATTCTGTAAGGCCCAGTGGCCTCCATCTCATTCAGAAGAAAACCAGAGCCCTTACCAAGGCCACCTGGTCTGCCCAGCCCACCCCTGCCACCTGGGCCTCTCTCTGACCACACTCCCACGGCCCCCTCCACTCCGGCCATGCTAGCTGCCTGGCTGAGCACATGCTCCCCCAGGGCCCCGGCTTGCCCGTTCCTTCTCCCTCACTGAGGTTTCTGCTCTAACTTCATCTTGTCAAGGAGGCCTGCCGCCCTGTGTGGCTAAAAGAACATCCCATCTCTCTCCACCCCTTACTCACGCTGTTGGTGTTCACAGAACTTACTGCTCCCCAGGTTTCAGAACGTCTACCCCCACACACACTCAGCTACAGCTCCCCCGAGAACAGGACTTGATTCACAGCTGTATCCCCAACACCTGGAACAGGGCCTGGCCCTTAGCAGATGTGCAACCAATATTTGCTGAATGAATGAATGAACGGGTGACAGACCCAGGAGTTGATCTTGAGTTCCAAAGGAAAGGGCCCCGCCAGAGATAATGCCCATCCCCGCCTCTGCACTGAGGGGCTTCCCGGACTAACGACACCAGCCTGCCTTCTCCCTCAGCTCCTCCTTCCCCAAGACTGTTGTGGGAAGGTCTGCCAGGCCCAGCTGCAGAACACGACTGAGATCAGGGTGTTTGTCTGCATTTGATGGAAGACCCTGCATCCAGGGATGCTAATCCCACGGCTCTAATAAGAAGTCACAACTGGACACAAGGTGTGACAGGCAGACGAACTTTCCCCAGGACAGGTGGGCATCTTTAAACACTTAATATACCATATATTCATTGTAAAACAAACAAACATAGACTATAGGAACACAGCTGAGAAACCGTTGCGGGGGCGAGGGGGGAGCAGGCGAATTCTGCGGAATCCCAACACCCAGAAACAACACACATTTTGAACATGTTGGTGTGATTCCAGATGTTTTGGGTGACAAACGCTTTTTGACCTTTCCACTGAATATACACACAGGGAAAAGCACAGCCATCATAAGTGTACAGTTCAGGGACTCTTTGCCAACCAAGCATGCGTGTGACAGCGTCCGCGGGGACTTCAAACACAGAAGGTAGAGGTGGGGCTCGTCCCGCTCTGCTTTGGCCTCCATTCGCACAAACGTATTTTCATCCTCGCATACACCGCGGCCCCACCCAAGCCTGCTGCCGCACACATCAGCCCACCTCCTTTCCAGGGCAGGCCGCCCACCCAGAAGGAGCTCAGGGGGCATCTCAGGGGCTCCCGCAGGCAGTCACGGTTTTCCACGGTGTATAACACACGTGTGTCTCCCCCAACTGGACTGGAGCCCTCCAGGGCAGGTGTGCCAGGGCAGCTCTGCCCCGCAGCCCCCAGCCCCTGGCCCCAGGCCCCACTCCAGAGCTTCAAGTCTCCTTCTGAGAGACTCAAGATAGCTAGCGCGGTTTCCTGAGGCCGCAGGGGCCCTGGCACCACAGCTACCCCACCTCCCAGCTCCCCCACGGGCTCCAGGAGAAAACGGGAGCTGCCCCCAGCCCACTTCCTCCCACTGAGACTTCATGGCAGCCCAGCCAGCCAGGATGCAGGGAAGATACCAGCCCCTCGGCCCTGTAAAAAGCATTCTGTCAAAGAATTTGAAAACCGCGTCTCATATTCAGAGTTTGGAGAAGGAGCAGGGATGTAAAACACATTAGTCCCTCAGTGGCTGCCCAGGAGCCGGGGCATCGGGTCCTGACAGACGGCCAGAGAGCCCTCGGGGCCCTGGCGGCCAGGTGGAGAGAGGCTTCTGCCCAGCACTGCGTACCCAGAGGGGAGGCCCTCACGGACTGGCGGGAACCAGGGACACACAGGGTGGAGAGGGGAGAGCCCGAGAGGATGGGTCTGCGAACGCTGCTGACAGAGCACCTGGCCAGGTGGGGTGTCTACACGTGGTGGAGGGAGACGGAGAAGGAGGGGGCTTCCACATGGGCACACGGGGTTAGGGGGGCACCACCGACTCTTGGCTCTGGAAAGTCCATCGGCTGATTCCCCAGGGCCTTTGCACTCACCAGTCCTCAGCCTGGGACTTGCCCTGTGTCTTACACTGTTTGTCTCATTTCGTTTTAGCCAATGCCACCTCCTCCAACAAGCCTCCTCTGGTAGCACACTGTAAAGACGTGCCCCCAACATTACAGCCTTGTGTATGTGCACACACACGGGCCTGCATGGGCACTTGCACGCACAGCTGTGCGCACACACACACACACACACACTGCAATACAGCAAGGTGATTAGAAGACAGGGCTCTGAAACCACGCTGCCCTAGTTCAACTCCTGCCTCTGCTATGTGACCTTGGGTAGGTGACTTGACCTCTCTGTATCCCGGTTTCCCTGTAAGTGAAATGGTGGATGATACTACTGCCCACTTCCTAAGACTATTGGGGAATGGTAGAAGAGGTAACTGGTGTGCAGGACTTAGCCTGACTCTGCAGGGTTAGGACACAGCGAGGCAGCTGGCATGCTCACCCCATCAGCACTGTGTCAACTTATTTTAGCTGCTTGTTTGCTAACTACTCATGCACCTTCCTCCTTGTAACGTAAGCTTCGTGGGGGCAGCCTGGCCTTCAGTGGAGGGAGACAAGGAATAGTGGGAGAGACGAGACGCTGATGAGGGAGTCTTCCCAGCCCCCTCCCTGGGAGCCTGGTCATGCACAGACCGCACAGGCCACACGCAGAGAAGGCCACTGTGACTAGGGGCACAGCACCACCGTCGCGACATATGACGGGTACGAGCCATCGCCCGGGTGCCGAGCACTGCGCTAGGTCGAAATCTCATTTCATCCTTGAGACCAGCCTGTAAGTTGGATCCTTTAACAATCATTTTTCAGAAAAGGGAAATGGAAAACCAGAGAGGGTAAGTAAAGTAGCCAAGGTCACACAGCTGTTAGCAGTAACGACCATTTGAAACTCAAAACATTCCACACTCACACTCCTGTGATGTGGATGATAAAAAGTCTTTCCTTTTTTTCTGGCTACACTGGATATACATTTTCTCTTTGAACCTCACAACGACCCTATCGGCAGGCCCTACTACGATCTCCTTACTAGCAAGTTAACTGCGGCTTGGGGCAGTCGGTGACCTACTCAGAGCCACCCGGAGTCACAGTGTGGGGCGGAGCCTGACTCAAATCCAGGCCTGACCCCAGGCTCTTGTGCACTCTGCTGTGACCTTCACTGTACCCTCCCCCATACAGATGGAGGCAATGGGGCTCAGGGAGGACAAAGGACACGCCCAAGCCCCCAGGGCATCAGCACTGTGCAGTGAGGACCAACCCAGGCCCTGTTCCAGCGTCCATCCGCCCTACCCAGCGCAGGGATGCTGGATCTTGGGATTCTGGCCCACGGTTTCATGGGACACCCGCCCGGATGGTCACAGTCACAGTTGGGAAGCAGCTTCGTGGTCACCTTCCCTTTCCTGATTCCTCCCAGTGGGTTAACGAGGAGCAGCTCCCAGCCTTTCCCTCAGAGCCCCCAGCCCGCTCTGTCCCCAGGGGCCCCCATTGCCGAGGTGATCAGTGAGAATGACGGCAGCCAGCTGCTCACTCTGGCCCCAGGGAGACAACGCTGCTTCAGTGACACGCTTGGAACTTTCCCCACGGTCCTCGGCCGGAATCACCGGATGGCCAGGCCCCAGGAATCTGCCTGCTTGAAGGAATCAAATCCACCACTGTGCTGCCCACGCTCGGGACCCGGGGAGGTCTCCTGGAATAAGGTTTACAGGCAACTTCTGGATTTGATTACAAGGAAATCTGCTCCCCATCTCAACCCCTCAACTCTCCCTGCCCTCCACTGCAGGAATGTGACGCTGGCTGAGTTCTCAGCAACTCCCTCATTTCTCGCAGACACTAGGCTGGGAGCCAATCTTCCACCTAGCTTGTGCACCTCACGGATTACAGGGCAACTGAAAGAAACAGTCAGACTTCTGAGCATCTACTAGGTGAGGTTCGAGTTTCCTAGGGCTGCTGCAAGGAACTGCCACAATAGAAATTTATTGTTTCTGAGTCCTGGGAGCCAGAAGTCTGATATCACGGTGTGGGCAGGGCCAGGATCCCTCTGGAGGACCTTGGGAGGGTCCTTCCTGCCTCTTCCAGCTCCTGGGGCTCCAGGCGCCCTTGGCTTGTGGCCGCTTCCCTCCAGCCTCTGCCTCCATCTTCACATGCCCTCTCCCTGCGTGTGTCTCTTCTGTGTCTCATAAAAGAAACTTGTCACTGGATTCAGGGCCTGGCCAGGCAATCCAGGATGACCTCATCTCAAGATGCTTAGTTTAATCACATCTGCAAAGATGCCATTTCTAAATAAGGTCACATCCACAGGTCCTGAGGATGAGGACACGGACGTGTCTTTTTTGGGGGGTGGGGGGCACCATGCATCCGGCTACAGTGAGTTTTCTCCTTTCTTCTGAGCAAGTGCACAAAGGCCCATCACCTCCCGGGGCTGTTCCTGCGAAGAACTGAGCTGGCAGGTGGCGGGAGGTGGGGAGGGGCATGCCCTGTGGCCTCAGGTCTGCACCCTCAGGAGACCTTGGTCCTGCCACCATCCTCTGTGCTCAGAGCTGAGGATGCAGCATGAACCACAGCCAACCGAGGCCCGGCCTTCTCTGAGTTTACAGGCCGGTGGGGGAAACAGACCGTAAACAAACATGAGAATAAATGGATAAATAAATACATAATGTGGTGATAAATACTACAAAGAAAAACACATCGGGGTGAGGCTAGAGAATGAAGGAACAAGAGTGCCTCTTTAGACAGAGTGCTCACTGGAAGTGTTGATGACGACCAAGCTGCAGAGGTAAGAAGTGAGTCCTGAAAATGGCCGGGGGCTTTTGCAGGCAGAGGACAGCGCCGTGCAAAGGCCCTGTGGTAGGACTGCACTTGGCAGAGCAGCAGGGAGGCCAAGGGGTCAGGGGGATGGTGAGGCAGGATCATACAGGGGCTGAGGAGCCCCAGGGAGGGTTTTGTAATTTTCCCTAACTGTGCACAGAAGCTGCCGGAATGTGTCCAGCAATAAGCGATAGAGTAGGATTTGCCTTCAAGGGGGTCACTCTGGATTGTGAGTGGACAGTGGAGTCCAAGGAGGAATAAGCAAGGAACTAAGGGAAGCCTCGGAGCGGGGCGGGTGGGGGGGGGGGCGTGGCCTGTGAGTCAGCTTTGGGCAAAGCTCGAATCCTGCTTCTGGCCCTGGCACCTCAGCTGTGCAGTGAGAGGTTAAAACGGGAGATCCCCACAGACCACACTCAGCCACTCCGGAATCACGCAGAATTGTACACCTATGTCCTTGTGCCCCGTAAGGAACAGGACAGCACAAACCGTCTCCACCTGAAACAACCAATCAACAGCCCCATCTCGGAGCATCTTATGGGAAGTTGGGCCAGGAACAGGGCTTTCCCACCTCAGCACTGTTGACATTTGGGGACGGATGATTCTTTGTGGGGGACCGTCCTGTGCACTGTGAGGTGTTGAGCAGCACCTCTGGCCCCCACAGTAAATGCCAGTAGCACCCCCTCCCCCAGTTACAACCACCGACACTGTCTGCAGACATCGCCAGTGCCCACTGTGGGGTGCAATCGCCCATTAGAACCCCTGTCCTGGGGGATGGTCGGCACCGTCTGGCACAGCACAGGGCTCCTGTTCCCCCCACACCCAAGCTGGCCCTCAGACCTTGGTGGGGATAAGAGCGCTTTCCTGGGCTCCGGTGGGGCGAGAAGGAGGCCACTTGCCCAGAGACTGGCACCCAGCAAACCCTGGGTGCTCCTAGATACCCCTGTCATCACCACTGGGTCCCAAGGGCCCATGCTCTCATCCTCGTCTGTGACCACCCAGCCCTGTGGCCCGGCGGGTAGCCTGCTCTCTGACGCACAGACTTCTCAGCCCTGAAGCAGGACCAGTGATAGAATGAGCTGGTGTGTGTGGACCAGCAACTCCTACCCTCGGTTCTCGACCCCAGAGGCCCGCCGTGCCTCCTAGCTCTACCCCCGACGCCCCCTCCGTGTCTGCAGCTATTCTCTCGGGACCCTCCACACCCCTTCCATGTCCAGCAGCCGTGGACAGTGGGTGCAAAGGAGGGCGGCAAGAGGACTGTGTCTGGGCCGTGTGACCAGCTGCCAACCAGGACGCGTTCCTGGAACACCCGCTACCTTGGTGGGTGACGGGCTTTGATGGTCTGCCAGGAATGACAGCCAGGCCCTGTTTGCTTCCCTTATCTGAGTGTTTTGCACCAATATTACCTCCTGGCCCCTGTGTCCCCTTATGGTGGGTATCAGCAGGCAGCCACGGCATCCACTGCGAGGTGAAGCCCGCAGTGACCTTTCCCACACCCACCTGTCTGCACCGAAGATCGAGGCCCCCTCCTTTTACCTGGACCTTCCGGAGGGTCACCCCCAAAAAGACCTGTCCTCTGTTAGAATTTATCTCTGTCCCAGGAGTGCTCTAGAACCCCATCATTTCCAAGAAAGAGCCCCAGGGATGCGAATATTTACGAGTGAGGAGGAAGCTCGGCTGTGTTCTGTTTCCAATAAGCCAGCACATGAGAACCACCTGGTGTGTGAGTGTCCTGCGGCGGCCGTAACAAAGGACCACGAGCCGGGCGGCTTAAACGATGTCCTCTCCCACAGTCTGGAGGCCCGCAGTTCGAGATCAGGGTGTCACATCAGCAGGGCTGATTTCTTGTGGGGTCTGAGGAGGCCCAGCTCGGGGCGGTTTGCTGGCCATCTTTGGGCTCCATGGTTCGTAACTGTGTCACTCTAATCTCTGCCTTCAGCCTCACGTGGCTGTGAGTGTCTCTGTTTCAAAATGTCCCTTTCATAAGGACACCAGTCACAAGATTAGGCCCACTCTAATCTTAACTCAGTCTCAACTTGACCTTCATCTCCTGATGACAACCCTATTTTCAGTAAGGTCACATTCACAGGTACTGAGGGGGCAGGACTTCAACATCGTTTGGGGGGACACAGTTCCACCCCTAATTTAAAATAATACACCAAAAGTCCTGTCCCACCCCGATCAAGTAAGGCAGGGTGTGTAAGGGGAGCCCGGGTGATTCCAGTGTGGAACACGTGAACTGCTGCCCTAGCCCATGAGATGTGGGGAAACTGAGGCTTAAAGCAGGAGTGCGATGCCCATGGTCAGCTGCTGGCGCAGGCGGCCTGCAACTAAGCTCTACTCCTAGTTCGTGCCATGCCCTCGGCAACAGGCTTTCTTTGCAAAGCCGGCTCGGGACCACTGCTCTCAAGCCTGCAGGGTGGAAGACACGCACCCACGGCTGCGCTCAGAGCTGAGCTCCGTGTACCACTTTTCCAGACTAGTATCCTGCATTCTTTGGGGTTTAGCCTCACAACCTTAAGTGATGCGTGGGAGTATGAGCTAAGAATCAGAGAGGCAAATTCACTTACTCAATGTCGCACAGCCTAGTAGGGGTAGGGGGATGGGGAAGCATTCAAACCTAGGCCTGTCCAACTCCACGGACACACAAGTTCCCCAGCTGATACTGCCCAGGAAAGTCAAGGTTGCTGGTGCTGGTCTGTCGCAGATAGTTATGGGACACACTTGACCAAGTGATGGGAATCTTCCTGTGGTCGATTCAAGAATAGCTCAGAATGAGACAGACCCATGCTCTAGTCCCAGCTCTGCCACTTTCTAGCTGGGTGGCCTAAGGCAAGTCATTTAACCTCTCTGTGCCTCAGTTCCTTCATCTGTAAAAGAGGCATGAGAGCAACACCTATCGCTTAGGGTTGCTGGGGGACTAAATACATTAATATGAACAACACGCTTCTCATGGTGTCTTGAGACGCATCAGCTCTATCATTTCCGAGGGCAGCTCGCGGCTGCGCAGAGCTGGGCCCAGTTGTCCCCCAGCTGCTCTCCCCAAATTTATGTTTCTGATCAGCTCCTGGCCCGTCCCCACTCGCACCCCCCATGGACCCATGACATCTCACTCCAAGGCCTGTCAGAGCTACTATTAAGGTGATAAATCTCCCACCAGCCCTTGCCTGCCCTCCCTCCTCTCTGCACGGAGACTGTGCTGTTATAAATGTGTCCGGCCTGTGAAACCTAACCCACCGTGCCCTGTGAAGGGGGCAGCATCTGCACCCACCGGCACTTTATCTGATTGGAAGCCAATGCCTGTGCCGCCCCCCAACCCCAGGCTCCAGGGGACGGTCTTGCCAAGAGGGGCTTTGCTGCTGATTCTAATCTGGGCGCACCACCAGGGTGGTCAAGATTCCACAGAGGAGGGCCAGGTGCAAGCTACAGCAACCACAGGAGTTAGCACAGTGGGAGACGAAGAGGTGAGTGAGTCCCCAGCCTGTGCTCTGGGATCTGTCTTGCCATGTGTTTTGAGCAATGATAACATTCTCATCTGTTCTTTTGTAAAAGGAACTTACTGGCTTATATAACAGAACAGCCCAAGAGTAGTTTAAGGGTTTCAGGCACGGCTTGCTCCAGGATTTAAACAATGTCTCCAGAAACTGACCTTGTCTCCATTTCCAGACTGCACCACAGGTTCTAGGGACTTGATGTGATGTCTTTTTTCAGGGGGAGGGGCATTTCTCCACATATTACATACACACATACAGGGTGCAAAAAATGCCTTGCCACTGGCACAAACAACAAAAATGGTCACTGTTTTTGCTAAGGACAAAACTAATATTTGATTTTGACCCTCCGGTTTATGAAGCCCTGTGCCTGGAAACTTTATTTAACAAATAAGTACTATTTATGAAGTACTTACTATATGTGATCTACTTTGAAGCTCTTACCTGCTTTCCAAGGTGGAGGCTACAAACCCATTTTACTTATGAGGAAAACTAAGAGAGTATTTAATTTGGCCAAAGGCAGAGTATAGATTAAGCTGGATGCCATCTGACTCTAGAGCCTGTGTCCTTTTCAGTACGTCCTCCCGTTTCCCTTGTCTGAAAATCCATCATTGGAAGGTGAATTCATTTCAACGCTATGCATTAGTAAACCTGAGAACTCACGACACGCTGCACTGGGTTAGTACTTTCCTACGCTCACTGACTCAACAAATGTTAAGGCATCTTTCCATGCAGCCAGACACGATGGTCATGTAGAGAAGGAAAGGCATTTTTCTCTGCCCTCAAGAAGCTTAGAATCTGATGATAAAATATGACTGTTGCAACCCATGTACTCCACATGAAAATTCTACAAGCAGGCATAATACTGATTGGTCTGTTGTTGACGAGGACACTAAGGGTCAAAGAGCCCCCCCCCCAAGTCAGTGAACAGTAGAGCCAGGGTTTACCAGCCCTATATCTTGTCCCCCTTCAATGGTTGGTAGCTGTGTTCTTTTGTTGAAATGCTGTGAATTTTTTTAACGTGAACTTGGGAAAGTTAATTAACCTCTCTGAACCTCCTTTTTTTTTTCTATAAAAAAGGATGTATCTGTTAGGAAGCCATTACAAGTGATAGAAAAAGCAACCTCGAAATGCCCTAAGAAAAGCAGAGAATTAATTGGTTCACATAACTGAACAATGCTGGGGTACAGCCACTTCACATACACCTGGACCCCTGTGAAACAGTGTCAGCACGAATGCGGTTTTCTCTCTGCATCTGCCAGAAGCTCAATTTTGCATCCACGCTCAGGCCTGCTCCAGCCTCACAGGGTGGCCACATCTGTCCAGATTCTAGTCCAGCAGGAGAGAGGAAGTGTCCTTCTTCAGCCTAGGCTCCCTGCATGGTCTCCAGGCATCTTCCAGCTGGGCTGCCCCAGTCATTCATCCGCCCTTGGACCAAGCAGGCTGGATGGGGTGAAATGACCCGCTGAGCCTGGGTGAGTCTAAAAATCAGGGATGTTATCCAAAGAAGGAGAGATGGATGCAGGGATGTACATACATAACAAGCACCCACACAGAAGGGCTCAACGCTCTCTGCTCTGAACGCGCACTGAAATCACTTGGGGGCAGTTTGCAAACATGCCAGTGCCTCCTAGGCCCTGTGTAAGATTAGGTACGTCAGAACCTTCGGAAGGGGACCACATGCTGTGCTTTATCAGCTCCCCTGCTGACACTGCTGGGTAGCGAGAATGAGAACAACAGCTCACATACTCGACTGAGTTTTATTTTAAAGAACAGTGTCTTAGTCTGCTTGGGCTGCTACAACAAAACACCAGAGACCGGTGGTTTAAACAACAGACATTTATCTTTTTACGATTCTAGAGCCCAGTAAGGCCACTATCAGGGTGGCAGCATGGGCAGGTTCTGTGAGAGCCCTTTCCTGGCACGTGGATGGCCGCCTTCTCCCTGTGTCTCTTCCTCTTCTTACAAGGACACTAAACCCATCAAGAGAGCCCTGCCCTCATGACCTCTCTAATTCTAATTCCTTCCCAAAGGCCCCATCTCCAAGCACCACCACATTGGAGGTAAGGGCTTCAACATATGAATCTGGGGAGCGGGACAGAATTCAGTCTATAGGGAATGGGGTGGCACCATATTGTGAATATAAACCCCCAGATGATGCTAAGATAAGGGATGAGAAAGGAAGATAAGGTGTGAGAAATGAATATTCTTCTACTTAATAAAGTAAACGTCACGACGATGATGATACAGGGGCAACAGGCATGGAATCTACACACGCATTGAGAGGCCTTCTCCATTAAATGGACTCACTCAGATGTCCTCTGAGGGGCCCAGTAAGCGACTGACCCCACTGCAAACTGTTTTTCCACTCGGTATTAACAGAGGAGAGGGCCAGACATGGTAAATTACTTGGACCCTTAAGATGACCCAGTTGGAGTCCCCCTGTGTGAGCCCACCGGCTGCCTGGTGACTGACGGGTAGACACGTGGTACAATCCATCATGAGGGCCTGACTGGGAAAAGACAGATCAGTGGTGGAGCTAAAACAGATGTCAGGTGGGAGGGGCGCTGAAGGAGACTGGAGAGCCAGCCTGGGGGCCCAGCTGAGCGGCAGCGCCAGGCTTTGGGACACCACCTGCCTGACGGCTCATCAGAGGTGGCTCCTCTCAATGGCCACAATCTCAGGTACTGCTCTCTTTAGAATGAGTGATTAAATACTTAAATATTATTGTGACATCAAGATAGCTATAATGAACAAACGCCAAATTTTCAGAAAAATTGAAAATATACTTTTTCATTATCACTATATTTGGGGTCAATTACTGTCATTTTGCTGTAGGGTCCAATGTTATTCATACTTGAGGGAGCCTTAGTGACATCACTTGTACATCCTATGTGGGGACCCTCACCATAAAGAAGACCTCAGCCGAAACACCGAAAAAAATATTAGCACAACATTCACACCATGTTAAGAAATACATCCAACATCTTGACAATGGTTTCTGCCCCAAAATGACTGAAATTTAAAGCAAATTTTGACTTTTTGGTCACATTAAAAATACCTTGATGTTGTGTTCGATATGTGTGTTTCCTACTGAAATTTCAGTGTTTCTCTAAAGAGTTTGGATTAAGGGTACTGCACAGTCCTGGAACCAGTTCCCAGGCTCGAGACTTACACTAACTGCTTGCTCTGTGGGAGAGATGTACATCCCACAGAATGCCCAAGCTTGAAAACATTCCTGGAGAAGACTTGCACCGGAAGTTTTCCAACAGTGATCCCTAGACTGGATGCTTTGAAACCACCTGCGAAACTCACACTCTATGGATGCACGATCAGTCCCACTCCTCCCGAGCTGCATGGCCTTCTGACTCAGCAGAGCTGGAGTATGTGGGGCCCAGCCATTTGTACTTTTCAAATGCTCTCCGAGGGACTGGGATGGACATCCAGGGACATAACCCTGAGCCTGGCTCCACTTCCTCATCTTAGAGACAGGGAGTGTGAGCATCCACGAAAGGGGAGCCGACAGTCTGGGTCCACTCGGTAAGGAGAAGAGCCTCAAGGACTGTGGAACGACAGCAGGGCCCCTGGCGTCCACTCTGCCTCAGAGCTTCACCAAGACAACGTCAGTGGGAGAAACCCCTTCTCAAAAACAAATTCAGCCAAGTCCTAAGCCTGGTCTCTGTGAACGTGACCTTATTTGAAAATAGGGCTTTTGCAGATATAATTAGTAAAAATGAAGTCAAGCTGGATTAGGATGACCCCTAAATCCGTCATGACAGGTGTCCTTATAAGAAGAGGGAGATCTGAGACACACACAGAGGGGAGTCGTGGTGACAGAGGCAGAGATGGAGTGAAGTGGCCACAAATCACAAACCTGCCTCTTCCAGCCACCTGGGGCTGGAAGAGGCAGGAAGCATCCTCCCTTAGAGCTTCCAGCGGGAGCACCACCCTGTGACACCTTGATTTCAGACTTCCGGCCTCCAGGGCTGTAGGGCAGTAAGAGTCTGCTGCTTTACGCCCCCCAGTTTGTGTCTTTGCTACGGCAGCCCCAGGACATTGACAGACCGACTAACTGCAGGGTCACCGGCACGACTTGCCTCACCCAGCTCTGAGCAGAAGGGAAGCGCCAACCTGGTGGCCGCAGCTTTGAGTGCAGCTGCCTCTACAGAAACTTCTGTGACATATGTCCTTCCTCCAAACACACAAAACTGGGTGTTTCCCGGAAGCAGAAATGACGGTATGGGAGGCCTCTGAGCAGCCGAGCCGGGGGTAACGTGCATGGGAGGCCTGGGCAGGCACAGAACACTCCTTCCAAGCTTCCCACCCCCCGCAGTAGCCCCGTGGCTGAGCTGGGACGCACTTCCTCTGCCCTGGTGGGGGGCGGGGCAAGAGAAGTCCCATCCAGTCCCGCAGGATGTCGGCAGCGTTCCATCCGCTCCCAGCGCCATGTGTCTGCTGAGGAGTCCAGGTTCCAGGCGGACTCACTGCCCTCAGGACCTGGCAACCCGCAACACTGGCAGTGACGGGCCAGGCCCAAGTCCCCATCAAGCGGAGGAGGCAACTTGGCGCAATGGCCGAGGGGCGTGTCAGGGTCGCCCCACTGCGCTGGAACGTGACCTCTGCCGCTGACCAGGGGAGAGCTTGGGGAAGTTACTTAACTCCTCGGAGCCAAACCTCCTCATCTTCAAAAGGGGGGAAAATCGCATTTATCCCTAGCGAACAGCGTTGGGAATAAGAGCCACAGTCTTAGCACAGGACGCGTGTGTGGTGAATACGGCCGTTACTGCCGCCTTGATTCTGGCTCTGCCTGTCAGCAGCCACAACCCAGCTGTCGGGCAGCCCCCGGGCAGCTTGGACTGAGGACAGAAGGCCTTTGGAAGCCCAGCGGAAGCAGGAAGCAGGCGAAAACGAGAGGCCTCTGAAGGGGGCCCTGGGCATGTGCCGGGCTGGAAGCAGCTCTGTGTGGACAAGCACAGCCAAGGAGGCGGGAACACCTGGAGCAACATCTGCTTCTGAAGACAGGGGTGGGGGGCGGGCAGGGAGCCAAGGGCCAGGAGCTCCGCAGGGGCGGGTCCTGCTCACAGTGCCCACCACCGCTTTCTCCACCCATTTGTGTCCCGCCCCTGAAAACCTCCAGGGGCTCCCTAGCGCCCACAGGATCTGTCCGAGTGCCTCTCAGTGTTCTCGGGTCTGGCCTCCGCTCACCTCGCCAGCTTCATCTTCGCCAGCCAGGCCCACCTGCTGGAGGTCCTCTTGGTGACCAGTGTCCCGTGTGCAGGCTGGTGGTCACTCTTTCCTGGAGCCCTCCTAAGACTCTTCCACACCTGCCGGCCTTTGGCTTGGCCTCTGGGGCTCAGTTCTGATGCCCCCGCCCCTCCTCTGTGTGCTCAGGGCTCACCCTATCTCCTCGGCAGCCCCAGGGCTCAGCTCGGTGCCAGGCACGTGGCAGGTGCTCAGTGAACGAATGGAATAGGCAGATTTGATTGGACTTGACAACAAGTAACTTTGAGTATCTACTGTGTGCCAGGCTGTTCTAAGTCCTGAGCTCTCAGGCTCCCATTCTGGCTGGATGCATTCAGTAAATAGGGAGATAACTGAAATATGTTTTACAGCGTGCTAAGTGCTAAGAATATTAAAGAGCAGACGCGTGGCCAGTTAAAACACACAAACAAAACCCCGAATTGCCAAAGCAAACTTGAGAAAGAAGAACAGAGCTGGAGATATCACTTTCCCTGACTTCAAACTATACTACAAAGCTACAGTAATCAAAACAACATGGTACTGGCACAAAAGCAGACACACAGATTAGATCCCTGGAACAGAACAGAGGGCCCAGAAATGAACCCACACTTATAGGTTCAATTAATTTATGATAAAGGAGGCAAGAATATACAATGGGGAAAAGACAGCCTCTTCAATAAATGCTGCTGGAAAAACTGGACAGCTATATGTGAAAGAATCAAACTGGACTACTTTCCTAACCATATATAAAAATAAACTCAAAATGGATTAAAGACATAACTGTAAGACCTGAAACCATAAAACTCCTAGAAGAAAATGGGCAGTAAGCTCCTGACATTGGTCTTAGCAATATTTTTTTGGATCTGCCTCCTCAGGCAAGGGCAACAAGAGCAAAAATAAGCAAGTGGGACCACATTAAACTAAAAAGCTTTGACACAGCAAAGGAAACCATCAACAAAATGAAAAGGCCACTGACTGAATGGGAGAAGATATTTACAAATGATATGTCTGATAAGGGATTAATATCCAAAATATATAAAGAACTCATCCAAACAGTATCAAACAACCAAAAACTCCAATTTGAAAAATAGGCAAAGGAACTTAATAAGCATTTTTCCAAAGAAGACATACCGATGGCCAACAGGCACATGAAAAGATGTTCAACATCACTAATCATCAGCGAAATGCAAATCAAAACCACAATGAGATAACATCTCACACCTGTCAGAATGGCTATTATCAAAAAGATAAGAGGGCTTCCCTTGTGACGTAGTGGTTAAGAATCCGCCTGCCAATGGAGGAGACACGGGTTCAAGCCCTGGTCCGGGAAGATCCCACATGCCATGGAGCAACTAATCCCATGCTCCACAACTACTGAGCCTGCACTCTAGAGCCTGCGTGTCACAACTACTGAGCCTGCATGACACAACTACTGAAGCCTGCGTGCCCTAGAGCACGTGCTCCGCAACAAGAGAAGCATCGCAATGAGAAGCCTGTGCACCGCAACAAAGAGTAGCCCCCACTCGCTGCAACTAGAGAAAGCCCGTGCGCATCAACGAAGACCCAACGCAGCCAAAAATAAATAAGTAAATTTATATTTAAAAAAAAAGACAAGAAACAATAAGTGTTGGTGAGGATGTAGAGAAAAGGGAACCCTTGTGCACTCTTGGTGGGAGTGTAACTTGGTGCAGCCACTGTGGAAAACAGTGGAGGTTTCTCAAAAAACTAAAAATAGAACTACCATATAATCCAACAATTCTACGTCTGGGTATTTATCTGAAGAATATTAAAACACTAATTCAAAAAGATATATGCACACCAATGTTCATTTTAGCATTCTTTATAATAGCCCAGTTATGGAAACAACCTAAGTATCTATCGACAGATGAATGGATAAAGAAGAGGTGATATAGACAGATAGATATAAAGAGAGAGACACAGGAATAGTGTGCAGCCATAAAAAAGAATGAAATCTTGCCTTTTGCAGTGACATGGATGAACCTGGAGGGTACTGTGCTAGGTAAAATAAGTCAGATCGAGAAAGGCAAATACTGGATGTTTTCACTTATACGTGAAAGCTAAAAAATAAAACAGATGAGCAAATATAACAAAATAGAAACAGACTCACAGATACACAGAACAAACCAGTGGTTGCCAGATGGGAGGGGAGTAGGGAGATGAGTGAAAAAGGTGAAGGGAACTAAGAGGTACAAACTACCAGTTATAAAATAAGTAAGTCACAGAGATGTAATGTACAGTACGGGGGATATAGTCAAAAATACTGTGATACTTTATATGGTGTGTAATGTATAAAGATATTGAATCACTATGGTGTACGCTTGAAACTAATATAATATTTTAAGTCAACTATACTTCAACTTAAAAAGAAAGAAAGAAAATAGGAAACTGAGGAGGAACATATGAAATTGGGGGGTCAGGAGAGTTGAAAATTCTAGAGTGGACTGACAAGGGCTTTCTGAGAAGGTGATCTTTGAGTATAAACCTAAAGCAGTGAGGAAGTGAGCCATGTAGATGAACGGGTGGGAGAAAGGAAGGATGCGTGGATGGATGATGGGTGGATGGAAGGAAGGGAGGGAGGGAGGGAGGGAGGGAGGGAGGGAGGATGATGGATGGATGAGTGAATGAACGAATGAACAAATGAATAGTCCTATGATATATACAGACAATTTCTCTCCATCACTATTGCTGTTCTTTTTCACGTCTGGCTATCTGCATCCCACCTGTCCTTCAATGTCAGAGTTGGAAGCCTCTTGCAGCTAGACTGCATCCATATTTTCTTATACAGGTTCCTTAGAGTCTGTACCCCCAATTCAGGTGGACTCTACAACAGCCTTCCCTGGTGTGAAATCAGGCAAGAGAGCTTTAAGGCTCACGCGTGAAAAAGTTACCTGCAAAACTAATCTTTCTACAATGAATTCCATTTTGTCTTGTTTATTTTTATCAGTTTAAGTATTAACTCTTTTGTGAGGGAGAAAGGAGATAGTTTCAGGGTATTAAAATTCAAGAGCACTGAAAACATTAAGCAGATCAGTTCATGTCATGCTCTACTATGTTCACGCCACGTTCTGGTGCTAATCTGAAGTCTTAAAGGGACAGTCTTCCCAAATAAGTGCAAAAAAAAAAAGGGATGACAGATCTTGGCTTGCTTCCAGTGGTTCAGGAACTTTTTCTTAATCATAAGGAAAATTTCTTTATTTGGGGATCTGAGGAGATATCAAAAGGAGCCACTGCATGAGGCCTCACGATGTGTGGTTTATCTCGTTATCTGCTCACGTGAAGCCGCCCAGGGTCACACAGCTCCTGGGTCGCTGAGCCAAAATTTGATCCCGGGTGTGCTAAAAATATTTTTTTCTCCTACAAAAGGGCTGTGTCCTTAGAGAGTGACCCCCTTCATGAGAGGAAGTTGTGAGTTTAAGATACAGATCAAGGCTTTCAGAGCAAGAGTGACCCGGCTCTCCTCTTTAAGTGGGGCCAGCGTGTCTGTCCCAGCGTATCGAGATGGTTAAAAGTTCAGCCCCAGAGTCCTGGATCTGACTGCCTGAGATGGAGCCCAGCTCCTCGACGTACGAGAGCGAACCCGGGCCACGGCTTTCACCTTCCTGCGCCTCGGGGTCCTCGTGTGTAAACAATACCCGATAACACATGAAACCCATCTCAGGGTTGGCAGGAGGATTCAGAGCAGTAAGACGTTCTAGTGACGCAGAGCTCGTGTGCCCTGTGCCAGCACTACTTCTCCTGGGTGCCGCCCCCCCCCCACCCCACCCCCCGCCAGACTCGGCCGTGTGTCCACCAAACCTGCCCCGGCTAGACCGCCCCCTACCCCCGCAGGCAATTCCCTTCCAGGTCTGAACACCTTCGGGGGAGGTTTCTGTACCTCCCCGGGGCTCTTGCACCTGTGGCGCCTGCGGTGAGCTGGCATGTGTTGCCTTGGTGTTGCTTCCTCACTTTAGAGTTCATCTGGGTGATTCGTGTCTTTGAGACGCACCATAAATATACATATTTGTGACCACCAGGTGATTTAATATTATAAGGATCACAGGAAGAAGCCTAACACTGCTCCTGACACCTAGAAGTGATTTTTTTTTTTAAGGTATTTCCCTTAGAAGTTTCACGGAATAAAATGTTAGTTAAGCAATTGATAAAAGCCCCCAAATAAGTCCTTTAAAATATAGTACCCTCTATGATGCAAAAACACAGATGATTCTCGCAGGCCTTCTGCTGAGCGAAGAAGCCAACACAAAAGAAAACACTCAGTACGGCCCCATCACTGGCAATTCAAGAACCAACAAGACTAGTCCAGTGTGGAGGTTCCTTAAGAAACTGAAAATAGAGGATCAACCAATCCCACTCCTGGGCATATATCCAGAAAAGACGAAAACCCTAATTCAAAAAGACACATGCACCTCAATGTTCATAGCAGCACTATTTACAATACCCAAGACATGGAAGCAACCTAAGTGTCCATCAACAGATGAATGGATAAAGAAGATGTGGTACATATATACAATGGAATATTACTCAGCCATAAAAAAGAATGAAATAATGCCACTTGCAGCAACGTGGATGGACCTAGCGATTATCATACTAAATGAAGTAAACCGGACAGAGAAAGACAAAAGTTATATGATAACACTCATATGTGGAATCTTAAAAAAAAAAAGATACAGGGGCTTCCCTGGTGGCGCAGTGATTAAGAATCCGCCTACCAATGCAGGGGACATGGGTTCGAGCCCTGGTCCAGGAAGATCCCACATGCCTCGGAGCAACTAAGCCTGTGCGTCACAACTACTGAGCCTGCGCTCTAGAGCCCGTAAGCCACAGCGACTGAAGCCTGCACGCCTACAGCTCATGCTCCGCAACAAGAGAAGCCACCACAATGAGGGGCCCATGCACCTCAACGAAGAGTAGACCCTGCTCGACACAACTAGAGAAAAACCCACGCACAGCAACGAAGACCCAATGCAGCCAAAAATAAATAAAATAAAATAAGTAAATTTATTTTAAAAAGATACAAATGAACTTATTACTAAAACAGAAATAGACCTACAGACATAGAAAATAAACTTACAGTTACCAAAGGGAAAAGGGGTGGGGGAGGGAAAAATTAGGAGGTTGGGATTAACATATGCACATTACTATATATAAAATAGATAACCAACAAGAACCTACTGTATAGCACAGAGAACTACACTCAATATTTTGTAATAACCTATAAGGGAAAAGAATCTAAAAATGTGTGTGTGTGTGTGTGTGTGTCTGTGTGTGTGTGTGTATAACTGAATCACTGTGCTGCACACCTGAAACTAAGACAACATTGTAAATCAACTATACTCCAATAAAATATATATTGGAGAGAGAGAGAGGAGAACCAACAAGGCTAGTCTAGGGTGTGGAATCAGACAGAAGTTTCCTCACTGTGGAAGGGGGTGATATTGGCTGGAATGGGCAGGAAGGCGCCTGCTGGGGGCTGAAACTGTTCCGGACTTTGGTCTGCTCAGTGGTTACGTGGTATGCACCTGCCAAGGAAAAGTGCACTGAGGGGTACACTTAACCGTGTTCCCCTTACTGAATACGCGTCTACCCCAATACAAAGTAAAATGGCTCTATCCTAGAATGCATACTGCAGGACGATGGACTTCAACGATGTGTATAATTGTTAACAGGAAACTCATTTACACGGCCCCGAATTTAAAAGATCTACATTCAGAAGCTTTACCGCATCCTTCTTTCCACCCCCCTCACTCACTCCCTACGCGGCCTGCCAGGTTCGAAATGCCTCCAGTGTGTGTTGATCCCGCATGTTCTACAGAAGTGTTTCCATCTGACCAACAGCAACAAGTAAGAATTATTAAGAGCTTGCCACACACCTGACATCATAAACACCGCTTATAAACATTCTATTTTTGATCCTCCTTTTATGGGTAGGGAGATTGAGGCACAGAGATAGTAAGGAATTTGCTCCAGACAAATGGAGCTGGTGGGGGCAGAGGCGGGGTCTGGGCCCGCGCATGAGCCATGCCCTCACCCCTAGGTCGTATGGTGCTGGACATACGGCCGAGGACCCTGACCATAAATGCTAGTCGTGAATTATCTGGCGACAGACCCATGCGGATACTGTTGGGAAGCAAAATCCATCTCTTTTACAACTGTCCTCCTGACGTGTTTATAGATCCACGTATCCAGGGGGCGGGGGGAGGGGGAGAGGCGGCTCAAAGCGTTCGGGGCCAACCGCCCCCACCCCCGCCTCTGTGTAACCACGGCAGGAAAGTGAGGGAAACCATCCATTCTGAATGATTTCTACAAAAGCAGGCTCCAGAGTTGATGTCTGCCACATGTACCACCCAGAGCCTGGCTGTCTTTAAAACATGGCCAGAAAGCAGAGCGGGGCCAGCCAGGAATGCGGGGTCTCCATCCTGATATCTCGGTGCTCAGACCCAGCACGGACCTCCGCGCTGCAGCTTCTGACGGCTGTCCTCCCACTCATAGCACACAGGCTGTCAGGGGAGCCCCAGGGGAGCCCCAGGCGGAGAATGCGCCGGAAGGCCGACCATCACCCGGAGTCACCTCCAGAGGCAGTGGTGTCCGGGGACACTGGCTACCCCGGCTTTTTCCTCTGAGCGGTAATTCTCCAACAATACGTCTTTGTGGGGCTCGGCTGTGGGCCCGGGGACGCTGTCCTGAATGAGGCACGGTGGTTTCTGTTCTCTTGGAGTTCACTTTATGACTCCCCCCTTCTCCCAGCTCGAGAGAAAACACCCCAAAGGCAGCTGGGAAGGCAAACTTCTGATTACTGGGGAAACAGAGCTCAACGTTAGAATTCAGGTGTTACCCTGTGTAGAAGGAAGGGGAGGAGAAGAGGGCAGTGGTGTGTGGCCCCTGATGCCTGACGGGTTCAGCGTTGCCCCCGCACACGAGGGCCCCGCAGGACTGCCGAGCTGTCCGTCTCTGCTGACAGCGCCCAGACTGGGCAAGCTATTTATAGAACTGGAGGCCTGCTGGAGGGCTGCATCTGGAACCAATTGAGGGAGGCCTGGAGTCGCTGTCAGAGCCTGGCACCCACTCGACGATCCCCCAGGCAGGACTTCACCCGAGAGTGTCAGAGAAACTGGGATGTAGCCGCTCCCTCCGAGGGCCCCCCAAGACAGTCAAGTTAATTTGAAAAGACATTCTGAGCTGGCCAGTGGATCCTGCTCGCAGTGTCAAGAGGCAATTACCTGCAATTATTATGCAAGCGTCTAATCACTGCACGCTGGCTAATTAGTTACAAATTGCTCAGCAATAAATCGCCCTGGGCAGAAAGACCTCCCTCCTCTGGAATGTGAGCTGGCTCCTGAGGGGTGAGCCAGGAGGTGGCCTGGCCGGCCCACGAAGGTGGGTGGTTGCTCCTTGCCCCAGAGGCCTTCTGAGAAGTCGCTGAAACCTCGGCCCACAGTACACACGGGCACACCAGAGGGGCACACTCGCTTCTTCAAGGTGTGGAGGAATGGGGTCTCCATGATCCCAGGTCCTGCGCTCAGACTGGGCTTCGCAAAACCTCCTCTAGGCCAGCGTGCCCTTGCCACCCCGGGGAGGACACCCCTGTGGACAGGGGGCTGCTCGGTGTGGTCTGTGCACTAGCAGTGTCGACAGCCCGTGGGAAATGCAGACCCCTACCCCAGCCACGGAAGCAGGATCTGCATCTTCGCGAGACGAGCCCCGGAGACGCAGGTAAAGCCCTCAGCTGCACGATGAACACCTCCCGGGCCCGAGTTCCTGTGCTCTGCACGGCACACCCCCAACAGCCTGCACCCGCTGAAGATAGCTGGGTCGGTCACGGGACCACAAGCTCCACAGGGCAGGCGTCTTGGGTCCCCATGTTCTAGAACGGTGTTGGATATACAGTAGGTGCTCAAAAGATGGTGAATAAACGTGTGCACTGACAGAGAGATGCCCTGTGTTTTATTTTAAAGCCCTGGTGTGCGTGCTCAGAGGGAACGGCAGACTTTGTGAGCAAAGGTTCCTTTCAGAATTTTATAAACAAAAAAGATTCTCATGTCACTTCTGTTGCTCACTAACATTGCCTGGAACGGCAAGAGTAGAATATTCTTGACCAGCCAGTCATCCCTGCTTGAGCGGTTCCTGAAAAATGGTGGTACTGGCTGCTGTCAGACTCTGGGAGGCGGCAGCCGCAGTGGCTAGAGGGTCTGTGGCCTCCGTTTTGCCTTCTGGAGAGCAGCAGGCTTGAACTTTTGAACCTGAGCTTTGCTGAGAAAGACTCCAGTTCCCAGGTCTTGGCCTGAGACATCCCCCACCCCTAGGCCGGCTGTCCTACAGGGGGTCCTGACCCTCAAGGGGACACACTCTCCCCCAGTGACACTGGTGCTCCCTGATCCTGGGCTGACGGCTCAGGAGTCCTGCATGAATCTGGATTAAGGGGCCGTCCTCACCACCCCTCTTACTAAGCTCCAGCCTCTATGTATGCTGCTGCCCCACAGTAGCCAATAGCAGGCCCTATTTATGGGGTGCCTACTGTGCACCAGGCAGCATCCTGCATGCACTGTTTGACGCTGAATCAGCTTCTTGAACTTGCACAGCAGGTCTAGCGTGCAGGCATTGCTCTTACACCCATTTTACAGACGGGACACTGAGAAGCCCCATGAGAGAAGGGACGCCCCCCTGACTCCCAGCCCTGGAGCCTCAGTTTCCTCATCCAGAAAATGGGAGAATGAGTCGGGCTCTGTCTGCCTCCTTCTCTGGATGGGACCAAAACGCTGAGGCTTATGTCTGCACTTTGGACCCTCCACGCCTCACCTGAGACAAAGTCCAAGGCAGATGCTAAGAGAAATGCTTCCTAAGGTGCCGAGTTCGAGGGTCGAAGTGCCAACAAGTATGACACGCTCGTCGTGCTCCAGGGCCTTGTAGGGATGAACCCAGTGAACCCCAGGAGGTCTATCTGTGGCCCCCCCCCCCCACTTCACAGATGTGGAAACTCAGGGGCAGCGTGATGAAGTAATTTGCCCAAGATCACACACAACGGACATTTGAATTCGCATAACAGATGTACAAAGCAGGTATTATTTTAGACCCCTCACCGACCTTTCACTGGGGTGCCCTCTGTTCCACTCGTGGGCACCTTGACCTGGGGCTTATACTGCCAGGCACTATGCTCCTCTGTCGTGTAAATGAGTGATCCGATGATGATGACAGAAAGCTTACCCTCTGGTTCAAATCACACCTTTAAAGTTCCTTGAGAATCCAGTTCTCGGCCCCAGAGGACGCTCTGGATTCCTGCGGAGTTCCTGACCTTGACACCCCCTCACCCCCCCACACCCCATTCTAGTGGTCAAACTCCCAGAAAGCTTCACTGTGTGGCCAGTGGGATGTGTGCAGGCTGAGAGCAGGGCCATGGAACCTGATGGGTTTAAAGTTTCACTTTGGCCTGATGACTGCTTTACCAGTCTAAACCTGTTTCCTCCCCTGGGAAGTGGGAATAAAATAGTGGAGAACAAAGGCATGTATGGGTTGGAACAGTGTTCCCCCCCAAATTCATGTCCTTCCGGAACCTGATAACGTGACCTTATTTGGAAAGAGCGTCTGTGTAGATGTAGTTAGGATGAGGTCACACTGGATGAGGGTGTCCTTGTAAGCATAGGTGACACAGAGAGACACGCGTAAGAAGGCCATGTGAAGACAGAGGCAGAGATTGAAGTGATGCAGCCGTAAGTCAAGGACACCTGGAGCCCCCAGGAGCTGGAGCAGGCATGAAGGACCGCCCCCCCCCCCCACCCCAGCGAGCCTCCAGATGGAGTGCAGCCTCCTGATCCCTTGATCTCAGACTCTGGCCCCCGGAGCTGCGAGAGGACATTTCTGTTGTTGTGAGCGCCCGGCGTGCGGCGCTTGCTGCGGCCCCAGGACCCTGCGCCATGCCCACACAGCTCCACTCAGGGAGGACTCTGACTTCGTGCCAGCTCTCCCCGTCGACATTAGGGTGCCTATCTCCTACCCAGTGGCCCTTGCCCCTCCGGGAGGGGCAGCACAGAGGTGAGCGTGTGGTGAGACACCCAAAGCGCCAAGTGAAAGGGCAGGGAGAGCCCTGTGGTTTGGGGCCGTCTTCTCTGCCCCATCCTGGGGCTTCCGGGCAGGAGCGCTGAGTCAAGAGTGCCCCAGCCAGCAGCGCAGACCAAGGGATGCCGAGTCGACCGCTGCATTTATCCGGCTGTTCAGGGAGCAGGACCTCACCCGCCCCTTGAACCCGAATACAGATGTGTAGGGGTCAGAGGCCGGGCTAATTAGCTTAGGAAGGCCACGTACACTTGACCGGACCCACAAAGGTCATCGGGAAGCCCCTAGATGGCCCCTTGCTATTTTTAGCCTTGAGGGCCACATGACTGGACCTCGACTTCAGCGTGGCCCAGGATGACCGGGGGCCAAGCGGACGGAGGGGCAGGAGGAAGAGCGTGCGCAGAGGATGCCCGGCCAGGCCCTGGTGACCGCCACGGGGCCGAGCATTCGCTGTGACCTTGTACCTGCCCTGTCCCGGTTACTCCTCACAGCAGTCCTGTGGGTGCGGCCAGGGCCGGCCCCATCTCAGAGGTGGGGAAACTGAGGCACAGAGCGACGCAGTGGCCTATACGAGGCGCCCTCCGGACCTCTGTACGATATGAGAATTATGTTTGAGGGTATTTGGGGGCTAGGGTGCCTGTGGAGTGGAAAAATACATATTTTGACACAAGATTCTGGGATGCATTGCAGCGGGGGAGTGCTGGCTTCTCCAAACAGGAGCTTCTACGGCAGGTGGCTGAGGGGCAAAGAGGGGCCCCAGGTCCAAGCCCCACTCCATCACTTCTGGCTGCAACCCCGGGGCAGGTGGCTTACACACACCGGCCTGTCACGGCTGTAAAATGGAGATTCTGGCCCCGATGGCAGGGGAAATAGGTGGCATCGTGACGGGCTTAGCACAGCTCCCGGAGCTGCTGGTGCTCCACGGGGCTTCCTGCGACACCCTGGCCACCCCAACCTGCCGCTGGAGCACGCCAGCGATAGGAGCAGAGGGCCAGCCTGCAGCCGGGGCCTCGCAAGGGTGTCCCAGAGACGGGCGGCACACAGGGCAGCTGGCGAGCAGCAAGCGGGGAGGGGAGGTGGAGGGAGGGCCAGCCAGGTCGGCTCCGAGGCTGCCACATCCCTAGCACGGGGCCGGCAGCAGGGCTGTCGGCTACGACGCCGAGTGCAGGAAGACGGGCGCTTAATGGAGCTCTGATTACAGGGAGATAGGGCTCCGATGGCTTCCAAGGGCCCCCTTTGTGGGATTAGTATTTATTACGCCCTGAATTAGCTGGCAAGAGGGTCGGCTTCTGTGGAGACATTTCGCAGAGCCTCGAAGCATAATGTTCCTTTTATTGCTCCATAAACAGCCCTCACGCTCTCCCTCCTCTTCCTCCTGCTGCCCCCTCACTCCTGTCTTTTTAAACCTTTTAAACCTTTAATCAGAGACTAATTGGGCAGAATAATAACAAATCCCTTTCAGCTTTGTTCTTCCAGAGCCCTGGCCTGGAGGTAACTAAGGTGGCAATACCCAGAGAAGCCCCCATACGGCCAAGTAGCTGGCCGAGGGCAGAACCTCAGGTGTGTTCTATGAAATACGGACTTGCTTACACCCCAGCTAAAAAGTGGGAAGAGGCTGTCATGGAGGATATTACCACTGCTGCATACGTGTCGCACAGTGCACACCTCTAGGGGGAGCCTTTTCAACCTCACCTCTCTGAATGGAGCGGTGCAGTGCACACCCTGTGCAACTGCACACAGCACCCTATTTCTACAGCTACCAGGTAAAACATAAATGCAAAGATACATAGTGTCAGCAGTGGCATATTAAAGGTGACTTTTCTTCTGAGCTTCCCCTGCATCTCCTAATTGCTTTTCTGTAGTGATGAGGCTTGCAAAAAACATGCCAGGCCCAGTTCCAAGTGCTTGGTGTGTCCAGTAATTCCACGCTGGCCACTCCTGGCTCTGTGCTCCCTGTCACCAGCGCTAAATTGCCTCTTACTTCTCCATCCCCAGATGAAGTGGACTACATTTACGTTAACTGACCCGACCAGACCCCACTTCCAGCGCTCGGGGGCAGCCCTCTCCCCTCACCCAGCCCCTGCCATTCCCTCACTCTAACCCTTTGCTCCCCATCACACGGCTTTCTGGCTGGATTGTTCCCTATCAGGCATTTATACTCTAGCAAGAATTTTCAACAACGCATGTTCTTTCCCAGGGACCTAATTCCTCACTGAAGAAGTGAGATTCTTGAGAGATCTCAGCAGGTAAGCAGAGAGAACCTGGCATGGGAATAGGGAATTATGCTAATAACCCAGAAATCAAACTGGTTAGGCATTGCTGAAGAGAATCATGACATCCTAACTTTTAGGAACAGAAAGGATGTTAGAGATCATTTAATCAAGCCCATCATTTTAGATGTGAGAGAAATGAGAACCAGGAAGGAAAAGTGGTTTATGCAAGACACACAGCGAGTCAGTCTCTCAGCAAAACCATGAGTCTAGTTCAAATATTTTCTTCTGCGAGAGAAGAGAATATAAGCATTCGAGCAAGAAACCCTGCCCCAGAATGACTCAAGCCCTAAGACGTGAAAATACGGACACACTGCAGGTGTCGGGGGTGAACACATAGGGTGCACGTGTCTAACTCTCCCATTTTATGGGTGGGAAAGCTGAGGCCTGGGGAGAGTTAACAGTGCAGTTGTCATTTACTGAATGCTTGTGACTTGCCAGGCACAGGGCTAATTGTGCATATCATCAAATTAACCTGCATTACCACCCCACGAGGCAGGTAGAGGTTTGCAAAGTGCTGAGTTAAGGCAATTGATACAGGTTTCCATGTTTATATTTTAACTGCAGGGCTTTTCAGAGCCTTCAATATGCTTATGTGCATTGTGCATCTCCAAGAAATAGAGGATAGCTGGGTTTCCCCAGTTATGTGGGCAAGGAAACGTCTTTTCATGAAGCATCTCCGGGGACACACTTCGGTTCTAGATTTGAACCACACACGCCATTCCAAGGGCTCTGACAAGACAACATGTGTTTAAATGCCCAGTAAGTGGTTCCAGTTGTGAGGGCCCTGAATTCCAAAGACAGGGAGAGGTCACCTTGTAGTTATGCACCACTGTGTAAACGGGTTGAGGGCACCTTCTAGAGCAGAGCTTTGAGCTTTTTGCTGGAGTGGGGTGCAGGCGAGGGACAGGGAGGTGGGTGTGCAAGACACTATCAGTGGCACAAGGAAAACTGCACTTCTCGGCCCTCCTGCCCCTGGAGAAGGCGGCACGTGCCTGGTTCTGGCAGGTCTGTGAGCCACAGTGACGTGGGTGATTCCCAGGCCGAATCAGTAAAGAGCGGTGGGGGGTCCTTAAGCTGGTTGCCATGTGCCCTCTTCCCTGTGGTGGCAGCTGTGAAAGCCTCATGTTGAAAGGATGGGGCAATAAGGTGGAATCAGCCTCGATCACTGAGTCACCGTGTGGAGGATGGTTGCCCAGGAAGGTTGCCTGAGGCTGCAGTGGGTTTGGCATGAGTGGGAGGTAGGTTTTTGCTGTGCTGCGTCACTGCGATCCGGGAGCTATTTGTTCGTGCAGCATGGCAGAGAAGAGCCAGGCTGCTAGAGAGAGGACTGACCAAGGACTGGCAAAGCAGACACGAGTCCTTCCCCGTAGCACATACGGCTTAGCAGGGAGACTAGATGCGTGTGTGAGAAACCAGAACAGGGGTGGGTGGTGGCTCTCAAGGGCTGCAAGTACCATTCTGTGCCAGCTCTGTGCTTCACCCGATCTCAGTCAGCCTCAGAGAGGCGATGGCAACTGAGTGGAGACTTGAAGGACAGCTTGATCTGGGAGATTAGATGCTATTCCAGGTAGAAGGAACAGCACGAGCAAAGGCTCCAAGGTCAGAAATTACAGAGTGTGAAGCAGAGCCAGTTTTGTCAGAGGTGAGGACATGGGAAGAGAGGTGGCAGAAATGCCAACTAGAAAACACCACTGGCCCCAAGATGACAAAGGGTCTCAAGTTTCAGACGAAGGGTTCTGGAGGCAGTTCTACTACTGGCACTTCTCCCAGGAAACTCGGGTCCCGTGAGCTGCGCCTATAAGGTGAGAGTTCTATAATCAGGAAATTGGGGGAAAGCTTTATCGCCTGCCTCCTTCTGAATAAATCCCAGGCTCGTGAACAGGATCAAGGCTCTGAGAGTTCCTACAGTAGAGAATCGAATCCACATTTGCTTAACACAGCATTTCTCAGCCTTGTTGGATCAAGCAGCTCTTTGTGACAAGCCCTGGGGAACGCTGTTACAGAGAAGGGGGACCAGCAGATTTATGAGCAGGAGGGGGCTTGACCAGAGCCCCGAGACGATCAGCCAGCATGAGGGACATGGGCACATGTGCTGCCGCAGCTCGCATCCGCCCAGCCCCTCCTCTGACTGCCCACGCCAGGTGGACCGTCCACACAGCCCTGGAGCCCCTCCTGCTGACCACATTGTGCCTCAGAGGCTGCAGGTCCTCACTTTGCCATGGAGGCTGTGGAGGGGGCCCCTCCGGCCTCCCTGAGCACCATTTGGAAGTTAGGAGTTGACCAACGAGGGAAGAAAACCAATGGACAAATACCCCTGCCCCCATCTTTGGGGCAGACAGCTCTGGGAGGTGTTCTGTGAGAGTCTTAGGCTGTCCTGGTAGGACTGAGCCCCCGCTGTCCCCAGTGACCTCAACCTTACACCCTCCTCCTCCCCGCTCCCTCACTCCTGGCACCCTACACCACCTCCCAAATAAACCACTAGCTCCCAAGGGCGCAGCTTTGGGGGGCACCCAAGACAAGGCCAGGAACACATTAAAGGAGTCAGAGGAGGGAAAGGCTAGATAGATATGGCGAGAAGATCTCCGAAGGGTTTTGCAACAGGTCCAGGAAATAAATAAACCATAACAGCCCGAGCGAATGTTGCTCCACAGAGAAGCAGCAGCGACAGCAGCCGATGACGAAAGCCATGTCTCACTGGGCTTCCTTGGGCCCACAACCTACCCAAGACTCTTCCTCACTCTTTCTAAGCCTCCCTTCAAAGACTTTTATTAATTCCTTGATTTTTATGGGTTTGGAAACCGAGGCTCAGAGAAGCACACTTCCTCTGAACTGGGGGACTTCCCATCCTCACAATGTTCTGGAGGAAGAAGCAACAGGATTTGACAACCATCGGATGTTCGGCAAGGAGGAGAGAAAAGTTGACTCTGAGGTTGGCATGCACCAAGAAGGCTTCCTGGAGAAGGCTTCCTCTCCAAACACAGACCCTTCATCAGAATCCAAGGCAAACACGCAACATCATTATCATTATTATTACTAGTATGACTAACCCCATCCCAGGGGAAAGCCTTGTGCTTCGTAGGTGTCGGTAAGTCTTAGTTCATTTATAGTCAAATACTGGATCACCCAGAGTCTTTAAATGCTCATTTACCAAGACAGGAGGATCTGTAAGTCAAGTGCATTGTCAAAACCAGGAAACAATAACCACCTAATACAGACCACAGCTCAGGTATCAGCTAGAAGAAGGTGAGTAGCAGCAAAGCAGAGAGGTGGCGACTGCCTGACCTTTGAGGCATCATAGACATCCAGCTGGACAAGCGTGTTCCCCCCAGGGCGTTTGCACACAATGGACTGTGAGTCTCTCACAGAACAAGCCAGTGAGCGGCAGCGCCACTTGGGGGGACAGTGTCCTGGCCTGGAGTCCAGCTGCTGGTCTGCCCAGCAGACACTCTCCCCGGCAGGGCTGTGCAGATGAGGCAGGTGCCTCTGCCGAGGGCTGTCAGCTTCGAGCTGTCAGGCTGGACAAGCCCCTGCCCTGCTCATCCCACGGCCCCCACAAGCCCAGGTATGGATCATCACGGATCGTTTTACTCCCAAATGGAGTTATAAATCAGTCCTTTTACAGGGATGGTTCCCACAAAACGTCCTGCTTCACTGTCAGGGTAAAAAGGAAAAGAAAAAAAGGCGGCGGGGAGGGGGACAAAGGCCTGGGCTCAAAGCGGAGGAGCAAGACGACAATATTTGTTCAGCGGGGCTGGAGCAGGAGACCCCGTGAGAGCCCCGCGTCTGGAGAGCCAGTCTTTTGAACTGTCCCACCTTTGTTATCCTAAGAGGCTTGATGATAAGCCCACCCAGCACAAAGATACTCTCAATCCAGGCATATGGACCCCATTAATCCGCCCTCGCACCTTTTAAGAACTTTGCAGCTCCTGCCGCCCACGAACTGAAAGCAGGGCAAGAGCCCCAGGGTTAATTTTCTTAAATGGATTTTAGTCAGGCGCGTCCTGGCCTCTCTGGACTGCGTAAGGTTGACAGCTAGACCGCCAGCCGCGATCTGTCTTTGGGGTAATGACCGCCCTGCGCCGACACCCTCGGTGGACGCAGCGAGTGAGGGACTCGCGGGTCAGCCAGCTGAGATGCCCCGCTCGGCCCAGGTCCAAACCCCAGCGGCCAGCTGTCTGACCATGGGCACCCTCCTTAGTGTCTCTGGGCCTAAGCGAAGCAGCAGCAATCGTGACCGCCCCGCAGCACTGTTAGGCGGGTGACAGGAGTTCAAATGTGTGACGCGACGGCAGCAGCTCCTGGCACATGGTAAATGCTGCACAAATAGATGTCCATCGGGGGAGGGAACGAACGCGGCAAGGTTAAAAGCGAGACTGGTCATCAAGACGGCACAGTCGGCACTGCACTGAGGGCTTCAGCGGCGGTGTTTCTAACGCGCCCACCGCCCTTCTGGGCCTTAAACTGGCATTTAGGTGAGCGGCCCCATGCAGAGATGCATGTCCACGAGGGCCTCCGGGCACGATTCATCTGCACCCAGCTCTCATTAGGAAATGCCGGTTTCCAGATATCTAAGCGGGGTGTTCTGTTGGTTTTTCCCGCAGGACTCTCGAGAGTCTCAAGTGTGCTCGTGTATGTTGAGACTCTCTAAGGCGTGTGGCCTTGATCGAGTCACTGAGTGCCCTGACCTCAGTTTACCCATCTTTATAGCGGGGACAATCGTAACAGCAGCCTCCCAGGGCTGTGCAGTTGTTGAGAGGATCCCGTGAGATGGGCATCTAAACTGCCCATCACAGGAAGGGCCTGGAGTAAATGCTCATGGACAGTAGTTGTGCAACTTTGGCTCCGTGGAGAAAATACTGGTGCCCGAGCTCAGGGACAACCAGTGTGGGTTAGAAAAATGGCAATCTTCCACCAGTCACCCCCTCTGCAGCCTCAGGCTGGTCTGTCCCGAGTCTCCGCCAGTTAGCGGTTCCAGGCTGACATCAGAGGCAAGCCTTCTCTTTGGTCCAGCTGAGCCCCCTTCCGGTGTGCAAGGTGAACCCTCTGATTCTGCTCGTGTGCTGGTCACACATCGGCCTCTCTGGACACAGCCCTCTCATTCCTGGCATTTAAGGGGCAGCTCAGGCCACACACTTGTAATTTGCCTTATTTTTGTTTTCCTCTGGCCACATTCATTTAGAAGAAAATGATGTAGCTCTAGAAACACGCTATGAGGAGTCCAGCCCCCACACCACTGTCTGCAGTTAATTTCACAGAAAGCACCTCCCCTGGACCGCAAACACCATCGACGGAAGCAACTCGCCACTAGCCTTACAGACCTGAGCAGATCCCGCCACAGGCAGAGTGACGATCCACCAAGGGAAGTCACTGGAAAGGAGCGGCCCCAGGTCTGGCCAGAATCGCCTGCTGTCTGTTCTCCGGAGGGAAGCAGCGCCACAGACCAGACAGTCTACAAGGAAATGGCTTCATATCTGACATTAAATTGCTGACCTGGAATTCACTACGTACTCCTGAATTCTGTTTCTTAATTGTTTTCCTTTTTTTAAAGAAAAGAGTATAGGGAAAGTGTAGGCAATTTCCCCAAACAGAGAGGCTGTTACTTGGCAAAAAACACACTGAAGACTTAGCAGTCCTGAAGTTTCTTTTTTCGTTTAGGTTTATAAGTGTGCCTGTACTTGAGATGGCTTGTGTGTAACAATCGGCCTAGATGAACTTTATCCAATTGTTCCCAGTGGATTGGAAAAGCATTAACATGTAAAATGAACCCACCTTACATATCCAAAGGAAATGAAATCAGGATCTCAGTGAGATCTGCACCCCACGTTCACTGCAGCATTATTCACAACAGGCAAGACATGGAAACAACCTAAGGGCCCACAGACAGAGGAATGGATAAAGAAGATGTGGTATACAATGGAATACTACTCAGCCCTCAAAAAAGAATGAAACAATGCCGTTTGCAGCAACACGATAGACTTGGAGGGCATTATGCTCAGTGAAATCAGTCAAAGAAAGACAAATACTGTATGATATCAACGTTTATGTGGAATCTGAAAAAGCCAAACTCATAGAAGCAAAGAGTAGGATGTTGGTGTCGGGCGGGGAAAATGCGGAGATGCTGGTCAAAGGGTACTGACTTCCAGCTAGAAGGTAAGTTCTGGGATGTAGTGCACAGCACGGTAACTAGAACTAACAATACTGTATTACGTACTTACATTCTCACCGCAAAGCAGAAATCATAACCATGTGAGGTGATGGAGGTGTTAACTAACCTTATTGTGGTGAGCACTGTGCAACACACACGTGTATCAAATCATCACGTTGTACGCATGGAACCTACACAATGTTATAAGTCTATCATGTGTTTAAAGCCAGAAAAAAGTGTACCAGATGCACCACACCAGTGAGGCCATCAGTAGTAAGGGACACGGGGGGACGGGATACAACCACACTCTGCACTCTCCACTCAAATTTCCTGTAAACCCAAAACTGCTCAAAAAAGTAAAGTCCACGAAAAATGAATGTATTTTTAGAAAAGAAAAGATGAACCTGAGGTGTTTGGAGCTTACAGTTTATGGCTGATATTGGGCATGGGTGAGGGGAGGCGGGTGTCCTGCTGGAAGCTCTAGATTCCCAGAGAAGTCCTCGATGCTGTGACCTGCCATCTCTACGGTGTGACCGCCCTGCTGCTCAAGGCCACAGAGCCTGTGGCTCCCCTCTGTCCCGGGTCAGTCCTGTGAGGTGGCTTGCGGGTTTGGGGTCCCAGTTAGGTCACCAGGGGCCTGTGGCCTTAACTCTGGACCTGTCCAGAAGTGGCAGTGGGCCAAAATCCGCGCCTTCTGACCAAGGCTACACTTGAAAGCAGGCGTGTGTCCTTCCGCCTTGTGGAGAATCAGCGTCTGTCACCAGCCCTCGCACAAAAGCCTCTTTATTCCTCAGACACCAGAGGAGTCCTTTTCCACCAGCCCCACCCCCTCCCCAAAGTGACATTTCGTCAGCAGTCTCCTTCCCAGCCCCAGCCTTGTAACCACCTGAGCGCGCCACCCAGGCTGCCAAGCCCCAGTTCCGCAGGAGGGCGTTTGGCACCGGCCTCGCCCACACTGAGGGCCTGTGTGCCTGGGAGGCTGCTTCTCACCCGCCCGGCGGCACTGGCTCTGGTTTCAGCCACCAGCTTCCTCTCCCCAACAAATGGGCCTCAGAAAGCACCCAGGCCAGGAACTCTCCACCTTAGCTAACGCTTCCGCTTTCCTGGCGGCTCCTCCCAGCGGCCCTGAGTCCGCTCAAGGCCCAGCTGAGCTGAGCCAAGCCAGGCCCTGACTTGCAGCCCCAAGAGAGACAAGAAGGGCAGGAGACCACTTGTGGGTCAGAAACCAGCTTCTCCTCCACTCAGGAGCAACACCAACACCCAACGAAAGGGTGGTGACACACGGAGGCTCACAAGCCGGGATGGAAAACTGCACTCCCATCCTCCGGACACTGGCCTGCAGGTGCCCGGCACGCACGGAGGGTCCCACGCGGGGCTTCCAGAAATCCTGGCTGTGGACCCTCCTGCAGGTGAGGGGCGCAGCTCAGCCTGCACACTGGGCCTTGGTGAGCCCACGGGGCTCTCCCTCCCCGGTAGCCTCGTGTGCCCCTTCAGCAGCTGCCCAGAGTGAGAGGGACCCCCACACGCCTGTTCCTGGCTGGGCATCCATACTACAAGGGCGGGCGGGGGCTTGGACGTCACAGAGGTGCACGCTTCTATTGTGTTACTGGGAATCCCCGGCTCTATTTCCTCTGCTGCTGGAGAAGCTAGACCAGGCCCGAGCTTGCCCCACACCCTCTCTCGATTCCTGACGCTAGAGGCCCCTGAGAAGCAGCTGAGCAGGCGCTGCTCTTGTTCACACTAGGCCCCTGGCACAGCGCTCTGGGGTCCTCCTCTATCTACCCAGCCCCCTGCCCTGCACAACTGCCTTGAGAGGCTCTGAGGTTGAGCCTCTCAGTTTGGTTAGCTGAGGGTCCCAGTGTGGGGACTCATCCTAAAAGGTCTATATCCCCATCACCTCCCCCAGAAACCCATGCAGCTCCCTCCAGCACGCTCTTCACGTCCTACCTCAAGGTTCATGGTCCCCAGAGGCCTTCCTCACTACCTTAATTGAAATTGCAATTTCAGGGAAGTGAAGGTCTAAAAATAATTTGTTTCCCTTCCATTAAACATTAAAAATGTTTGTTTAACATCCACCGCACACCAAGCCCTGCATAAGGCCCAGGAGCACGAGCGGAAAGCCCGATCGTGTAGAGGGTGTCTCTTCACCTGCTGACACAAGTGGGAACTGAGTAAGGCTCGGGGGCATGAATCAACTCGCCCAAGGCCATTGGGATTCTGAGTGAGAGTCAGGACCCTACTCGGGGCCGAGGGAGGCCTGCAGCCAGGGCAGGAGGAGGCCTGTGAGCCTTCCTTTAGGGAAAAAGGCCAACCCAGCGATTTATCATGGAGCAATATCTCGGGAGACGCAGGCCAGAACGCGGTCAGGCGGGCGACGATGGCTTTCACAGCAGACAACGAGCCCCTGTTTGGATGGAAAGATACCCAGATGGCTATAATTTAATTGTGTTTATGCGTTGCAGTATAATCCGTTTTAAATATGGGTGGGTGAGGGGTGCTGGACTGGAAGGCCAGGAATGAAATCCAAAATGAAAAGTATTCAGGGTGGGTTCAGGCCACCCTGCAGTCACCGGGGTGGGTTCATGACTGTCAGGAAAGCAGGGTCTCGGGGTCCTGACCTTCTCAGTTTCAGTGTCTTCACGTACAAAGTGAGGTGTAGTGAGATAATAAGATTCTAAATCAGCAAAGATCTCGACCTGCTCTAAGTCCACCTTTGAACCACTGGGGTGATAAAAACAGCCGACACGTGCCAACGGGAGATTCTGTGCCAGGTGTTGCTGTGCTAAACAGACTGACCCACACAGTCTTGGGAGATGGGAGGCCGAGACACAGAGAGGCTAACAGCTTTCCCGAGGCCACAAAGCCAGTAAACGATGAAGCCAGGATGCAAACCCAGCCACTCCACCAGACTTCTGAGGGTGGGAGTGGGCGTGGCTGGCAACCTCAGCGTGAATTCCAGGCTGAAGGAGGAGGAGGAGCCAATGGCTCGCAGAGGCTGAGTGGTCACACCTCTCCGAGGTGCACAGGCAAATTCCCAGGCCTCTGCCATCAGCAAGGAAAGGAAAGAAAAAGCATCCCGAGTGGAAGGGAAGAAGCAAAATTAACTTTACTAATAGATGACATGATCGTGTATATAGAGGACACAGACACACACACACACACACACACACACACTCACATGAACTAAACACAAGGTCATGAGACACAGGATCCATACACAAAAATCAGTGTTGTTTCTATACACTAGTGATGAACAATCCAAAAATAAAACTAAGAATACAATTACATTCACAACAGCATCACAAGAATAACATACTTCGGAATAATGTTTTTTTAAAGTACAAGACTTGGAGAGCGAAAATTATTAAACTACAGAAGAAAGTCAGAGAAGACCTAAATAAACGGAAGGATGGTCCACGTTCATGTAGTAGAAGACTCACCACTGTTAAAACGACAGTTCTGGGCTTCCCTGGTGGCACAGTGGTTGAGAGTCTGCCTGCCGATGCAGGGGACACGGGTTCGTGCCCCAGTCCAGGAAGATCCCACATGCCGCAGAGCGGCTGGGCCCCTGAGCCACGGCCACTGAGCCTGCACGTCCGGAGCCTGTGCTCCGCAGCGGGAGAGGCCACGGCAGTGAGAGGCCCGCGTACCGCAAAAAAAATAAAATAAATAAATAAAAAATAATTAAAAAAAAAAAACAAAAAACCACAGTTCTCCCAAACTGATCTATAGGTTCAATGCAATTCCTATCAAAATGTCACAGGGCTTTTATTTTATTTTATTTACAGAAATTGATAAGCAGATTCTGAAATGTTTCTGAAGATACAAAAATGTCTAAATGTTCTAAAACTCACTCATGGAGATGGCTGCACCACTTTTTTTAGTGAAGTTACTAAAATCATTGTACATTTGAAATGGCTGAATGTTATGTAAAATATATATCTGTAAAGTTGCTTTAAAGATTCCCAGGATGTCTGTGTTTAATAAGAAGGACTCGGGGGCTTCATCCCCAATTCCATGGGCAACAAGGAAGGTTCTTTAATCCCAAGAGCCTATCTAAGTTCAAATCCCCCTTGCCGCCATATAAGCTCTGTGACCTTAAGCAAGACACTTGCCCTCTCTGAGCCTCAATTATTTCAGCAATCAATTGGAAATAACTGGCACACAGAACTGCGGTGCCAGACTTTGGACCCACGGCTCCTGATTTCTAGTCCAGAGCTCTTTCCATTATGATTCTGCATTGTACGGCCCTTTAGTCATCACAGATTCCACGAGTGTCTGCAGCTATTGCTAACCTGAGTCAGCCATGAGTGATTTACAAAATGAAACGCCGGTGCCACCAGAAAGAGGAGGACTCGACTCCCTGACCCCTGCCCGTCCACATGCCTGGGGACCACCAGCCTCCATCCCTGGGCGGACACAACCACGACACCTCTGTCAACATGCCCCTAAGCCCCTCAGTCACCGCATTTCTCCATGACACCACGTCCTACCAGGTCCCCGTTCCCTCCATATTCTCGCCACCCCAGTGACCCCATCTCCAGAGCCTCACTGCCCAGCCCGGCCCTGCAGTCCCCCCGCTTAGCTGAGCACCTAAAGCAGTCAGACAATGAGACTCCAGCTAGAAATGTTGTTGGCTCTTATTTCCTGGACTGTGGGCTTTCTCTCCCCATCTCCTCGGGACAAAGGGTCACCGTGGCTTATATTTCTTATTTTACATGACGCTTCCGAGCTCCTGTGTGTCGGACCGTGGTGGGTGGTTCAGTGGAGACAGCAGTCTGTGAACTGGCCAGCCGGAGGAGAGCTGGCCCCGAAGCAGGCCAGAAGCAGCATTCCGCTTGGCAGGAGAGGCATGGAGCTGAAGATCTCCAGGAGGGAGAGAACAAGAGAGGGGAATCCAGGATGGCGCCAGGAGCCAAAGCTCCACTCTGCCCAGCAAGTGGGGGCAGGTAAACCGAGGCACCTGGCTCTGGGCAGCTGGCAGAGACCCCAGGAAGGCTGGGATGACCACATCCACGAGCCAGGCTGGGACTTCTCCCCCAGTGATAGCCAACCACGCACCTCCCTCCCTGATATTTCATCCGAAGCTGGGAGAGAGGAGAAGTCCCCAGGCTGGGGGTTGGGGGAGGCTGAAAGGAGCCCGTCCATTCACCCCACAAGTGGACGGGTGACCTGCCCACGCAGGCCTGTCTCACGGGCACCCCCCCCCCAGGCCATGTGGAGAGAGGACGCACTCAGTGGTAGAACAGAGAGGGTACAGCTCTCCCAGCGGCCCTCCGGCTTCTCCCCCCGTATTTTTTCCAGATGAAGTTGCACACACATCATGAGAACAACAGAGTGGGACTGAGGGGAAGCTGAGAGAAATGTCCAGCCAGTTCGGCAGTGTCCTCAGCAGAGGGGGCGTGAAGCCCGCTCAGGGCTGCGTTCCCCCCTGGCATCTTCCTCCTGTCCCTCCCCATCCCCCTTCTTCTCCCTCATTCCTCCTCTCAGCCCACCATCAGGGCTAAATATTGTCCTCAGCAAGAGAGGACTAGAGAGCCTGCACTCCATCACCCCTTCCTGGCTGTAGGCCCTAGACCAGGGCCAGCACACTTTTCTGGAAAGCGCTAGAGAGTAAACAGTTTAGATCCTGTGGGCCATGGTCTCTGGCGTTGCAGCACAAAACCAACCATGGATGCCGGATAAATGAATGGGCATAGCTGGGCTCCAGTAAAGCTTTATTCACAAAAGCGAATGGGGGGCCACATGTGGCCCTCAGGTCCTGGTTTGCTGACCCCCGCCAGAGAGTGCCAAATGGCTTCATGGATTTGTGAGGGTGTCTGAGGTCCTCAGCAAATGTGAAAGAAAGCAATAATAATAGCAATAGCGATGATGACGATGATAAACGCTGAGTGCCAACTTTCTGCCACGGCAGTACCCTAACTACTGAATATCTATGGAGCTGGGGAACACTGATGGGCGAGACAGAGGGGACCCCTGCCCCCCCAGAGCTTGCAGTCTGACAGAGAGTTCCCAGACACCAAACAAGGCAGGGGCCGTGCAGATCCCCATGTGACAGGTGAAGAACCTGAGGCTCAGGGAGGTCATGCGATGCCCACAGTGACATGTGGGGGGGGTGACATACTCGGCGAATCCCAGTCGCTCCCAACTCCTGTGTGACACGCACGTGGCCTCACAACCTGCGTGGCCCCCGGGAGGTCCCCCGCCCTGAGCTCCGTCCAGAGACGCCCGAGTGAAGGCACACAGCAGAGGATGGGGCCGCCTCCCTGCGCCACAAAGTGGGACAGTGAGCTAGTGCTTCTCTGAACGACACATGACACATGATGCTTCATGACATCAGCTTTGATGCTCCTTGTTAAACAAAGACTTCATTCTCTTGCCAGTGTCCTCATCTCAGATGGGAAGAAGGCTTTGATCTACCGATTACATTCCTGTGCTGTCAGGTGACAAACGTCTCCGTCCTGACACCATGGATGACGGATGTGCCTTTGACTAACAGCATGTAAGAAACTCGGCCCCTCGGGCCAGCCGGCGCCCAGTGAAGGGCAAGCCGCGGGCTGCAAGTGGAGCAGGCGAGCCCCGGCCTGCCTGACACGGGACCCCGCAGCAGCCCACACAGAGGAGCCCGGGGCACGACCGCGGCAAAGTCCCCCAAAGACTAATCCGCCGTGAGTTGGGGTCGCACTGCAGCAGCCATGCTGTAAGGAAGCAGAGGGGTCCCTGGTGAGAGAGGCCCCCCGAGGGGGGAGGGGCTGAGCCACCGTTAGGAGGAGAGACGGGGCCACCCGCGTGGAGGGCACCACAGAGCTCCCAGCTGAACGCAGCCCGCAAGTAACCCCAAGACACCACGTGAGCGGGACCACCAGGCAGCCCACAGAACAGTGCGAAACACAAAGTCGTTGTTTAAGCCACTAATTTGGGGGTGGCTTGTTAGGCAGCAGTGGGTAACTGAACAAACGCCCACCACTCCCTGTAACCACAGATGACTTCGCCTCTTCAACTCATCCATATTTGCACCGAAAACTGTGGCAACCTTGCTGCAGATGCCCTCGGCCCCCCTCCTGGCTGATTCCTCTGGAAAGGAATGCGGGAGTGAGGACGGCCGGACTCCAGCCACCTTCTGGACAAGCGGCCACCAAGAACTGACACCATCACTGCTATTTGAGCTGCTCGAGCTCACTGGCCCCGTTGTCACTCCTTGTTTCTATGCCCCAATCATCGGTGGCAGATCTCCGCCTGAGCTGCCTGGCCTGGGAGCTGTGATGTCAGGACCCGGTGGGGCAGTTAACGGCCAACCCAGAGTCAACAACCACACAAGTCGCCCTTTCACAGGAGAAGTCAGAGCAGCCGCTCCCCATGGCATTGAGCAGTGAGAACCCTGGCCTGATGGCCCCATTTTGCATGGCTCTTTCCTGCTGACAAGGCCCATGGAGGGGACAGGGTGATCTAGTGGACAGAGTGGTTCCTGGGTGGGTCTAGAACCTGGGAGGAGTCGCCCCCATTAGGAGGGGCTGCAGTCCGTCTTTGAGTGTCTGGTGTATGCCAGGCACTGTGCTAGGACATTTACGCACAGATGGCATTTTTTAAAAAGGTCCACCCACCTTCTTCAAGGGGATGTTTAGGGAGGTGAAATTGTTCCATCTGACACTGGAAGGTGGATAATCCGCAGAATGCCCAACACCAAGAGTGAACCCTACAGACTTTCGTTAGTAATAACCCATCAGTGGTACTTCATCGCCTGTCACAAATCATCACACGAATGAAAGATGGTATTAGTAGGGAAAACCGTGTACGGGAACTCTCTGTACTCTTTGCTCAACTTCCTGTAAACCTAAAACCTCTCAAAAATGAACTCTATTAATTTAAAAGGAAAGAAGGAAGGGAGGGAGGGAGGGAGGGAAGAAAGAGAGAGAGAGAAAGAGAGTGTGCGCTATACCACTGAAAAGTTTTGAAACTTTGGAGGGGTGACCCGACCCATCTGGTCACTGTTGGTGTCTCCTGGATGTGAGCATTATGGTGTCTGACCCGGCAGGACCCGGCCTGTTGGAGAAAGGGCAGGGGTGGACGGTGGAAGGGCAAGCACTAGGAGTCCAGGAGGCTGTTACCATCAGCCAGGTGTGAGATGACGGTGCAGACCAGGGGTAGCCCTGAGGGTAAAGCTGACATTTCCAGGGACTGGGGCAGGAACACGAGGGGAGAAGTGGTGCCCACTAGCCAGTCCTCTTATAACTGTGAGCTCTGCCATTGGGGTGAGTCATTCTTGCAAATAACATAAATATCAGTAAGTTTGTGTACGTTCAAATCCCATGAGCGGTGTTCCAAGAAATAACAACTTATGGAAGCAAAATAAGGCCTTAAATTGGTAATTTTGACATGATCCTGTGCAGCCCTGCTAACGTTTCTAGACGGTCTGAACTCGGCGTTATTTCCGGTGTATGAATTTTTGCTCTAGGGCACCGATCTTTGTAAATACTTTAACAGAAGAGATGCAGGCAGAGTGGTGGATGTCACTGCGGAGCGCTCCAAGTGAAATCAGAAACTGATCTTACACAAATGTGCTAGAGCCAGTTTCAACAGCAGAACCACAATCAGGCCAGCGGACAAAATTTTTTCACTGTTAAAAAAGGAATTTAATTTACATAAAGTAACATGCACTTAACGCCCAAACTGCAAATGATTTTGGATGCACTCAGCCATTCAACCAATGTAGATGCCAAATAAAGGAAACTTTTCTAAGTCTGGATTATCTGTTACAAAACAAACATCAAGACCTTCAGATAGGGCCATTACTGGATTGTGTTTTTTAAATTTCATCATCAAGACTGATAAATTTTAATTACTAAATATTTGCAGTACTGCAATTTTTAAATGATTCTTATTTGACATTTTATTTTGTGTTAATATGTCTTACTTTTAATCATTTCTATTATCATACATCTGAATCAGGTGCAAATTAATGTGAAATGCTATCTATTATTGAATTATGTAATATTGGCAAAATATATTGATTTAAAACAATAATAAACTATGCTTTATCATTGTACTTTTTAGCTGAAAAAACTCTGAAACTTCTCATATAATCCAGTCCCAGAAAAACGATTAACCATTTACTATCATGGTCTCTCATTGTTATTTGAATCACTGTAAGTGCTGTAGAATATTACATAATTTATGATTTCAGAAGTTCTTGCATTTTCCCAGGAATTTTGCTATGTTATTCCTGAGTCCCAAAGATCAACATCTGTGGAAAACTGGAAGTCTTAGCCTGAACTGAGATCAGGAGCCAATACGAGCCATAGAACTGGAGGAAGACACGGAGCAAAGAGGAGACGCGTTCTGCAGACAATGGCCAAAGCCAGCGGCCGAGGTCGCTGGTGTTTCACGAGGGATCAGGGGGCTTTGAGAGAACATAGACAAGCAGATACTTGGGCTGGGAAGATGCACACTCTCCCTCAATCTGCCCTCCACTGCAAGCTCACAGCTGCAGTGATGCCCTTATGGGTGCCTGGGAGCACCACAAGCTCCCGACCAGCTGCTGAGGTGGGGACACAGTCTGGCGGGACCGCTCAGGCCACACAGGCGGCCGCCCCTCCAGACAGACACAGGGGCTCCCTCTGGCCCACCCCATCACATGCAGGCCACAGGGGCTGCAGAGCGAGTGGGCCGGTCCTCTGCCCCCCGGTCCAATTTGGCCCCAGTTGCGTGGGCAGCAGCTTCCCAAGCCCTGTGGGCAGGGCCTCCGACCGGGCTGGACGCGAGGCTCTGGGTGCACATGTGGTGTTTTTCTCTGAGGCCTGTGAGCGCTTATCCATGTCATAAATTGTCACCTACTTCCACTGAGGGATTCAGGCCTGCGTTTCCAGGGAGGTCTTGGCTTTCCCAGGACTAGGGAAGCGAGGGCTCCTGATTAGCTCGTGGGGAGGTAAGAGTGACCTCCTACACGAGGATCCACGGAAACGGCTCCTGGTGCTGGTTCATTCACGCCCTCACTCGCTCACCATTCAGCAAGCCCTTGGCCAGTGCCCTCTGGGTCAGGCCTGTGCTCCAAGTCTCAGATGTGAAAAGAACACACAGTGCAGAGGGGAAGACAAACACTTAAAAAGGTGGTTGCCTTTTAGAGACACACTGTGAAATATTTACTGATGACATGATGGACGTCTGGGCTTTGCTTCAAAAGTAACCAAGAGGAAGGGAAGTGGCTGGACCTGTGTTGGGGGGCAGGACTGGACATTCGGAGGATTGGAGTGGGGCGTGATAAGTTTATTGTCCTGTTCTGTCCTCCTTTGAGTAGAAATTTCATAAGAAAGTATGACACAAATGATGACAGTCACGATGAAGAAGCACAGTGTAAGAATTAAGAGGGTGAGGGCTCGGAGCCCAGCTCTGCCACTAACCAAGGGTGTGGCCTTGGGCAGGTGTCCCAACCTCTCTGCTGGTCAGTTTGCTCATCTGTAAGGTGTGGAGAACACTAGCACAGCCTCGCAGCGCTGTGGGATTAATGAGCCGTTGTCTGTGACATACTTGGCAAGAGCTCAGGAGGGTCCCCACTAGGTGAGCTCTCCCTACCTGGTGTGATTCTCTTCATTTTCTAGATGATGACACTGAGGGTCAGAGTGGCAGAGACATTTGCTCAAGGCCACACAGCTCAGGAAATGGCACAGCCATGACTGGAACCCAAATCTATGGGGCCCCAAAGTCCCTTCCACTCCAGTGTGGGGGTGGGTGGAAATGGTGCGGCAGGGACAGGAACGCTGGCCTGCCTGCCCGGATGCAGCCAGCTGCAGGGAGCACCCCGAAGCCCCAGATGCTCTGCCAGGGAAAGACCTCCTTCCTTGGGGATGCTGACACCTCTCCCGAGTGGGTCCTGCAGGGCGACCTGGACGTGGTTGGACATGGGTGCCCTTGGCACTGGGAGGGAAAAGTCTGGGTAGACTAGAGCAGGAGGTCAGGGACAAGCGTCCAAAAGCTATTTTGCCATTTTCCCTGAGCTGTGCTGTGCACCTACACCACCTCCAGGGATGCCTGTTCTTCCCTTGGTTCCTAAATTATACATCACCTCCCCCAGGAAGCTCTCCCAGCCTCCACAGCCTGGAGGTTCCTCAAAAAATCAAACACAGAATCAGCATATAACCCATCAATTCCACTCCTGGGTACAGACCCAAGAAAAGTGAAAACAGGTTCTCAAGCAAAAATTTGTACCTGAATGTTCATAGCAGCATTATTCACGGTAACGCAAAAGACAGAGACAGCACAAACACCCACCAATGGATGAATGAATAAGCAAATGGTAGTCACAATAGTATGGAGTATTATTCAGCCATAAAAAAGATTTGAGTATGGATATGTGGTACAAGGCACATGAACCTCGAAAACAGGCTAAATGAAAGAAGCCAGACACAAAAGACCCCATGTTGCATGATTCCACTTACATGGTGTCCACAGCAGGCAAACCCATAGAGACAGAACGCACATTCGTGGTCGCCAGGGGCCGGGGGAGGGGAGGGGGAGTGACTGCTGATGGGTATAGGGTCTCCTTTTGGGGTGACGGAAATATCTTAGAACCAGACAGAGGTGCTGGCTGCGCTTAATGCACGAAAACTGCCACTGAATTGTACACTTTAACACGCTGTGTTTCATGTTATGTGAATTAAACTCAATTGTTTTGAAAAAGGGAGAATGAGGTCCGGGACGATTCGAAGCCCTGGAAAGTCAATTATTCCACTCTTGACATTATATAAGCTCGTGGCTGGCGATACGGGGGGTGTCAGGAGGCCGCTGCGCTGGCCAGGGACACAGGGTGCGGCTAGAAAGTTCGAGGTTTAGAGTAACAGGAAGCCTGAGCAGCACCGTAAATCGGGATTTTCTGACCGCGTTGCTTGTGCCGAGCAGAACGAAGTGGATTGAACATCCTGAGTAGGTGTGAGTCCCCACTGCCAGGCCCTGCCGGGGCCGGGGGCGGGGGGAGGCCTCTAATTTCACACTGGTCTCAAACTGAAAATCGCTCAGCGAAAAGTGAGGTTTCAATGTTCTAAGGAAAAGCGAGCTGGAAGCAGCGTTAAACATGAGCCAGAGGATTTCAGTAACTGCAAGGAAAACACAGACGGACAAATGTCTCGCGTGGCTGAAGCAATTGGGGGACTATATCCTCTTCTGGGGCCCACGTAGGAGCTCAGCCCTGTGGCTTCAGGTGACGCGGCTGGGCCTCGGCCAGGCCGTGTCTGCCTGCTCACAGCAGCTCCTCAAGCCTTATAATCCACCATCCCTCCCAAATCTTCCCCTGCTGGACTCTGCAGCCTCAGGAGTGACTGCACTCAGAGATGGGACCACAATATTTCTGGATCCAGGTTGGGTAGGAGCAGGCATATAGGGTTCATATAAACCCCCAGTGTTTGTTTCCTTGTCTCTAAGGGTATAAAGCGCTGCCCGGGCCCATGAGCAATCTCTCTCTGAGACACGGTCTTCTCGTCTGTATAATGGGGAACTGACACCACCTCGCCATCTGTTCCGAGAATTAGACTGGGTTTTGCCCTCCGGTCTGCCTGGCATGTTCCTCCTTCCCTTCTCTCATGGGCCAACTCCATCATCCTTCGAGTCTCACCTTGAACCTAACTCTCAGGGCTGCCTTGACTGAGCCCTAGACTGGGTTAATCTCCTTGGGATACCCTCTCCCCTGTGTTGCCCTGCTGTCAATCTAATGCTACCTGGAATTATTTATATATGGGCCCACCTGGAGAATCCAGGATGCTCTCCCATCTCAAGGTCCTTAACTTAATCACATCGCCAACTCCCTTCTGCCAGGTCAGGTCGTATATCCACAGGTACCAGGATTAGGACACGGACATTCTGGAGGTCATTATTCTGTCTACCACCAGTGGGAAAACTGCTCTTTCATCTTCATACAAAACAGACACAATTTATGGCCTGATGGAACTGGCAGCTTGGTAGGGCAGAAAGATAACGAAACAGCTGCATGAATAATTGCCCTAAGGGTGGCTAACCTTTCTATCTCAATAATGACAATGACAATGACAAAGAATATATATTTATGTAGTACTTCTTATATACCAGGCTTTTTGTTAAACACCCACAGACGTTACCACATTTCAAACAATTATGCTAGAGGGTGTGTCTTATTAGTCCCACTTCAAAGAAGTGAAAACTGAGGGAAGGTTATGACTGGCCCATGTTCATAAGCATATGCAGACCCAAAGCTGGGTCCTTAGCCATTGAATTGCAGTGGGCTGAAACTCATTAATTATGTTCAAATCTACAAGTTCACAATGATTTTTTTTAAAAAAACTAATTGATCACCTTTTGAGAATTGCAAGGAATCAATTTATCAACTAGGTAAATAAAATGAAAGACTCAATCATTTATCCTCTCTTTCCTATGCGAACTGTACCACTGGGTAACCAAATAGTAGACAAAGGGAAGCATCTCTGTATAAACTTACTCCAGCTAATAAACAAAAACAAAATGACAGAATCAGAACTTCACTGTTTTGCAGCACCTAATGAATTAATGGAAAGGCATTAAGCACCAATGGCTGCTAAGATCACAACAGAGTGGAAATAGGGAAAGAACCTAGGAAGAAAAAAAAATCATAAGTCTCTTCAACAGTCAGGGGGAAGACCAGTTCTGGAAACACACAACAGTAATTTTAGTCCCAACAGGTACGTGTGTGTGTGTGAGAACACACACTTGGACAGGTGTAAACAATATGCTGGTACTTGATTGAGATAAATTTTCTTATGCCTTGGAAGCAGAACATTTAAATAGCCAAAAAGGAAATAAAAACCCTAACATTAATCTAAAAATCTCTTCTTTTCATAAGAGACCCAACGAGTATGGATTGCCAAGTTGCATTTAATACATGTATTTCATTGCCAGGGCAATTCCATTGTCCTTTATATCTATTTTTGGTTTTCATCCTTGAGGCAACTAATATTCATTTTCAGGAAACAAACCTATGAAAATTATACCAGCTTTTGTGCAACATGCAAAGTGAGTGCGTGCGGGTTCAGCATTTCCAAGCAGCGAAGGATACTCCGCATTACTCACCCTGAATTCCCAACATCTGTTGGTCAGCAGGAGCACTAATTCTTCAGGAAAGGGCCCCTGCCCTAATTAGATTTTACTTGCCTTATTAGTAAATCTCATTCACTGACTTAATGAGAAACAAAAGTCATGTGATAAAGGAGTCACGAGCAATAAAATGTTAACTAAATTTATACAGCAGAGGGCTTGAAATTTTCCCTCCATATCAGCAAAACTGAAATCCACAGTGGAAACAGGAATTGCTATAAATGGCTTCAGACCTAGGCATGGGGATTTTTTATATTCAGGATGTAGCTTATTCCTGAGAGAGCACACACAATTTAGGCATTTAAAGTGCTAGACATGTCCAAATCTTTACTAATTGGGAGCTGTAATAAGAGCTAAGATTTATTGCATACTTCCTACGTGCCAACCTATTCTAATAACTTTAAATGCATTAACCCATTTAACTTCATGAAGGGAGGCTATCATAATTCCCATTTTACAGACGGGAAAACTGAGGCTCAAAAGGTAAAGGGACTTACCCGAGGTTACTCAGAAAATAATTGGCAATGATGAAGTCTACCTCCAAGCCAAGATTGTTGGACCCCTGCACTCCCATTGCTCCTAAAACTTGAAATTGAGGGACATGTGTGGGTTTTTTTACTTTTTGAATCAAAAATTAGCTTTTTGAATTATTATAGACCAATTCAAGAACATGACTGCATGTCGGGATCCCCATGAATGTCAGTTACAGCTTGACTATAACCACATTTTTGGTTGGTTTTATCACGGTATCTGAATTTCAGTTCACGTCACAGGAAAGACTGAGGTCATCACGTTTCTCAAAGGGGAGCACGGGCTTTAAAACTCAAGGTCAGGATGGAAATCCATCACTGAGCAGCACATCTTCACGTGGCAAGTTAGGCTTCCCTGATGTGGCCCTGCAGCCCCTGTGAAGATGAGGGGAGAGACGTTCACAGTGAGCACGCCTGCAGTTTGGGTGGAAATGCGTAGTTCTGAGGACCGGACTTAGCGTAACTCACTCGGTCACCACAGGAGAGGACAGCACTGTCATGGTCTCAGCTTTTGGTTAGAAACGCCCACGGTGGAAGGACACCCCTGTCCAAGGAGGACCAGGAACTTCCGACCCCAAGCCCAACATTCCTTCCACCGCAGCGCAGCCCCTCTGCCAGGCCTCTGAGCTAAAGCCCTCAAGGGTATTCAAGTCCAACCAGAGAAAGAATGACTCTTGTGTTGTCGGCTGCTCTGTCCCAAGCTATGCAGACATCTGGACGTGCGATGCTCAGCCTCCTCTTCACCTTAGGACACCTCTCCCCTGGGGCAGCGAGGTCCCTGAGGAGCTGTCCACCCAGCTCCCTGGCTGCAGGCTGGGCCACTCAGGTGATCTCTTCCTGGAATCCTGTGTGAGTGGAAATCCACTGGAGCCAGCACATGGATGCTTCCCTGGGTATGTGGACTCCCTGTGCTCCAGGTGCCAAGACACCTGATGCTGGCTGGTGCCTCCTTCCTAGAGTCTGCATGTTTGGTTCTTCTTTGGAATCTACCAGCCCCCGGTATCCTTCTGCTAAACCTTGCTCTTGATTTTTAATCCTGTTTGCAGAGTTAGCTGGGACTCCTAGTTGTGATTGCCAGGAGCCCCTCGCAACCAGCCTAACCCAAAAGGCCGTTCGTGGGTTCTCTTAACGGGAGAATCGACAGGGTAGGTCTAGCCTCAGTCACACTTGGACTGGAAGCTATCAGGAATCTGTCCCTTTCCATATCTTGACACTGGTTGTCTTGATTTTGTTCTCAAGTAAGAATGATCCCCAGCAACACCAGGCCTTACTTGTCCATAAAACGTGGGTCCCTGAGAAGGGAGCTCATCTCTCCCAAGAGCTCTGGGAGAGTCCCAGGGAAGACTAGGGTTGGCTTGGGATGGTCCCATGTCTATCTCTGTGCCCGTTATTGTGGAGGGGAAGGGGCATGGAACACTCAGAGTGGCCAGGCCCGGGTCACACCCCGTCCATGGGCCAGGAAGCAGGGCCAGGTTTACCTGAAATGCACAGATTACTGTGGAATAAAATGCTGGCTCTCCGAAGGGAATGATGCCAAACATGCCCCCACCCCCACTGCCCACGCAAAAAACAAGATCACTCTCATTACAACCAAAGGGCCCCGTCTGAGGCCCCTGAATTCACTGTGAGTGGCAGAGATTCTGAGATAAACCAGAGCCCAAGGAAGGTTGGATTACTCAAGGAGCTTCCGGAAAAGACTGTCCATGGGATTTGGATAGCTTGCATGGAAAAAAGGATGACCTTCCAGGCAAGATGAAGGATGGCTGTGGGCCCCGCCGGGGACCTTGAGAAGGTCCACCTTCCTTCCAGGTCTGGAGGGCTTCCAATGGGTGAGCAGCGGGAGAGACGGTCCAGAAAGAACAGTGCATCCAGATTGGGTCATCCCAGAAGGGAGCTAAGAGAGCCCTGCAGAAACCAAGGAGTCGAAATCCACCCCCTAAGCTGGAACTTTCCTAGGGAAGGATTGGCTTCCACACCCTTCAGGCAGAAAGAAGACAGCATGAACTGCGAGGTGCCAGCTGGGAACAGGGACATTCTGCAGAGCATGGTGGCAGGAGGGTGTGGGCCGCCGTTTCTCCTCCACGCTCCGCGGACTAACCCTGGCGCCGTCAGCCTCCCAAACGTCTCCATGCAAGGGTACGCCATCTTCCTCCTCTCCAGAACACAGGCAGACACCCACCCTCAGGACAACTCAGCCCACAGCCTGGAAGACAAGGCTGGCCCCAGCACCTGGGAGCCGGTATGCTCCTCTGTGACACCTGAGACCAGCACCAAAGCCGCTGCCAGGCAGCACAGCACTCGGCTGGGTTCTCTATGGCCCCCCAAAGATCCCCGGAAGGAGGAGCCCCACTGCCCACGTGGTGACCTGCCCTGTCTGCCTCCCCACCCCCTAATGGATTGTCCTGGGACCCCCTCCCTGAGATATGAGCCGTTGCCTCAGGTCTGCTTCTGGAAGCTCTGTGAGGGAGAGGATCTGCGCCTGTCTTGTTCTCTGCTGAATCCTCACTGCACATAGGAGGTGCTCAATAAATTTGATTTGCGTGATGAATGAATTAAGATGCCTCAGCCTCACCCTCTGAGAATCAGCACTTAACATTCTATTATTTGACATGGACACGCTGATTTACATGTCAGGGAATTTTCTAGAGAGAGGGAAAGAAAATGACCTACCCAGGGGCAAACAGTCAGTAGCTGATGAGGAACAAGGATTCAGACCACCCGTGGAGACATTTTCATTTTAAGAGAAAGAAGCCGAATCCAACCAGTTTATGCCAAAGGGGATTAATGATAAAGACACAGGGGTCCCAGGAGCTGAAGAGCAGGCTGGGTCCATCTCCTCTCTCTGCCCCTCCACTCACAGAGGGAAGCAGGGCCGTGCCCAGGACACGAGAGTGCACACCTTCCCAGGGAGGATGCCAGCCCAGCCAGGACCCAGGAAGCTCCAGTTGGGAGCCCTTGGGGACCAGTCCACTCTGGCCAAAGGAGTGGACGTTCATGGCACAAGCATGGCTTCCCAGGCATCGGGGGTGTATTCAAGGGCCATCTAGGGTCCACTTCACCCACCCAACCACCTACCAGCCCCAGGCCTACCCTCCAGCTCCTAAACTTGAACCTCTTCCCATTGTCACAGTCTTTGCCATTTGCACACCACAATCACACACACCAGATTACCTCTCCTCTTCTTTGTTAAGAAACTCACTTTTTAAACCTTAATGTGGGTTTGATCTGTGAGAAATGTTTTCATAATGCAAAAGCACGTGTGTCAGCTACACTGGAGCGTGAGAGCCAAAAGGAAAAATCGGTAACACTCACCCTGCCTTCATTTAAAATGTTTATATTTTGTTCATCGTGCATTACTTTTTACATTTTGATTTTTCAAGTGCTGCATTGAAGTCGTGTTTATCTTGATGACGGGCTTGTTTGGTGCCCCCTTAAACTTTGCACCCAAGGCCAGTGCCTCACCTACCTCTCTTAGCCCCTTCCCTGCATCATCGTTTAAATAAAGCTTTAAAATACTCGGGCTAGTGTCACCTAACCTCTCCTCCATCCTGCACGGTCGGAAACACTCACTTCACCTGCCTAAAATAGAATCAGTGACACAGATGAGCTTCTGCAAGTCTGCTGGTCCAAATCCCTTGTCTCCAAGCGCAGGCCCGACAGCTGTCTAAAGGCAGACTCAGCCAGGGCCCAGGTCTGCCGAGGCGCCGCCCTCTACCCAGCCCCTCTGTCTCCTGATGAATCAGGGACGAAAAAGGAAGTCAGGGCTGCGGCCTCAGCTTTCTGCCGGTTTTGTTTTATTTCTGGAGGAGCCAACCAGCTCTGGCCAAGGAGAGAATCATAAATTCCACTGGGAAGGAGCCTGGAGCTCCTGAGACGTGGCCAGGGCTGCCCCTGGGGAGCACAAGGCTGGCGGGGAGAAGTCACAGCAAATGCCCCTTCCGCCTCCCCACGCCTGCGCCCAGCATTTTCAGGCAGTGACATCACAGTACACAGGGAGGAGAGACCACCCCGAAAGGAAAAACAAGTCACAAAGAGGGCAGGGGGTAGTGGGAGGGGAGGGAGCCAGCCCTCCTTTGCCTTGGGGAACACAATCAACTCAAGAATGAAAAATTCTCTAGGTTATAAGGGTGTTGCTTTAAGCTCATCCCTGGGTGCCAGGCCCGGGGTGACCATGAGATGCATCATCTCATTTAAGCCTTCCAAGGAAGGTGCTATTTCATTCCCATTTTACACATGAGGAGACTAAGGCTAAGAGAGGTTATGTGATTTGCCCTAAGTCTCTCACTCAGTAGCAAATGGAGCCAGGATTCAGGCCCAGGCTGCCGCATGTACAGACCCCCTGGGAGCAGACAGGCAATAACCCCAATTGAAGGAGCCCCATCCTCTGCCTGCAGGAAGCCCCCAGCAATCTGGGACAGAGGTCAAATGCATGTTCCCCAAAGCCCTGACTCCAAGCGGGTGCCCCCCTTCCCTCCATGGGCTTCCCTCTTCTCTCACCTCTCACTCCCCACCTCCCACCCACCATCAGGCTCCCAGACCCCCCACCTTCCCAGATTTTCTCTTTTCCCAGATCACTTGAAATGTCTGTGTGGCTAGGTCTGTGCCCCAAGCTTGCACCCCTCATGCCAGAAAGAAGTTGGCCCTGGGCGGATGAAACCCAAGATAGATCTGTCCACCCACGTGTGAGATTCCTGCAGAATTATGTGCATTTTTTGGTGGGGAGAGGGGGGCTTAAATATTTCTGATGGGACCAGACCAGGGCTGGCTGGAACCCTTCTCTGAATGGGCTTTCCACCCAGACGCTCCACCTCACCACTTATCAATTAACCGTCAGTGAAGGACCCGCATTCCTGCTCAGCCGAGAGATGTACCACCTCCAGAATGCACACAGTACTGCTTTCCAGAAGTAGGAAATGTACCACCTCCAGAATGCACATGGTACTGCTTTCCACAAGTAGGAAAAGAAGCTTTCCTACTGCGAAGCCCACTTCCTGCTCAGACCAGGTGGAAAATCTGCTAAACTCAAAAGGTCAAACCTAGTTTAATTTTATACCCTTTTGTTAAGAATGTTCCCTTAAAAAAAAAAAAAAACTCATGTTTCTTTCCAACTTTTCAAAAGTTAATTCATGTGGAAGAAAAAAAAGATTAGGATAAAATTTCAAATATTAAATTCAAATGCAGGATTAATGACTTTTATTTCTAAGCCCAAGAGGTTGTCTGGAATTTAGGACATTTTTGGAGTAGTGGAGACCAGACATAACCAGATGCGGTTGTGTTTTGGACCAAGTCAGCACAAATTTCATACCTTGAAAGATTATATCCACGTCTGTCTTAATACAAACAGTCCCCCCTTTTCCAAAACTCTCCATCCAAAATGAACCCAGAGCCATCGGCTTGAAGACAAAGACTAAACACTTTTTAAATGTAAGTGAAAGTAGCTGACGACTGTAAACCCTGATTAAAATACCCCCACCCCATGCAATTCAACCCTTTCTCCCCATCTCCCCTCACTCCCTCCTCAAATGCACAGACACCTAAACACAGGCCAGAGGGACGGGAGAAATGGCTAATCTGAAAGAAGAAAAAACAGCCTTTCCGTAACGTACAATTTCCCTCGAATGACTAAATACTGTGATAACATGCCTGGTGAGGTATCTCAAGTTCTGAAGAACCTGAAAATACTGAACAACCTCACACGAGGGTCCTGGCTAATTTTCCAGCCAAAGCAGTTTGGATTACTTAGGATAAAGTCCGAACAGAAGTCTCAATGATTTACCCCAGTCCACAGATGAGCCTCATAAAACAGTATCAGGACATGAGTGCACACAGGATGGACATGGAGCAGTGGGAAGGGGTCAGCTGGCTGAGGGTCCAGGGCTGGCCAAAGGAAGAGTGTGGTCTGTGGAACATGAACACACCTTGAAAAAGAACTCCATGATCCAATATGTTTGGAAAATATTCCACACTCTAAGACAGGGGTCAGCAAACTACAGCCCAAGGGCCAAGTCTGGCCCACCACTTGTTCTTGTAAATAAAGTTTTATTGGAACAGGGCCATGCCCATTCATTTACATATCAACCATATCATGGTGTTTTCAGGTGACAACAGCAGAGTTGAATAGTTGCAGCAGAGACCCTGTCATCCACAAAGCCTAAAATATTTACTAGCTGGTACTTTAGAGATAAAGTTTGCTGACCCCTGCTCTAAGGCCATCTTCAAGATTCACAAATCACATCATCACACTAGAGACTCCAAGAAATCCAGCAGCAAGGAAATCCATTCCACTTTGTTCACCATAATATTTCACAAGCATATTTGACTTAAAAAAAAAACAAAACACCTTTTCCCTCCATGAGATATGCATCAATTCCTCTCATAGGATGTGCTCCACATACATTTTGGGAAATACTGGGGTGGGGGGGGTGTGTGTGTGTGTGTTTGCATGTGCCAGAAGGAGACATATTAACACAATCTTCACAGGGGAAATGCTACATATCTATTTTCAGACACTTCTGGTCTAATGGGCAGTGGACACAAGAACACTATCAAAGTGGTTCTTCAAACAACTCTTGAGACGGATTTAACACATATCCACACAACCAAATAGAATGGTTCAATTTGTTTGGAGGGAGAGAAATGGTTTCATTTCAAATGATTTGATTGTTTCCAAGACAGACATCTCCTTGTTGTTAAAAGAGAGGATACGTAGATTGATGGCAGGTCCCCGTGGTGAGGGGGAATAAAGAGGAAACAGATGACTGTGTGCTCCCAAAATTCACGTGCTGAAGTCCTAACCCCCGGCACCACCAAATGTCATCGTATTTGGAGAGAGGGTCTTTAGAGAGGTAATGGAGTTAAAATGAGGTCACTAGGGGGTGGGGCTCTAAACCAATAGGACTAGTGTCCTTCTAAGAAGAGGAGATTAGGGCACAGCCACACACAAAGGGAAGACCATGTGAGAACACAGTGAGAGGGTGACCATTACACACCAAGGAGAGAGGCCTCAGGAGGAACCAACCCTGCCGACACTCAATCTCAGTCTTCCCAGTCTCCAAAATCCTGAGAAAATAAATGTCTGCTGTTCAAGCCACCCAGGCTGTGGTACTTTGTTGTGCAGCTCAATCAGACCAACACAGCAAATAAGGCTTGTTAGCAGAGAGCTTATGAAAGGCATCTGATCTCTTACAGCTATGTGTTATGAAAAATTCTCCACAGCTAATCTTCAAGCGCTCAGCATACAGTTACAGCTGAGTTTCAATCCAAGCACTTAGTAGCTGTGTGAGTTTGGGCAAGCTACTTACCCTCTCTGATGCTATGCTTCTTCATCTGTAACATGGAAACAACACCTTCCTCACCTGTGCACCTTCCCCAGGTGTTTGTGAGCATAAAGTGAGATCACGGATAGTGAAACACGGATAGCAACAGAGAGAGCTATCGGTGAGCAGCAGTTCTCATGAGCACTATACTCCTTGCAGCCTAAGGCCACATGGATTGGGACCCACCAACAACTTACTAAGGGTCTTTAAGGGAGAAAAGAGACCCTAGAATATATGTAACCATCAGCGACAAGATGCACGCTGATTAGAGAAACACTCTGACATGAGCGAAAACGGACATGTGTTTTTGGGATTTGAGAAAATGTGATATTCCTCTTTGTTTTATATTTAGAGAAGTGCCCACAGCGTTGGGTGTAGAAATGACAATAACAGATTCTGGTGCTGGGATCTGTTGTATGGCCTGGGACACTGCGCTCCTAAGTCTTGGGCTAATATGTTACACAGCAACAGATAACTGATACGGCAGTGATTCCTTGTGTGACTGCACTGCTCCAGGACAGAGTTCAGTGGGATATAATTAAATTATTACATTACCTAAATAATTTAAATTATATTAATATAATTATTATACATTATTATATACAATAATTAAAAGAGCTATAGACACAAGAACACCACAGGCTCTACTCCAGGCACAAACTGGGGGACATTCTTAGGCCTATTCATTGATTTCTTAACGAGTGAACAAATACAAAGTACCCACGTGTTAACAGGCAAGTGATTCATCAGTAGGGCAGCCACGGTCCTTCCTTGCCTTCCGGGAGCTTACAAATCACAAATATGTCCAGTGCTATGAAAGCAAAAGTGTGCCCAGTATAGTGGGACATAAAACAGGTGACCAGACCCCTTCCTGCGGGTCACGGGAGTCTTCTCTGAGGAAGGGGCATTCAGAGGGGATCCAAAGGATGAACACTAGAGGCGGGGTGGGTGTGGCGGAAGGGTGTGCCAAGCAGATGGAACAGCCTGTGCAAAGACAGGCAGGAGAGAGCAGTCCGTCTGGCCAGGGCACTAAGAGGAGGCCCCTGAAGTCAGAGAACGAGCTGGAGGAGGGAGGGTTGAGACGTGGCTGGAGGGTAACACCTCCTCCCTCTTCTTGATTTTCAGCTGAGCATCCACAAACATGAACTACACAGACTCTCCAGCTGGGAAGGGTCTTGAGATCCTCCTTGTGTTGGCCCAGGCTGTGGGCACTGTCCTCCCCAGCACAAGCTAAGCACTGTACCAGCTCCAAGTCTTAACTCAACGAACCCACTTCCGTGCTCACATCCTAGCCCAGTGTGGCCAGAGGCGAGCTCTGCTCCCCGGTCACTGGGCCCCAGGGCGGTTCCGTCCTGGCTCTGCTCTCCTCTGCGTCTTGGGGCCTCTTCAGCACATCACTTGTGGCCGCAAGCCAGCCAATGGCCACAGCCAATCCCAAGGGAGGCTGGGCTGTGGAGGCTGCGGTGTCCCAGGAGGAAGAGCAGGGGCGGTCTCTGCTAAGGTGTGAAAGAACAGACTGGATGGGCTCTCTCTGCCTCTGTGACAGGTGGGGAGGGTCTACATCTCACCTCTCCATTGAGGAGAAAGGTCTGGCTGGCACTGGGGAAGAGCCTTCTGGGCAGGGGTCTGCCCGGCGCCCTCCCATCCAAGCCGACGAACCACACCACACAGGCGGCAGGTGGCCCTCTTCCTGCTCACAAGGGAGCCCGTCTCCAGGCTGGCAGACCCTCTGCACTGGGGGCTCAGAGACCTCCTGGGTTTGACTCCTGAACCCACCAAAGGCATCTACTGACCAGCGTTGCACAGGTGAGCTCACCTCCCGTGAAACAGGCACCACAAAGCACTTAGCACAGCACCCAACACAGAGCAGTGCTGGACAAGCATCAGATACATTAAGTAGTAGAATACAAATCCATAAATGTCATCTAATGGTCACACTAGGGTGTTGTTTTTTATTTATTAATTTACTTGCTTTCCCTTAAACCTAGAGGTAGGGCTCTGTGGTTTTACCATCTCATCTGGTGGCCCCAGGAAACCGCCTGGAGAATCTGCTCCTTTCCAGTTGGAGCACCAGCCTCTCGTGATAAAATCCACAGCATGTTCTTGCCCCAAATATTGCTTGAATGCCCTGGATGTGGTAAACGTTAGTGGTTAAAAGCATGAACTCTGAGGGAGACTGACCGAGTAAAACTCTAGCTCTGGACACTAACCAGCTGTGTGACCTTGGGCAAGTCACTCAACCCCTCTGAACCTCGTTTCCTCATATGCAAAATAGGGATGACTGAAGTACCTACTTCATAGGGTTGTTGTTAGGATTTAAAGACTCACTCTATATTAGGTTATTGGAACAGGCACGTAGTAAGCATGGTGTGTTCTCTAGTACTATTATTACATGGAGCTGCTAGGAAAACTTGCTCAGAAAATGTACACGTTATATATTATATACAGAATGAGGCCTCCAGGAGTGAGCACTGGTGTCATATTTATTATAGTTACAAGTGCCCCCTGTTACCTGAATCAATTAGTTTCTGAGTTTGAACAGTGAGAGTGTGGAGAGTGGATGTGGGTATAATGACCATTTTGTTTCATTGCCACTCAGATGGCATAGAAGCAGCGGCCATTTTTCTGGTGGACCAGGGAGGTGCCAGGCACCAAGACACCCACCCTCAGGGCTCTTTCCTTTCCTGGGAGACGCAGGCCAGCTCTTCCCCACGCAGCTCAGCCAGCCAGGGGCTAGGCAGCCTGCCCATTCAGAAGACGTGCTCCCCGGGGACCCATGAGGCCCAACGAGCTCTCAGGGCAAGAGGAACGGGCCTGGGCTCTGCCAGGCTCAACATTCCCACAAGCGCCACTAGCAGGATGGTCAGAGAGGTGGAGGTCAGGGGGCCTGGAGTCAGGCCTGGCCAAGGCAGGGGAAGTCTGCGACATGCCCATTTGCTCCCCTGCCTCAGGGTCACGGGAGCTGGAATCAGCCAGCTTGCCTCGAGCCATAGGCCCTCAATCTGTCATGACACCCCAGGAAAAAATACAGTGAAATACTGTTTTTTCATCCCGTTTATTACCCGAACAAGACTTAACCTGGAAGCACCACTGGCACTGAACGGCAAGGTGCAGCCGTGCCCGTGGTGCCCAGCTTGCCCACAGCACAAGCACACTCACTGTGGGGCCCCGGGTCCTGGAGGCCCAGGCCTGCTCAGGAGAGATGATGGGGATGGGAGAAACGGGGCCAAGGGGTGACATCCACGCTGATGGCTTTACAGCCTCACCCCCACCCCACAAAGGCTGCCATTACAGTGACGTCAAGGGACTCCCTGGCATGATGTCACCGTGCTGGGCGGGGCCGCCCGCTCTGTAACCCAGAACCAGAAGTCAGCTTCTTCCGGTTACAAGGGGCTGTGACCCTCGGGCCAGTCCTTGGACTGGATTCAACGGGGGACCGTCCAGAAGCTGTGCCCCTTCCCCCACCGAGAGGCTCACGGGCACGGGGTGGATCTCCACAGTTAAAGAGAAACGTCTCTGGATGCTGCTGTGGTCAGGATCCTGGTCTGAGACGCAAAGGCCCCGGCAATGGGCAAACAATCCATTATCATCAGCCACTGACCTCTCGGTGCCTGCAGCTTCCTGCCACTTCCTGGGCCCTCCAGGGACTCCAGCAAGTGTAGCACGGGGCCCATGCCCAGAAGGTCCCACCCTTGGTTCAGTGCTCTGCTGTAGCTGACTTGAAATTCCTCATCATTTTTGACCAGGGACCCCGTTTTCATCTTGCACTGGGACCCCCACATTATGCAGCCAGCACTGCCCACACCTCACCCTCCCGGGTTCCAGCAGCCCCATCGCTGACCCTTCTCACCCACTGACCTCCTTGCAGCCGAAATCTCAGGAAATCCTCAAAACAACCCCAGGTTTGGGGACTAATTCTGCAAACGTGGAAAATGGGATGCATGGGTAGTAAGCAACGTCCTAGACCCACCCGGCTAGCAAGAAGCAGACCCGAGGACCAAATGCAAACTTCTTTAAACCCAGAACCCGTGTTCCTCTCCCCACATCTTCTTCCCCTGAGTGGGGAGGAGGACCCAGGAGAGCCTGGGAGGGGGTCTCAGACCAGCTCAGTGTTGCTGGGAGGAATCGGGTTATTGTCCCGGAAGAGATATTCTAAGTAAGGCCCCAGTGGAGGCACTGGTGGGCAGGAGGCCAAGGTCAATGGGTGGTGGTAGGAGACCCGCAGCTCTGCAAGGGTGGGGGGCATTCTCTGGGGCCCCCTCTCGTTTGACCTCCCTTCCACTGATCTTCCCTGAAGGTGTGCTCAATGAGGTCACATCCCGTGGCCCCATGCCACTGCACCCAGGAGCCTCTGCCACTGGAAGGGGTTGGCCTCACAAGAGTAAGGAAACAGGGAGCACACAGTCTCTGGGACCCCGGCGATGGCCTGAGTCCCTCCTTCGGAATGAGAAGCAACCTGATTCCATCGTGTCCATTTCGGGGAAACATCAGAAACATAATCAAGAGCCCAAGAAAACAGGTCTCATGCAGAAGCAGATGGGGCCAAAAGCAAGGGCAAAGGAGCTCAGGAAGGCCAGTCCAGAGAAGCGAAAGCTCTGAGAAAATCATAACAGCCTCCAGCTGAGGAAACGTGCAGACGATGAACACTGGGCACCAGCATTCCCATTCAGATACCACAGTGGCAAGTGACAGAAATGCCGACTGAAACTGGCACAGGCGATTTATCTGAGATAAGCCAGTATTCGGGGAGGGATGATGGAGAGCTCCTGCCATCTGCGTGCGGGACGCCAGCCTCCTGCTTTCACGGGTGCAAATTCCCCCCACCCCCCGCAGCTGCTGGCCAGACGGTCAGTAAGACGGCAGAAGTGAGTGGAGTGTCTGCAGGTTGGCCCTGAGCCCCTCCTCAGACCCACACCACTCCGCAGTACGGACGGGAACTCTGAGAGGATAAGGGCCGCGCACTTGCCTCCAAGCCCCAGCCCTGCCGTTTACTGCCCGTGGGTCAGTCCTCCAACCTCTCATCGGCTTCCCGGGGCTCTTAGGAGAAATAGCAAAGTTTGCATCCCGACCTGGAGGCCTGCGCCAGACAGGAGTATTATTCCCACATAACTGAAGCTCCCTGGGCTGAATTAAGTAAAAAAGCAACTTAAGAGGATGTTGCACGGCCGACATCATCTGCAGTCCTGGGGAGCAGGAAGAAAGGCTGAGTGGCCAGGAGTAATTCCCAAAACCACGCCAGAGAGCGGGGACAGTGGGACCCCGGCCATTGCCTGCTGCCCCTCCATGAAAGCCTGCACTGTGTTACAAGCTGGCTTCGGCTGCACTAAACAGAAACCGGAATACCAGTGTCCGAGATGAGCTGTTTGTAGAATTTGTTTTTCTCCCACAAAGGTCTGAGTTCTGCTCTCTGAAACCAGCAGGGTTTCCTCTCTGCCGTAAAGCATGGGGTTCATCCATGTGGGCTGTGATGATGCACCACAGTGTCTGCATCGAGCCACTGGGAGGACACAGAGGGGGACGAGGAGATGGCCCCTCCTGGTAGGGACACACGCCAGAGATTGCACGTAGCCCTTCTTAAATCACACTGGCCAGGGCTCATCACATGCTTTCATACAGACTCTTCGTAAATTACTATGGGGGATCGTAGGGGTCGATGGTCGGGGGGAATCAGCAGTGGCTACCTCCCTCTCTGCACCCCAGCTGCCCTACCGCCACCTCCTTTTAATTCTCTGGACAGGATGAGCTCTTTGCATAGGCTGTTCCCTCTGCCTGGAACACTGTTCCTCTCCTTTTGTCTAGTGAACTCCTCCCCCAGATCCCACTCAGACATCACTGGTCCCCGTCAGTCTCCTGCCCTGTGTTCTCCTCATCCTGGTCTTGCTGCCCCAGCACCTTCCGTATTCTGCGATTATCCCTCTGGGTGATCATTTGACTGATGGCTGCTTCCTTCAGGAGGTGGAGAACTTTCCAAGGACGTGAATCTTGGTTTGCTTCTCCTTAGGCACTAGTGCCCAGTCCAGGGCTGTAACTATTGGCTGAAGGACTGAATAAATCAACGTGCCTTCCTGAGCCCTGGGTCCTCCCCCGCAAACGGACGCCGCTCAGAGTTGTTACAGGAAACACAGTTACGATCCTAAGGAGAGCCTCGTTCCAAGTAGCAGGTGCTGTTACCCCTTTGATTTGTTTGATCCTCCCGGTAGCCCTTAAATTAGCTCATGTTATCACCCCCATTTTACAGCTGAGAACACCAAGGCAGAGAAACTTCCCAGCTAAGTGGCAGTCTGGGAGGAACCCCAGGGGCCTGGCACCACACAGCAGGGGCTCAGGCAGTGTCCTTTCTACCCAGACACCCCTGCTGAGGAGCACACACCCAGTGGGGAAGGGCCCAGACCCGCTCCTGTCCTTGTCCCCAGGCCTCTTCTGGGAGCTTCTCCCACCCTGACCCTAACTCCTTCGGCAGCAGGTACCCCCAGAAGTCCAGATCCGGATCCATGCTTCCACAAAACCACTGCCCCTGGAGTGTGGCCGTGTGGCCTGGCCCCCTGCAATGGCTCCCAGAGACACACAGCTGGGTGACACACAACCGCCCCACCCCCCAACTCTGGGCCACAGACCAGCAAACGGGCAGTCACGTGCTCTGCCAGCGAGGAACGAGGGGCATCCAGCCCTGCTGGCCACGAGGATGTCCAGGAAATGCCAAACCATGCCCCAGGGAAGAATCTGCCTGGAGTAACTCAGCCAGTTTTTACACCGCTCTTTAAAACAACTACTACTCTGTCTTGTTACAAAATGGATACACATCCAGTGCTGGACAAGAACCGGGAACACACAGAAAACAAGGAGACACGAGGATCGCCCACAACCCCTGCAGCTCTCACGCTGGGCCAGTGCCAACCTGGCGCCTCGCTGTCTGTAGCGCACCTCATTCTTGACGGAGAAAACTACGTTTCAGCAACATCACACATTTCCATGTGTGCGTCCTTCTAAGACTTCCGGATCCTGGGTGTCATCTTTTACAGGAGAACAGGAGTCGGCTGTCACCATACCTCTCATGGGGCCACGTGTGCGTGGTGAGGGCGGCGGTGGTGAACGCCCCGTCCCCTCCCGATAACATTTCCCGAGGCCCCCTCCGTGCCCTGGGGGAAATACAGAGCTCAGACTTGGCTTCTGTGTCCCACCCCTACCCGCACCCCTCAACATCGTACTACCCAGGGGTAAAGATAGGAGAAAGTTAATTTATTTCTAACAAACGTTTTTCTAGCACTCTCCATGTGCTAGGCACCGTTCTAAGGACTCTACAAACATTAACTTGATTAACAGCAACCTTAGAGGTAGGTACTCTTATTTGCATCATACAGATGAGAAAACTAAGACCCAGAGAAGCCAAGTGACTTGCCTGAAGTAACACAGCGACTTAACGGTGGAGCCTAGATTCAAACCCAGGCATTTGGGCTCCAGAGCCTACGCTGGTACAAGCTAATTGACCATGATGTGAGGACCACGTTGGAAATGTGGGAGGTGACACATAGGTCACTAGCTCCTGCTAAGCCAGCACATTTTAAAAAAGAATTCCAACAAGAGGAATTAGGTATAAAGCAGTGGTTCTGAACCCTGGCTATACGTGAAAGTCACCTGAGGCAACTTGAAAACTGCTACCCTGGTTCTAGTCTGCTTGGTTTGGGGTGGGGCCCAGGAACCAGTACTTTTTAAGACTTCCCAGGTGATTCCAATGCGCGGCCAGGTTTGAGAACCTCAACTCTCAGAAGGAGGCTCTCTCCACACATCCTATGCGACTGTGGGCTATTTGCTTAGCCTCTTAGGCCTCAGCCTCCACATCTGTGGAATGGGAATGCCACTGCTCTGGTGAGCACACACCTCACAGGGCCTGCACAGACTGTCGGCTCTTATCACAAAGCACACCAGCTCTCAGCACCCAGGCAAAGATCAGTGTTCGAGTCTGCTTGGGCGGCCACAATAAAGCACCACAGACTGGGGGCTTACTAAAAAGATTTATTTTCTCACAGTTTGGAGGCTGGAAGTCTGCGATCAAGGAGTCGGCAAGGTTGGTTTCTCCTGAGGCCTCTCTCTCTGGCGTATAGGCGGCCGTCTTCTCCCTGTGTCCTCACGTGGTCGTCCCTCTGTGTGTTCGTGTCCTGATCCCCTCTTCTTATGAGGACACCAGTCATAGTGGATTAGAGCTTATTTTAACTTATTACCTCTGTAGAGGCCCAGTCTCCAAATACAGTCACATTCTGAAGTCCTGGGGTCTAGGGCTCCAGTACATGAACTTTGTGCAGGATTCAATTCAGCCCAGAACAATCAGTAACTGCAGACAGAACCTGTTTTGAGGTGCTTCCTTGGGCATATGGCTGAGAATCCAGAATCTCACACTTATGTCCCCAAAGCAGGACACAGCGAGGTGGGTGGTTTTCACTTAGCTAGTGAGCGTTTGACAATCTCTGAGCCTAGGTTCCCGATCTGGGTTTCACCCCTGCCAGCCCTTCGAGGGTTAATCCAAAGGTCTCTGGAGTTGGGGGGATTTACTGCCCCCAGACCTTTATCATCTCACCCTGACGTTGAGGGCTCACATTTCCCACTTAATTACTTGTCCGGCAATCAGAAGAGATAGCCGGTCCTGTGCTGAGTTGGCTGCAGCTGTGAACTGTTTATTTACTTTTCCTCAGTCCGGGAATGGCTATAATTTAAAGGTTCAGATCTCAGCTACCCTGCCTGGTGCAAACCCTGCTTAAACACTTCCATATTGCTCGGGTGGAATGCGCTGGAAGCTGCCCCCACTCCCCTCCCTGGACACAGAGCGCTGAGAAGGCAGGTGTTCCTGGTTACGGAGGCTGCAGGGCTGGGTAAGGGGAGAAGGCTGCCCACCGTTACTGCCAACTCCGCCGTCCACCCCAAGAGCTCACGGAAAACCTAGAAGCCATAGTAGGCCTGAGGACCACGAGATGGCAGGACGGGATGGCCCCAAAGCACCCCAGTCCCACAGCAGTGGTCCCTGCCACAGTCGAAGCCACAGCTCGCACTCATTCCTGCACCAAATGGTGTAATTACACTGAGGCTGTCAAATGGCATCCAGATGGCCTTGCCGCTCGCACCAGCGCTTTAATAAGCTTCTAGGCGTGACCTTGGCAGCTTGTGCCCCACCTGCGCAGCCCCCGGTTGTGAAGCCCGAGCCCACAATTAGATCAGATAATGAGCGCCCAGGCGACCAGCCTTGAACTCTGCAAGCCCTCTTCAAGGGGTGCCCAGAGAGTCACCCCACGCCACTGACAAATGGCATGCGTTCCACCACAAACGGAGGGCCGCCTGTGCACAGCTCCCCTGGAGGCCTGCCTGGGGAGATCAGAGACCCGAGACCCAAGACCACACTTGGGGGCCAGGCAGCTCCCAGGCAAGCTGTTCCAAGAGCTGAATTCTGGCAAACCAGGGGCTCAAGCCTGACCGCTTCCTCCAAAGCCCCAGGCAGCCCACCAGGGAGGAACTGCTTCTAACACTGCCACTCCCATAGGCACCGACAGGTGGGAACCCAAACATGGGAATCACCTGCTGCCACAAAGCTGCACGTGACCTCCAGCAATTCATCCCCTTCGAATATCCTCGAGCCGGAGTAACTCCACAGTGAAGCTTTCAGTGATCTTGCGCTGAAAAGAATCACATTCCACTGGCCATTCTGAAAAGTCAAATTATTCTTTCCCAGCATGGGGCACATGCCTCAGAGAGTGACAGAGCTAACATGCCTACACCAGGCACCAATGCCAGGACTTCACACATAGTGACTAAACTAACCCTCAGACGACCTGGATGCTGTTGTTATTCTCCCTTTGTAGAAGAGAGAACTACAGAGAGGGTAAGTAACCTGCCCAAGGTCACACAGCTAGGGAGTGGCAGGAACGGGATTTGAACCCGGGTAAGGAAGCAGACTTCATGAGTGCATACAACTATGATCGCATTTGGGTAAACAAATAATAGCTAAAGTTTTACTGTGATGCCTGTATGACAACATGTTATATATTTTAAACAAAGTTTAAGAGTTTTTGCAAAGGTTTGGAAAATGCCGAACAGTCCAAGAAGAGCCCGCATGCTGATATTCTCAGGGCCCTGCCAAGCCGGAGAAAATGGGTAGATACAAAGAAAAGAGCAAATCAGAAGCCTTCTCCATGATGGGTTGGCGCAGAGGGCGATGGGAGAGGGACCAGGCACTTGAGCTCTTGGCCGCGGAGACAAGTTTCTGTGGGAGAATCTCGTCCATGATCTTTGCCAGGTTTGCTTCTCGCAGACCTCAGACAGAGAACGAGGGGAGGCTGAGACCCGACAGGGAAATGCAAAACGTGTTTGTTCTGACTCCCTCGTTATGTTTGACTCTTTACAGGGAATCAGTATTCCCCTCACAGGCATCCTGGGTTTTAATGGTCCTATCTCAAGTTGTCATTGAAAACCTACTCTTAAGATTGTGTCACCATTCTTAGTAAGATGTGAATGACTGACATTTAGGAAGAGGGGATTGCATTTCAGGTTACCACCTTAAGGTCAATCTGGCTTTTCAAACAAAGAGACCATGAGAAGACCCAAGATAAATGTGATGCATGGAAAAATCATCATTTTTGCTAAAATAATGGGAGGGACACAATGGCTTTTTTAAATACCTCTTCAAATAACACGGAATGCAAAGTAAAGATGATGTGACTTAATGTGAGGAGATGCCCAAGAGGTCATGCCTGTGCAGGTTTTGCTCTCGGTCCACACTCTTAGGAAGGGGAGCCTACTCTGTTCAAGATTCTGTGATAGAAAATCTTGAGGAACCGGGCCTTAAATTATGCAACTGGTTCGTTCCAGTGGTGACATCACCTGGCAGGTCACAAATTTATTCCAGCGTGAGCTGGGGCGGGGGTGGGGGGGTTCCTGGCAAAAATGCTAGGACTCAGAAGCCACCAGTATTAGGTACTTGGTGATCTGTCCTAGAACCGCTGCAGCCCAGCCAAGCGCTCCTGAACAGATCAATGGTGGACCCACCTCACCATCCAGGGTGTGTCTGCACGTGTGTGCGCACATGTGTGCATGTGTGCTGGTATGCATAGGTGTGTATGTGAGTGGGTGTGTGTGTGATAAGGGTGCGTGTGGTGTGTGTTATGTGTCCAAGTGTGTGCATGTGACTGAACATGTGTATGTGCGTGTGAGTATGTCTGGTCCTTTCCAAGAAAAAAAAAGTCTCAGAAGACAGCACGAGACCATTTGGTCAGCCACCATATTTCACGTTTTATTGCACCCCTGCTTTGGAAAAACATAAGCCAATAAACGTGAAACCAGTTCTGTGCCTGCAGCTTCCTGCTTTGGGTCAACAGAAACCCTGGGATGAGACAGTACTGGGAGATTCCCGACAACAAAGCAAAAAGTTCATAAAAGACAAGGACCCAAAACTCTGAGGACCCCACTGCGTTCCCCGTCATGCTTTCAGAAAAGACCGTAGGACTCGAACAGACAGGGAGTGAACCTGTCCAAGCCCCTAGTCACCCAAGAACCCACTGATTCTGCCAGACAATCAGGCTGCCTGCTCCGGCCTCTTCCGCTGTCTCCATGCCTGTCTTTCCACAAACGGGACCGGCAGTACAGAGCTCTCAGAGGCCCAAATTCAAATCCCAGACCCACCACTCATCACCAGGCCCTTGTGCAAGTGAGGAATCCCTCCTGGCCGCTCCAGCGTTCCCATCCGCGGAAAAGAGAGACCACCACCACCAACACTGTCACCAACTCTGGTGCCGCCTGAGCGCTTCAGCATCTAACTGCGCTTACCCCTCCGAGGACTGGTGCCCTAAGGATGTACTACCGCACCTCCCGCAGGAGGGAACCGGGCACAGGAGGGACGCGGCGGGGAGGGAGCACTGGAACGAGGGCACTACCTCTGCCGCTGCCCACATTTCCAGGAGGGGCTCATTGCCCCCCACCCCACCTCATCTGACAGGAGTGCCTCTGACGGGTCTTGCAGGATTTCATCCTCACTGTTGTAAAGTTTCCTCGTGGAAAACACGAGCATTTTCCTGGTCTCTTCTTTAACTTGATGTGTCCTAAGGAGGGTCAATCCCCCTCTGGCTCCGACGCCTCAGCTCTGAGAATCCCAGGGTCACTCCGTGTTTCCCAATTCAGGGCTCCTGTGCCCCAGGGGACAGCAAGGACTTGAGTCCCTTGTATTACTGTCAACATTTGGAAATTTCCAATGCAAAGAGCCCTGGTTCCTAAAATGAGGCCTAAGAAGGTGCTCAAAATACTCACAGTCTCTGCTCTTGACTCCAGCCCTGGGAGTTCAGTGTGGTCTGCCCTGAGGTTATGATTATCAGCAGCTTTGCCAGGAAGGTTATATCACTGAATACCATCATGGGCAATAAGAATTCATCCTTTCCTGAACACACTGTCTGTGCTTGCTGTGTGCAGGGCACCCTAGGATGTCTCCCGACTACCCCGTAAGAGAGATGAGATCATCCCCAGTCAGCAGAGGAGGAGACTGAGGTTCCGAGAGGCTCCAAGACTCAGAATGACCAGGAGGGGTAGCAGTGAAGATGACTCTCACCTGTCTGACCCCAGAGCCTGCCCAAGCTGCCAGGCCAGGCTTCTCCCAAATGTTCCAGGTCAGAAGAATTACCTGGGGGTCTGGTGTAAACTATGAATCCTGGGTCCCAGGCCACTTCTCGTGAGTCTGACTCTGAAACCGGGGCCTGAGAATCTGCATTTTCAGACAACCATCGCTGCCCCCTCTCCATCATACAACTAGATTAATTACCTGTTTCCATGCACATTCCATGGCTTGATACATCTTTCAGATGCTGGTACTGATGGGGAGGGGGGAGGACGGAAACCTAGCCTGGGCCAGGCAGGCAGGCCTCCCCTGCCCTCACCCGCCTGCACAGCGCCCCCGAGGGCCATGCGGGGCACTGCGACCCCCCAGCCTCCCAGCAGGGAACCCACCCACTGCCCCTACAGAAAGAATGGGCGGAAATGGCCGCAGGCAGGAACTCACCCCTGCCATTCCACAGCGCTCTGCAGGGGAGGGCCTGCAGAGGAGCTGAAAAGGCCAGGGACAGGGAGCCAGCCTTGCGAGAGGGCCTGGCAAACAAAGCACAGCCCCCCCAGAGCAATCACCCGCCAAAATCTGCAAGCTCATCACGGTGCTTGGGAACCTCGAGGGGGGGACACAATACAGGACGCATCCTGCTCCGCAGAGATAAGAGAATTCCCAGGTTCTCACTGCCCAGCCTCCCCCTGGGGACAAAAGAGCTGGCAGGGAGCTTGGAGGAACGTGAGAAAGATGCCCGAGGCCAACACTGCACGAAGCTCTGCACCCCGCACTCCCCACCCTGCACCTCTCACCCTTCACCCTTCGCTCATCCCTGAAGTCACTCCTCAGACTGACCTTCAAGCCCACCCTACGTCTCGCTGGTTGTGGGGCCCTGAACAAGTGGCTTTGCCTCTCTGCTCCTCAGTTTCCCCACCTGCAAAATGGGGCTGCAGGTGGGAACTACCTCCGTCCCTCCTCGGGGTTTTGCTGCAATCCGTAGTATGCTTCTGGAGGACCCACTGTGCGCTCGGCACTTTCCTGTATCACCAGGTCCAGCCCTCGGCCAGTCCCAGTCCCAGGAGCTGGGCTTTGGCACGAGCCCCTTGGCCCAGCGCGGAGGCCCATGTGGACGTGGGGGAAGTGACGTCGTGGGGCCCGAGGCCGTGCCCACCCATCTTGGAGCTCACCACTGTTCTGAGAGCCTGATCAGTACCAGCCAACAACACAAGTGGCGGCTCCAGGACTCCAGTTCCCTTCTCATCCGTGGGTCATGCCTTTAGGCTCAGTTTAATCCAAACGCTGAGCATCTGTTTGCACACATCAAAAATGACAATAACCGCAAGAATGAAAGCTACTGCTTACAGCCCACTTTCCATACGATGCCCTGGGAGGGTGGTGCTGTTATTAGCACCCCCAACAGTCGGGCCATTGACATTCTGAGAGGTCAAGTCATCTGCGCAGCGTCACCCAGTGGTGATCAGGGGAGTACTGTGCCTGCACAGTGCAGGGACCCAGCCCTCGGGACCTCTCTCTCCCCCTCTGGGAATTCCTTTCCCTCTCAAGGGCAGGGACCTCACCTGTCTCTCTCTGTGTCCCCAAAGGATGCCAGCACGGCAACCAGTCAATGGACAGTTCGAAAGCGAAAGTTTCCTGGGTTGCTTTGAGCACGTGGTTTCCAGAATGGGCAGGAGGTGGCACCATGCTGCTTGGGGCATGTGGGGGTCAGGCTCCCACCTCTAGAGGGACCCACGCTACCCATGAGGTCTGTTTCCTTCACTCCAGGTGGGCTGAATGAGTTGGTGCAGAGCCAGTGTATTTTGGGGGGAATTCAATGATAAGGAGTCCGTCATGGAGACCAGCTAGGAACCCAGAACCTGTCCCGGCTCTCCAGGCAGAATGGAGGCGGTGGGGATGCCCTCAGGACCCTAGTGGGACCACTCTGTTCAAAGTGCAGTGAGTCCTTTGGTCAGGACAGAGCTGACCCCCCCACCCCGTGAAACGGAAGCCCAGGGCACGGAGAGAGGGGGAGACACACCTCCCTCTGCCTCACTGATGCCAGAGAGGACCTGCCACTCAGACTCGCCCGCACGTGCCCCTGGGGCACTCGAGCTCTGAGCATTGCCAGGAGCCCCGTGTGGTGCACATCCTCTCTTGTTCCCAAGTCAAGGAGGTTCTGGAACCCAGGAAAGCCAACTCCAAAGCCCAGAGCCTCCCCCACAATTCCAGAGGGGGAGATTTTAAGTCTCTTTTTAGAGCTCCCAGAGTTCCTGTCAACCACATCCCACTAGAAAGCTTTAAAGCCATGCCCTGAAAGCCACCACTTCCTCCCTCCTGGTGCCCTCCCTGGGAAGATCTGCTGAAATAAACTCAGGAGCGTGGGAAGGGGGCTGTGGCAGACACTGCAAGTGTGCTTCCCAGAGTCTTTGATGCCCACCTTCTCCCAACTGTGTACCTTACCAGCCTCTCTTGCAGCTAGACGCAGCCAGTGACACAGTTCTGACCCATTAGATGCCAAAAAGAGTCCGGGACACTTCTGGGAAAGCTTTTGCTTTCCTGATAAAAAGGGGCAGAGACCCAGCTGGTGCAGTCCTGGAAACCTGCTCCTCCCCTCCCCCCTTGAATACAGACGTGATATCTGGAGATGCAGCAGCCATCTTGAGACCATAACAGGACAGGTAATGGAAATGTGGCAGACAGAATGACACCCACCTCCCAGAAGTGCCCACATCCTAATCCCCAGAACCTGTCAGAATGTTAAGTAATATGGCAAAGGGGAATTGAGGTTGCTAATCAGCTGACCTTGAAATGGGGAGATCATCCTGGATTCCCCAGGTGAGCCCAATATAATCACTGGGTCCTTAAAGGTGGAAGATGGAGGTAGAAAAGGGGATCAGAGAAGAGCTGTGATGAAGAAAGAAGGGCAGAGATGCAGCATTGCTGGCTTGGAAGATGCAGGAAAAGGCCAGGAAGTGGGTTTTCCCCTTGAGTTCCTGGAGGAACACAGCCCTGTGACACCTTGACTTTAGAGACCCGGGTGAGACCCGTGTCGGACTTCTGACTTCCAGAACTGTGAGAGAATACATTTGCGTTGTCTTAAGTGGCCAAGTTTGTGGTCATTTGTCACAGCACCTCCAGGGCACTGACACAAGCCATATGAGATGCTGGCTTGCCCTTGTCGAGCAAACAAACTGAGGCCAGCAGCTGCCTTTCTCCAGACATCCTTGTCGTGTGAGAAGAATGACCCCATGCTGGTTTAAGCCACTTCAAGATGGACTATTTGTGACTTGAAGCTTAACACGTTTCTAACTGCCATCTGTGTCAGCCGGAGAAGCTTTCATTTCAAAATTCCTTTTGTGAGAGAGAAAAAGCATCACCAGCTAAAAATGTAAATTGAACCCTAGGACAGTACCCCCAAGGTCTGACGATGAACTTCGGGCGGCCCTGGGACCTTTCTGGGGAAAGGAAGGTATAGTGAGATCAGAGTCCCTTGAGCAATTCTCTTCATAAAACTTTCTCTTCATATAATGTCCTAAAGCCCTCAACATTCTAAAAAGGGAAACAGATTGTTAAGTAAATGTTTATTGAACCATAAAGTGGACCTATGACAAAAAAGTTAATTGCAATAAACAAAAGGGTTATCTTCTCTGGGCACTGTGGCCACTACATGGCAGGGTCCCTGGCATAACAGATGTGTTTGCAGTTGCCCACCTGATAGGACTGGCTGCGACTTCTCCAGTTTAATGGCCACTCGGGACTCGGTTCCTTGTGTCTTACTTTTTATGGCAGGCTGTTTATCATTGATATGACCTCTCTCTGACAGCCCTTTTTCAGAAACACAGCTTTACTGTAATGTCATTTCTGAGCTGAATTTTCCCAACCTATCTGATTGCTCACTTTACAACTGGGTTTCTAGGAGTGGGTTGCAGGAAGATGCCTTTGCTTACTCACGACGCGCAAGGAGACTGTGATCTGGGAAGGGACGTTTGTTGGGGACCTGCCTTGAGGGTCACTCGGCACCGGAGTGGGCAGCCGTTTGACTCTCGCTGCTCCCGGTGTGGTCTGACCAGGTTACGGATGAAAGAGATAGTCCAGCGCAAGGTCTAGCAGAGGCCCGGCAGGTGACCATTGTTCAGCAAACGTTAACTATTGAAATGCCCTTCTCTCCAGCACTCCCAGCAGCCCACGGGGTAAGTCTGGGGAGCGTTCCCACACTCCAGGCCAGGAATCCGAGGCTGAGCAGGATTCCATGACAGCAGGACAGCAGCCCATCTTCCCGCTCTCCCTGAGACGCCTCCCCGCGGCGCCCACGGCCATACCTGAATGTGAGCGGCCGGGGTAGCCCCAGGTCCCGTGTTCTTTCCAAGGCCAGCACCGTGCACCCGCCTTCCTCTCTGTCCTCACGAGAGCCCTGTGAGGGGCCTTGTGCTGCTCACACTCAGGACGAGGAAGCCACAACCTCAGGGGGCCCTAGTGTCTCGCCCACCATTCTGAGACACTTGGAGACAGGTGCGAACGCAGGCGGCCCAACGGCACGTTCTGGGCTCTCATCTGTGACCCCACAGCCCCGCTGGCCGCAGCACAGCCTTCTCTGGCCCCACAGAGTGCAGCGAGGTCAAGCGGGCTTTCAGCCAAAAGCAGAGAGGGTCCCCTCTGAGGGCCAGGCTCTGAGCTCAGAGAACCGATTCGCAGAAAATCCCAGACTGACGGGGAGCCCAAGAGAGGTGTGGGGCCAGAGAAGGGAAGCCGTGGGCACCCCAAGGCCCACCACGCAGGGCCTCCTGGGACTGTGACCACAAAGGCCAGGCCCCCCGCCCTCCTCCCAGGCTCGCCCACAGGTCACCTGCGCCCACCTGGAGAGACCTTCCCGCAGCCTGCCACAGTAGCCTCTGGGCACAGGCTGGGATCCTGGCGCCAAGCGAGAGTTTTGCCACTTGAACCCCTCTCTGGTTCTGACACCTTGTGACTCTGGGCAAACCCCCAACCTCTCTGTGCCTTGATTTCCTTCTCTGTGAAATGACACTTGTAAAAGAAGGCTCCTGCTTTTAAGGGAAGTTTTGGCCCAAAACACCGATCCTTTATTTTCCCGACTGGTAGGAACATATTAATTCATTTTATTTTTAAAGAGGCCATGAGTGAGATATCCAGAATGTAAAGAGATAAACATCCCATCAGGAGGGTTTTTGTAAAGAAAAGTGTCTCTTTCTGCTTTGAATCAAGAGAGCATCACGTAATCGTCAGACGTGACCCACGCCGCCTTGGCCCTCTGCTGGTCACCCAACCACATCTGTTCCCCACCCCATTCCTCCCTGTTGACAGGATTCGGGTTTTGTTTGGTTTGGCAATGGACCCGACTAAAAATATGCAATTTCCCAGACTCCTTTGCAGTGAGAGTGGTCAGGTGACATGGTCCCAGCCAAGGCAATGGAGGTGAGCTGCCCAGAGGGGCCCTTCCAGAGGGACAAGACGGTACAGCATCTCCCTGGCCCTTTATCCTTCCTGGAATGCCACGAGTCCCAAAGATGTGGCATTCACCTCAGGACCTGAGCCCACAGGCCCAGAGCCCAAAAGATGGAGCGAACCAGGCTCCCTGCCCGGTCTGCCCACCCCCACCTTCCCCGCCTAGGACAACACCCGTTATCTGCAGCTGACCCACGTGCACCTGAATACTAGGAGCTGCAACCCTGACCTCATCTTTGAGGAGTAAACACAGAAGAGGTTAGACCGGCCATCTCCCTGGAAATAACTCCCACCCAGGCCTGGGGGCCCCACCTCCCTCTTGCCTATCAGAGATGATTGACATCAATAGCATCCAATCACAGTGTTCTCTGTCTTCTTTGGGCACTGAAAGGCAGACACCTCTGTTCACTAATGTAAATATTGTATTTACTGGGGCTTATTTATTTATGCATTTCCTTAGTGGAAGCAGCCTTCAGGTTCCCTGAGGCGTAACATGACGTGCAGGCTGCGGCGCCCTGGAGCTGCTGTCTCCTCCTGAAGTGGTGACTGACGGAGATGGCACTCAGGCAGAGGGCCTCGGCGTCTCCGTCTGTGCAGTGGGGATGCCCAGACCGTGCCTGCCCGGTCCCGGGACTGCCCCCATCTCGGTGATAAGACCAAGGCTGTGGTCTCTGAGCACGTCCCCCCTCGTCCACTCTCCCCGTTCCGGCCCACTGGGAGGTCCCCACACTCCCCTTACTGGCCCTTAACCCAGGCCAGTGCCTGGAATACAGCTGCCCCAGCTCCCCTCCAGGCTGAGCCTTCACATCTCCATTCAGAGGCCCTTCTTAGGGCTTCCCCGAAACCCCCTACATGCCCAGTGCCCCATCCAACGCTCCCCCAAAGCCTGCAGCCGCCCAGCACAGTCCGGCCTCCCCGTGGACTGTGGGCTGAGACAGAAATGACCTTGCTTGTTGTTCACGGCTGTAAACCCAGAGCCGCCCAAGTGCTAAGCACGGAGTCAGGCTCCACAGACACTTGCTGCCCATGGAATGACTGGCGCTGACCTAGTGGGAGATGCTGTCATTTCACAGTGGTGGCTATGGAGGGCTGGGAGGTACAGCAAGGCCTCATTTTGCCACATCTGCGTTTTCTCTCCCACACACCATGTCCTTACACCTCCTACCCTTGGGGAAAGGAGGAGAGTGTCTCATCGCATTGGCCCCGGTGCTGCGACAGGAGAGATGCCTAACCCCAGGTGACCGAGAGTTAAAGGAAGGACAGCCTAAAAGGACAGGAGGGAGAAGTGAAATACTCAGAATTCCCTTCAGTTCCCCACTGCACTGAAGCCTTGAGGCAAGGAGGTGAGTCACTAGTTGGAGAAGAGGGAACCGCGCTTGGGGAGAAGGAACAGCAGGTGCAAAGGCCTTTGAAGAATGGCGGGTTGTGGGTGTGTCGGGGAGCAGAGTGAGGAAGGCCGAGGCTAGACTGTGGTGGTTGTTGGTTTTTATAACACGGTATTATCGTTAACTCTGCTTATAATAATGATAATGTCTGTCCAGCACCAACTATGTTCCAGGTACTTTACCTACACCATCTCAGTCCCTACACACCCCAGGAGGTAGGCCCTACTATTATCCCATTCTATAGAGGACAAACCTGAGGGCCAGAGAATCAAACCGGCTTTTCCCAATACACCCGACAAGAAGGGGCAGAGCTGGGATCTCAATCCAGGCTCCTGGCTCCTCAAACGTTGTTCTCAAATGCCATTTTATACCGCGGTCCTTGCCCTTGGGCAACGTGAAAAGAGCTGTTTGTGACCCGGCGATGATGGATCACTCAGCTCTCAGCACATCCTGCTACGTAACGAAAGCACAAAACCTGTGGCACGTGAGGGCAGCATTTATACCCTGTGTCATAACTGGTCGGGTAGGCGTCGCTGCTGACGCTGGCTGGGCTACTTACATGTCTGTAGTTCTGCTGGGATGAATGGGCGTCTCCCATCCTTCCTCAGCCGAGCAGCTCAGGCCCTGCTCACACAGACAGCAGAGGCACACGAGGACTAGTGGACATGGGTAAGAGCTCCTCCAAGCTTCTGCCTGAGTGACGTCTGCTAACATCCTATTGGCCAAAGGAAGTCACATAGTGAAACCCAGACTCCAGGGACAAGGAAATCTACCCGCGTCTTAGTAGAAGGTGCTACAAAGCACTCAGCAAAGGGCTTGGACCCAGGGAGGGCTGAGGCCCTGAGGCCACTTATGCATTCCACCTGTCATAGGTGAGGAAGGCCCAGGCCAGGGCCAGAAGAGATGCTGGGTGGGGAGACAAGGGGGCCTCTCTGAGCCCGGGTCCTTCCCTGGGCAAAGGAAGAGTGACTTGTCCAGGGTCCAGCACGAGGCAGTAGGAGAGCTGGAGCCCTTGTCCAAACCGTCTGACTCCAAGACCCCTTCCCCTTGAGGTATGAGCCTGGGTGGATCACTAGATCCAACCAAGAAAAACAGAAACTCCGCTGAGTATTTAAAACAGAGAATTCAATACGTGGAACTGGTTGCTCTGATGATGGAAAACGGAGAAGCCAACCGTGGAGCCCGGGAGGTATGCACCGGCAGGAAGCTGCTGGCACCCTGGGGCCAGAGGGACAGAGAGGGGCCGGGGCTGGCAGAGCCTGCCCCTGCAGCAGCACCGCTGCTGAGCTGCTGAGATGGGAGCTGGTGGGGGAGGACTGGGAGGGGGAGGGGGAGGGGAGGGGAGAGGGGGAGGGGAGAGGGGGAGGGGAGAGGGGGAGGGGAGAGTGCCCAGCTTCTCCCTCCTCCGGCCCTCCCTCCCAGCTCTCACCAGCACCTCTCACCAGCCAGACCCAGCCAGAAGCCAGGGGAGCCTGCGAAATGCAGCCTCTCAGCCCCTGCAGCACAGAGCCAGCCAGGGAGGGTTGAGGGATGGGGCTGAGGGCACAGAGAGGGAGCCTCCCTAGGGACAAGTGGCCTCTGTCTCCTGTGTGCTCCAGGCCAGCGCACACATGCAAAGCCCTGGTTCTGACCCAGGAGAGCTGGGTGGGGCCTGAGACTCTGCATGCCTAACAAGCGCCCAGTGATGCCCAGGTTGCTGGTCTGAGGGCCACACTTCCCGAGGCAGCACCAGCAGGGAGCGGAACGCCTACAGGGAGACGCCCAGAGAACATTCGTTTAGTATTTACTGCAGCTGGGCTTTCCCTCCTCCTTCCAGCCTCTGAGGCAGGAACTGCAACGGGAGAGAAAATCAACACCACCAACTCAAGAGACTCACCGGGGTCACCCCTCTCGTAGGTGGCCGAGATGTGATGCCAGGAGGCCCCTCGGCCCGTTTGTTCCTGGGCTCCGGGAAGTGGCCCACAGATGGCCACGACCCAATCGTCCATCTCGCATACGCTAGGGGCCCAGCCTTCTCATTCACAATCTCAAATCCTCACGACCTGAAAAAGAAAGATCACCAGCTCCATTTTAAGTCGGAGGAAACCTAGGCTCAGGAAATTTAAAAACTTCACCACGGGTCCCCAGTGAATGAAGGCAGAGCCCTATTTGAACCCAAACCTGCCTAAACCCTCTGCTCAGGCATCACCCCTGACTCTCAGGCTCACCCTCCATCACTCAGCAGTACTGAATTCGCAGAGCCTACAAGGCCCTGTTGAAGAACGTGGGGCCTGTGATCCCCCACCTGGATTCAGACTCCAGTCCTCCCAGCCCTCCCAGCCCTGCGCACGAGCTGTGCTGCCTGGGAATCTCACTCAGGTGCCTCAATCGTCAAGTGGGGACAATGACATTCCTAACTCCATCAACGCGCTGGGAGGCACCATCCAGTTATCCCGTGCGACCCTTGGCACATTCACACTCTGGATAAATATCAACCTTGTTGTAAGTATGCAACATTCATGACGCTTAGATTCTGGTGGAGAGACACAACGCACAAATCATCAAAACTAGGCATTCGTCGTGTGACTGAGTGTCCAAGATTAGATTCCAAGAGAGTGTGCGTGATGGAACAGCAGCACGGCACTCTCCGAGCCCTCGCCCAGGCCCTGTGGGACTGGGTGCCCACGAGGCGGCCCGCTCTGTGGATTGCTCACAGCTCTCCCAGATGGGAGCATGTCCCATCTCCTCACCAAGCCAGCCTCCACTGCTGCCTGGGCTAAGACCTGGGGAGAGCAGCCTGGAATGTTTGGGGCCCAGACACCTCCGATGCAGAGGCGGCGACACAAGGCCACTGAAAGGTGGCCTCAAACCTCACTTCTCCAAACCGCACACAAGATGCTGGGCAAGTCTGTTTCTGAGAAGACAGGCAGGGATTTGAGCTTCTGGCGCTTGTTTGCACAAAGGATTTCGGCCTTCTTTCTCCTGTCACACAGCTTAAACACGTTAGCTGACCCTTAAATGGAATCCCCACGATGTCCCCCTCTCCCTCCAAGAGAATTTGCGGGGGGGGGGGGGGCGGGGGGGGGATAAAATGCATTGTGTCCCGAGGGCTTTATTCCCGGCACTGTAGACTCCATGCTAACTGTATCTTCTGGGTTTTTGAGTGTCTTTTTCTCTTCTCCTTTACCTTTTAACTAAAACACAACATAAAATAAGCGTTTTGATTGCATTCAGCTGTGAAGAGGGACGTACATACCCACCCACCCCACCTTTGCTGGCAGAGATCAAACGTGAATTTCTCAAAAAACAAAAAGTGGAAAGTTTACAAATACAGGACTCAAAATCTGCAACAGCACACCATCACTCCAAGCCAGGGACGTGTGCAGTCTGACATGCTTGTAGGCAAGCAGGCCTCCATGCTGTTTCTCTAATCCCACGTGCAAAGATGGTACCAGGGCCACTTTCTTCCAGAAAAAAAGAAAAAAGAAAGCCCAGAAGAGGCAATAGTCTCTGCATCAGCTCAGGTCCTATCAGCCTGGTTGGCAAACTGAAACATAATATTTTAGGCTGAAAGTGGTCAAATAGGCTGTTGAATTCATTTTCTAAAAAGTCTCACTCCGAACAAATTTATTCATTTACACGAAGTCTGAAAGTGCTTTTCCTTGTTGGGTGTCTGAAACCTGAAATATTTTCAACCAAACAAGAAAATGTTCGCTGTTGAATGGCCTATTGGAGCTGTCACAAATGTGATTTCTGGGAATAAACAAGATCGTAAGAAGGCTGGCCGGAGCAGAAACGTAAGTCAGCGTTAATAGGTGGTGTAACTAAATTATCCCTTAAGCCAAGGTGCTAAGTGACACAGCTTTTTGTGTGTGAATTATAATACAGTCGCCTCCCTGGGCCTGCACAGATCTGAATTGGACCTCTCTCCAGAATCACTAATTTTATTTTTCGGTTTCTATGTATCAAATAGCTCCCTCTGTTCTGCAGGCGAACCAAAGTACTTGAGACATACAAATTCATATTTTCTCCATATCATTTTACAGAGGTTCACTTGATACACACCTGGCTCCATAAACAATGTTTATTTTTTATGGGTTAGTATCTTGCTCAAGAAAATTAAAACTAAGTTTCAGGAAGCTTTATTTTCATTCTAACTATTGTTCGCTGGTCACTGCCACTCAGTACTTAGATGACTTTTTCCCCAAAGGGTAAAACATCTTTACAGCGGAACACAGTCTATTTAAACAGCTGGTTTTTGCGCAATCGTTTTATCAATGCGTAGATTCGAGGTATGAGTAGTCGGTGACTTGCTCAGTTTGTAAATTCATACAGGTATAAAAGCTGGCAGGTCACTCAATTAAATTTTTAGAGAGCAACGCATGATTCATTACTACCACTATGATGGGGTTATTGGTCTCTGCTGCATTTACATATTTCTATGTCTTTAAATAGGATTTCACATTTGGAGTGAAATGAATTCCTGCCTATCTCCCGGCCAAGGACAAATGATAACATTATTTTTAGGAAAAGAAATAGATCTTTTTTGTTGCTGTTGTTGAATTCCAGTTTGTTTAAAATAATTGTCAACATGCACCCTATTTCTTTTTAAATTAAAGAAAAGATACAGCAAATTATTCCATAAAACAAATTAAGGAATCGTGTTGTCCCATGAAGAATCAAAACATTGAAATTATCCAAAAATGTTTTAAAATCATTTTAACATTAAATATGTTGAACGACGTGCTCATGGTTATTGAGACTCTCTCTAGCAAGAGGTGGGGATAGAAAAATGTTTGTTTGTTTTTGAAATCAAGTAGAAGCTTTTCCCAGTTGGAGAGGAGGAGCTTCATTCCTGGGAGATGGAGGTTTAAAAGCTTTAAAAAGCCGGCCATACCATTTAGCAGGCGCTGATATAACGAAATACAATGCCCAGGGTGGGAGGCCCACACACATTCATCACTTTCAGAAGGAAAATACTTTTTTGAGAAGGTGAGACTCTGGTATCATTATCTGTACACTCCTGATTTTAATTGGCCATTTGTACGCATATAAGATTCCATGCAATACTGTAACATGTATATTCTTCGTGAATGTTACAAACAGAGAATCGTAAGTATATCGTTTACGTGATAAAACATAGACAGGCAACAGATAAAATTTTGAAAAAGCTGCTAAGCGTCTTCCATTTTTATTTTGAACATTTCCAGAAAGTATTTCGTTGAACTCTAGCTGGGTGATGTCTCAGACCATTTCAGGACGGTGAGACACTTGGTAGTTAACAGTCGCCTTAAATACTTTTATACTCTTGGATGGCTTGGCACGTTTCAGGCCAGGGCTCAAAAAAGTTTTTCTTCTTGCTTTTAGAGATCACTGGATGCACTCCGGAGAGGTGAAGGGGGTAAATCTCAGTATCTATCTTCCCCACCCCCACCCGTGGGTCACTCTAGAAGTAACATCGCCATCTACTGGACAGCAGGGGAACCTCCCTAAGAAGGGGAAGGTTTCTGTTTCGGCAATCCAAACTAGAAAGCTTACAAAATATATTTAAGATGTACAATGCCATAGCTTCAGGAACAGAAGAGCAAGAATAAAATACTCTAATCAAAAGTGCAGGAAAGTGGAAATACCCTTTTTGCACAAACTGGTCTGCAGCAATTTTGAAAACTGGTTCTACCCCATCACCCCATCCCCTGCAACAACTCCCAGAGAGGAGGTGAAAAAAGTAAGACAATTGCTATTTTTAATTTCTAAGAGTTTTTATATTAGTTATGAATTTCTGAAGCGAGAGGTGTTTTTTTTTGGTCACTAGTCAGCTCCCACCTTTTTCTCTGCACACTTCCTGGGGGTTGGGGACACGGGGGAGGCACACACACACACACACACACACATTCACACACACTCTCTCTCTCTCCTTTGGAGTTCTTTAACCTAACAAGGCTTTGGGAACACAAGAGCATAAAACTGGGATAACCCAAATATTATTCTAAACTCTTTTTTTCAGGCACTTAAGCAAAACAACTACCATTTTTGAAGTTTATATAACTTTTCCTTATAAATACAATCACATTCCAATTATACATCTGCATGATGTCGATTTCTGGATTTTCTTATGCAAGTAACAGTCCTGCTTTCCCCCCTTCTTCCTGCTCCTAACTGATCACTGGATTGGCCTTGAAATTTGAGCATTAATTGCTTTCTCTTGGTAATTAAAGTCAGGGTATTCTTTTCATGAGAGAACTACATTGTTTTACAATTTCCCATACTCCTTGGAATAGTTTCACAGAGGAAAGGAAAGAAGTCAATTGTGGCCCAGAATATTAACATATGTTTTCTTTACAACCCTCCCAACACTTGACAAGATGTTCAGAAAAAAAATTTGGTAAATAGATAACATGTTAAATGAAAATTACAATTAAATTTATTAAGTATCACAATTCACCCATTTTAAAAGAGAAACATTTCTACTGAATTTTATTTTTCTTTATTACACATCATAAAAAAATTTTTAAGTGTCCTAGGAGCCTTAAAGTCAGGCTTTAAGTGGTATTACAGTCACAGATTACTTCATTTCATATATGTATTCATTTCATATATATATATATATATATACCAAAGTATTTACATTTTGTAACTTAATTTCTCACTCAATAGAGTTTGAAAGATCTGGACATTATAAAGGCAAACTCATTTTCTGCTGGAATGAAATGAGAAAATGAAAATTTTAAAAATTCATTTTATTAGGTAAATTCAGTAGGGACTCCCTGTTAGCCCCTGAAATAAACCAGCCTGCTTCTGTTTACTTTCTCCATCTTTCGGAGCCTTAAAATGAAAATTGAAGTCACTGCAATAGGTAAGCATACTCCCCCTCCCCTTCCTACCCGATGTTTGTGTAGAAATTGTAGGGTCTCTTCTCCTAAAAGTTGAGAATGGTGCTGAGGGCTGACAGAGTGAGTTCAGCCTAGGAGCCCCGCAGAAAGCTCACTGGTAGAGAAAGAAAGGGGCAGCGGGACGGGACGGGACGGGACGAGCGGGGTCAGAGCCACAGGAGAGACTGGAGTACTCACAGTTTCCAGTGACTGCTGCTGTCTCTCTGTGTCCTGGTCCCGATTCCAGAAGGAATGTGGCTCTTTGTGCAGAACCAGAATGCACATCCAGGAAGCTGGCAAAATCACTAGCTAAACAATCAATAGAGGAAACACAACAGATTAAAGTACCAAATTTGTTTTTTTCTCCAATAAAGGAAAAGAAAGTGAGCAGAGGGGAGGGTGGGGAAAGAAGACATGTTACAATTTTTTCCTGTGACCTGAGCTGGGCCCCAGGTTAACCTCAGTTCAAATTTGGATATGTGTTCTCCTGCACCCGCATAATATAAAAGGATCATTCGACCGCCTGCAATGGACGCAGGCTTATCGCAAACCCTGAGGTTCACTGTGTGAAACAGTCTGAGTTCCTGCCGCAGATCTGAAATGAGTTTTCCTATGAAAATACACTTTAAAACTCAGCGACCCCCGCCCCTAACGAATGCCTCCAGTGACAGGAAATGTTAACCATTTTAAGCACTTTTTATTTGCATTTGCTCTGAAGCTGAGGGAGTGAGGGGAGAAATGTACATTTAATGATTGGTCGTGAAAATCAGATCATGGAGTGAGCGTGGATCTGCATGTTTCTGAGCCGGTTGGGGGGGTGGGGGTATTGAGCATCCTGGGTCCTGAATTTGCCCAGACAAGAGTGACTTCGCCCTGAATTCCCACAGAAGCTAGAAAGCGTTTGCATATATAGCAGTTGAGCCGTATTTCAAATTCTCTTGCTCTGTTGATAAGTTAAAGGCAGTCCCCTTCCACTTTACAGCTGGGGAGTCTACAGAAAAGTGCCTGTCTCACACTGTTTGTGGCACTGAGATGTGTTTGTGCGAGTGTTTTCTCCCTGGGATCAAAAGGGGAAAAAAAAAATTTCCCCCCAACTCAACTAAACACTGAAGCTCAGAAACACACGGAATGTGTATAACATTGTCCTTCAGAAATCCATCTTGATTTTTTTAAAAAAAACTCCTCTCTGTGATCAAAAGCCGACAGAGAATTACATTTTTCTCTATTCTGTTGCATTTAACGTGGACTAACACGGGGTGAGTTTAAACAAACAGATGGCCTGGGTATGAATGCTTCTTTCAGTTTGAGTAGCTCAAGGTGGGCTGGATCCATGGGGGGTGGGGGTGGACCGCAGTCCGGAGGATTAGTTGGAGGGGAGGAAAGCTGCAAAGTTGAGGGGGGAGCTAAGACAAGAATAAACCCATGATGAAAACAATTTTTAAACTACCTCTCTGCTTTGAGCCTGCGATCCTCCAGCAAGTGTGCAGTGTAACTGTTGAAATTCTTCTGCCTAAAAGATAAATGGCCTACTTGATTCAAGAGAGTCAAGTAGGAAAAACAAAACAAAACAAAAACTCTTCAAAGTATATTTTCAGAAGATAATCTAATGCACAATGAACGCCCGGTAAGAGGGGTGTGCAGGGGAGAAGGCCAGCTCCTCGTGGGAAATCCTGCACGACAGTGGTACTCCAGCCGCCTTGGGGTGGAACGGGGGCCAACTGAGAAAGGCCAGTCCTGGGTTGAGGGTCTTCACAGGGTTGAACTGGACCTACCCACCCCGCCCCCTGCCCCGAAGTCCCAATCAGAACGGCTGCTCGTGGCCTCCCATGTGGGAACTCTAAGCCACTGACCCACACGCCATGAAATCCCTCAGCCCAATGGGAACATACAGGGCTGTGCAAGACTGGGGCGAAAATTCTGGGGCGTGTGGACACTTGGAGGTCCCTGCTGAGAGCTACGCAATCTGCACTGTGTCTTCCCCATGTGGGAGGGCGGAGGTGCTAGCTGGTGCCAGTCTACCCGTGGGTGGGCCGGCCATGGATGTCCCCCTTGGTCTCAGAGACCTTCCAGAATCCTCTTCCTCCACGGAAAAAGTCTGCAGAAGAGGGACAGCCATCCTCGCCTCTGCCCCACAGCCTGGGAGACATCTCACGTCTCCACATCTCAGGTATTAAACCCCAGCCAACTGTTTGGACAGGGTCTGTGCCCTGGCTTCAGGGCCCGGTGGGTGATAAAATGCAGAGGGCGTCACAGAGAACCCTCTGAGCCGGCGTTCCCTCTCCCTTTCACTGCCTGCAGAGCAAGCATGACCTTCCCTCCGTGCTCCTTCCCTCTGGTGCTCAAGACGCCACTGAAAGGAAGGGGAGAAAAAATCAACAGGCCGTGTAGAGTCACTTGTCAGCAATGGCACACACCCCGCTGGGGTGCTTAATTAAAGGCCAGGCGATTTCTGCAGGATCAAACCAGAGAGAAGGAACCCAGACCCGGCCAGGCTGCTGTGTGGAAATTCAGGAGGCCTCTGGCCCGGGGACCCCACGACCCAGCGACCGGCCCCATGCTCGCAAACTTCACCGCGTCTCTCGAGTTCCTGGGCCCTGAGCTGTACCTCGAGCTCTTGGTGCTCAGATTCTAGCTTCCCATCCATGTTGGGGCAGACACAGCCCAAGCCTGGAGTTGGCAGGATCCCGACAACTTGGCGAAGGCAAAAGAGCCTGCAGGGGGAGGAAAAGGAAGAATGTTCTAGAAGGAGACAGAGCCCAGGCGCTGGGCCGAGAAGGCAAGCGACACCGACTTTTCTCCCTCACCTGCCCTTTCTCTGCAACACCGAAAACAAACCAGGACAGCAGAAACGTATGTGCATAAAGAATGCAGTGACTGCACGCACACACACACGCACATGCACACGTTTTATTTTCAATTTATTTATTTTAAATGCCAGACTATTTCTTCTTACTAAAGGCCTTTTCTCACACTGTTTTATCCCCTAGTTTCACAGAGCTTCCCTCCTTCATGTAAACGAAGGCATTTCCCACAGCCCTTTGGCTGGAATGTTCTAAAATGCTAGCATCGACACATTTCTATTTCATTTTATTGCAGAAAAGTTGTTTTATGGCACAGAGTGTGTGGCGTGTGTGAAGAACGAGCAAAGGAGGGGGGTTCTGCTGCGGAGGGGAGCTGCCCCGTGGTGCCGTCGGCCTCATATAAATCCTGAACAGTGACAGTTGAGCTGGCAGGAGAATTTGGGAAACCAACAGACAAAATATACAGTGCAGCCCGTAGGCCTCACCTTTACGAGGCAGAGAGAGCTTCTGGAATGGGTGGGCCAGGACCTCCGAGGCCACTCATTAGGCACTTGATGAATTGGACATGGGGCCCACTGCCCTCCTGGGGCAGTGAAACGCTCGAAAACCAAGTTTTATTAACCTAATAAAATGAAAGGGAAAAAAAGTCAGGAAAATTTCAGCTGGAAGAATAAACGCGAGGAGCGTAGCAAGTTAACCTACTTTTCATGTATTTAGAACCGTTTTGGCAGCTACGGGCAGTTCCCAAAAAGACCCCACATTCCTAACATCAGATTTCAGCCAACTGGCTATCAACTGGCCACGGCAGCCTAGGAGATCCAGGGATGCGTTGTCTCCACGGTCCCGGGAATGAATACAAGTCAGTACTTTTTCATCACGTTTAACGACAAAGCCAGGGAGGGAGAGAAGGAAAAATGGCAAAGCAAGGTCTTCAGGCGCAGACAGGGGGTTTGGAGAACGAAACGGACGCTGGCTGAGGTCTCGGGAATGCCGTCGCACCCAGAATCAGGGCTGCTGCCTCACAGGGGAGCAGTAACGAATTGGAGTAGTTCAAGCACAGGCAGACGTGCCAGGCTCTATTTTACCCACAAACGCCTCCAGGGACCCTCAGCTTGGGCATGGGGGCTGTGAGGGTCCCTTCTCAGAGACCAGCCCAAGCCCAGCCTTTTCGTGCTCCTGGAGCCGCTCGGGGCCATCTCAGTGGACCTGGAGCCTGCTTTGTCCAGGGGCCTGTCCAGGCGACCACTCCCCCCCAGGACGCAAGGGAGCTTTGTTATCTGTGGGACAGAGAGGCACAGGGTGCTGGCCAGCCTGTGTTCACACAGTGCCCCTGCACAGGGAGGAAACATTTCGGCAGCAGATGCTTCAGCAGGACTGTGAAGAGGAGGCAAAGATGCCTCCTCCCGATTCCCCACTCGGTGTGCGGGCTCAGAGCCGGCCTCGCGGCACCATCACCCATGGGCAACGTGTCGGCAGCAAACGTTCCATCAGCCAGAATCAACAAGCCCCACCCCAAAACCTCACCTCCTGGTCCTACTCAGCGGGCCGGCCCACACCTCCCCATGGCCATTCCTTTTTTTTAATAACACACATACACACACTACTGCCACTATGCATGTGTACGACCACTGTCCACTCCTCGCTGGGCCCAGCTCCGGCCTCTGGGCAAGCCTCTAACACACACAACCCGGCCCTCCTGCGTGCAGATAACAGGATCTCATCTGCACATGCTCCTGCTATCCAGTTCCTAGGGTATTTGTGCAGCTCTGAAAGGTGGGATAGCTCTGGGCTTTTTTAAGTTGCTTTAAAATTTCATTGCTACAGGGGATTTCTAGGGCAGTGAAACTCTTCCGGATGATACTGTAATGGTGGATACATGACATCACGCATTTATCAAAATCCACAGAATGTCCAGCACCAACTACGGACTTAACAATGATATATTGATATTGCCCCATCAGCTGCACCAAATGCACCACACCCATGCAAGACATTAGCAAGAGGGGAAACTGAGGTGATGGGGTAGCAAGGAGATGGGGACTGGCCTTTCTGCCCAGTTTTTCTGTAAACCTAAAACCACTCTAAAAAATGAAGTCTACTAATAAAAGAAACCTCGCTGCCAAAGTGATAGAAGGAATTTTCCTTCACTGCTCTCTTCCCCGTTTGGTATTTCCTGGGAAAGCAGAGAAGTTCAGAAAGTAGAAAGTTCAAAACAGAACAAAAATCCTACCAGCGCACAGCTATTCCACCCACCCCGTTCAAGGCCATCCTGTGTTGGGTCCAGTCTCGGAGGACGTTTTCCAAGACTGGTTTCTGCAGACAGGGGTGGCCTGATGCTTCTGCAGTAGCGACAGTGATAAATCCAGGTTACTTGAACAGTATTCTCATTTATTTTTTATTTTCACACTAACGACCCATGGTTATGAGTGCAGTGACATGATCGCTGTTAAATACACTGAAATCCTGCTTTCATTTCACAGCTGGTTCCATCCAATTTACAGTCAAATGCCAGCCCATCAACCAGGATTACCACGGTCATTCTGCCCCTGCCCTCTGAGGCCAAAGAGAAGGGTTCTGAGCCCACCCGTGAGCCCACAAACCTGGCACGGGTTGCGCAGGAGAAGCCACCTTGGGGTGTAGACTCCGAGGTGAAAGCTGACCTGAGGAGCCTCCTGCCCCAGTGGGAGGAAAGATGGGAAGCTCACTGCCAACCTCTAGGGAAAGATGGGCCTTGTCCCTGTGAGAGAGAGACAAAGATGGGGAGAGACAGAGATAGTGAGTGAGAGAGAGAGAGATGGGAGGAAGGAGCAGAGAGACAGGGACAGAAAGAAACAGAGACAGAATGAGGGGTGTCTGTAAGCCAGAAACTCGGCCTCCCCCCTCATCCTCCCTGGGAGCTGGCATCTGTAGCCCCGGCCAACGTAAGCGTGGACGCAGGGCAGGCACTGCATTTACACCATTTATACCGGACCTGCACCCCCGCCGCTGTCAGCCCTGACACTCAGGCCTTGGCATGTCGGTTGCTCCGTCCTGCAGCCTCAGTGGCGCCACCAGGTGGTGAAAGCACAAACCCAGGTTCCCGCCCTCCAGCTCCGCTGCAGGAGCTTTTTACGAGGGTGGCCCCAGGATTTCAAACCCCATGCACACACAGAGGGAGACACCCAGAATACCCAAACCACCGGTTCCATTCTGCCTGGAGCCGACTCACACGCAGTGTGAGCCCACAGCGCCGCCTAAATCCAGCCGGCGGAAACATGGGGAGCAGACCCGATGTCTGGGGCCCCCAAAGGAAGGGGGCGACGAGGAACTCCAAGCTCTGGGTTTGTGATGTGATCGCAGCCTCTTTCCTGCCCTTTGCTAGCTCAGAGCCAGTTTTCAAACCTCTAAACCTGGCCCAAGCCCCTCACGCTTAAAATTATACTATAGGGTTGGGAGGGTAGAGAGAATAGAGGATCTCTAGCAGGAAATACACACATCCAGAAAAGAAGAGCCTCCTTAATATTCAGCAAGGCTGTGGGCATTGGGGTGGGGGTTACCAGGCAAGGACGGGGAGGGGAGGCGTGCCCGGGCACACCTGATCTCCCCATCGCCATCCTTCCTCAGAGTCACTTTCTAGACCGCACCACGGAGGTTTTTACGGCACTTCTGAACTGCTAGTTGGCATTGAAAATAAACTTCAGCTAGTACTACCCATAAACAAGCAGTAATTGTCAGAGCTGACGTTTACTGGGTGTTCCCAGCAGGCTGAGCTCAGAACCTGACACATGTTGACACGCTCCACCGCGCACTTCTGGGAGGCGCCGCTGGCACACCCATTCTGCAGATCAGAAAGCAGAGTCACAGTAGCTGTGTCACCAGTAAGTTGCTGAGCTGGATCCACAGCCCACAGCCAAGCCGTCTCTACCCACCTGTGTCAACCCAGGTGACGTGAGGGGCTGCCTCTCACTAAGCATGGTTATGAAAACCCAAGAGAGAAGGAAAGCAGATTTCACTCCATTTACTTCTCCATCAAAGTTGTTTTAGGAAACAGGAAGCCCAAGGAGAAATGTTGGGCCAGGGGAGACTGATGAAAACAGGCCCAATTGGGCCAAAGGCTAGACACAGGAAAAGCCAGCTCCGAGGGTGGCGCGTACCTTTGGGGCCGTCTCCTGGCGTCAGCCCTCCTGAGCAGCCTGGAATTGGCTGCCCAGGAGGTTGCTGCCCTTCTGCATGGACACTTCTACCAGAGAACGGACAACTTTCCAGCACACCGACGAGAAGCTGTACAAAGTAAGACAGGGGTGAGCACACAGACCTTGGGTCAGAAACACATGGTTTGGGTGTGTGAGCTCTTTCCCTTGCTTTGGGGCAAAGTGTTGGCCTTGCAGAGCCTCAGCTCTTTCACCTGCAAAATGGGGATCATCACACCTGGTCTGCATGTCCTCATGTATGACGTACAATCCAGCATCAGGTGGGGAGGAGAGGCCAGCAAGGCCATGTCACCAGGCTCAGGGCTCCCTTCATGCGGCCTCAGCAATGAGCACAGCTCTTGCCCTGGGGTCTTGGCAACACCTCCCATCCGCATGGTCCTACTGACCCCACAGGGCTTTTATCCTGACTACCCAGCAGTCTTCAATGGGAACATTCGTATAATAAAATGCTGACTGCACAAAATGTATGCAAACTTTTGTAAAATATCCAAATGCTCAGACAAAGGCTAACACACCAAAACGTCAAACTCTGGTGATGTTTAGACGATAAGATTACTGATAACTCTTTTTCAATCCATAATGTTTAATGTTTTAACTACTTGGATAATAAATAAAGGAAATTAGGAAAAGACAAATAAATACAGCTTAGAGGAAAATAGATGCCTTTTTCTCCTGAACGACACTCATTTCCCACGTGATCGGTGACAATCAAGGCCGCACAACCATGCGCCTTGTACATGGTGCTGAGGCTCTGCAAAGCCAAGCACTTTGCCCTGAAGCAACGGGAAGAGCTCAGACCTCGCAGGGGCCAGTGTCTGGCCCCTCAGGAAGGACCCCGTCCCTGCCCTGCCCCTGCAGCGCCCAGGCAGGGTTCTGGGTTAGGTTGAGGAATGCTCCCAGGCCTCCTGCTGGAGGCAACTGTCTGCCCCGACCGGGACCCAGTCCACCCTTCCCTTGCCATGGAACATTCACGCTTCCCTACAGCTTTTCTTTCTCCCTTTTTGCAATTATAGACAACGATGCAGCCACTCTATTTGTGCACAAAGTAGCCTAGAGCTCTGGATGAGTGCACGGGGGATAACATCCAAGCTGCACACCGCTGTCCCCATGAGCCAAAGCCAGAGCCAGCTGTGGTCTGGGATCTCTTTGTTTTAAGCTTCTCTGGTCCTGAGGATAAAGACCAGCCCGCGCTGGCAGACAGTGCAGCAGGCCCAGCGTCCCGTTCCGTCCCTCACACTGTAGGGCCCCTGCTAGAGCCACGGGACTAAAAATAACCACCACAAACAAATAAAAAGCAAAGCAAAACAAAACAAAAAGCACCCCAGCATCGAAAGTAAATTCACAGATGGAAAATCCGAGGCCCAGAAATTGAGGATGGGACCACAATCGAATGAAATCCAAATTGCTGGGGAGCACACTGGGAGACGCCGGCCCCTGGCGGAGCTGGGACTCTGCCTATTAAATGACGAGGCAGATGGGCTGCCCGCATCTGCTGACACTGTCAGAGGAAGCCCGTGACCACTGTGACCCCAGAAGGTGTGAGTGGACAGAATCGACACTCCCAGGGCTTCAGCCCCAGCAGGACAAGGGGCCAGACATCAGAGAATCAAATTTTCTTTTGCCCAAAGAATGCTTTCCCCTCAGATTATCAGCCAAATGAATGTGATCAACAATAAAAGGACTCCTCCCTAGTGTCGTTGGATTATTGCATTCTTCTCCCATCCTTTTATAGGAATAAGCATTTCCTTGCCTCTCCCCTAACTTGCGGTACTTCTGTTTCTCCACTGCCCCCACCTCCAGCCCCACTCACATGAGGGAAGCAGGCTCGCCAGACAAACATTCTCGCACACATTCCTCTGACCCTTCCAACCCACCCAGGTCTTGTACTCCTTGTCTCAAACTACTCAACAGCCAGCCGGCCACCTGAGTCACTGAACAAGCCGCATGCATGCTGTACCCTCTCGGGCCGGGCTGCTCACGCTGCTTGTGTCAGGTCGATGTTTGGGATGTGCCCACCCCACCACAACCCCCCTGGTGATAAAGACCCCGTCATCCCAGCGCTGAGCCCCTGCTCGGACTCGGGTAAAACCCCTCAGAGTCAGCACGCCCCCCAGTCGGGCCGCAAGGTCCAAATGCATGTGCGCTCCAACTTTCCAGAACCATCACCAGGTCTCGTGCCTTCACCAGCCTGCAGCCTCTGCATGAGCACGGCAGCCCCTGCATGATGGTGATGTCCCCCACCCCCCGTGGTGGCCAGCGAAGGGGTTGCCACCTTCCCGACGGTGTCCGTCTGAGTCAGCCCCACTTCACATTTCAGTCACGCCAGAGCTCAGAGGAAGCACGTGTTGCCCTTGCACTAGTTTTGGCTCAGTTCCCTGCCTGGTCACGTGTGGGGGGTCCCAGTGGCCACTACGGGGCTCCTGGATAGGACGTGACGTTGACCGGTATGCATTTAGCTGTTTTCCGCACCCCTTGTCCCATGGGGACTTGAAGGGGTTGGGCTCATCTTCTGAGGCCCTTTCATCTGCCTCCTAACCCATGAGTCCAACCATGAGTTGGCTCTGGCCACACCTGGGCCATTTGTCCTCAACAAAACAGTTGCAGGTAACAGGACTGTAAGAGGAGAACACACACACACACACACACACACACACACACACACGGGGTACATGACCTGTGAATAAATGTACATGTGCACATGGAGAGGAAAAATAATAAACTATGCCGTAAGTCAGCATTTCTCAAACAAGACTCCCCAAGATACGACTGTTAGGCCTTAAATAAAACATCCCACGCTTAGTTAAATTTGGGCTGTTTCTTCCAACGCTCTCGGTGCTTCACAGCGGGCCAGAGGCTCTGAGAAGCCTCGCTAAAAAGCACCTGCTCAGCTGTAGTCCCGTTAGCATCCCCGGCACGCATCTGGCTTTTGGACTCTTTGTTGGAGCACACACATCCGTTTCACTACTCCACACACCCGTGTGCAAAAGCAGACCCATCGCCTGCCCTCCTGGAACTCTGTCCAGTAACAGACAGACATCAGTGAACCACCACACAGAAGTAACGCTACTCTGTAATGAATGTTAGGAGATCAAGTGGCTGGGGTGCTGCGAGCCTGAAGGAGAAATCCAGGACGAGGCTTCCCTGCTGGGAAGCAACACTGGCGGAGCAAACTGGTATCAAAGTGGCAAATCGAAGGAGATGGTAACTATTCAAACCGTAAGCCGTGTTATGGACACGGAGCCCACGTGTGCTCCAGAGGCAGGAGGGAGGGGACATGGGAGATCTGAGGACCAGCAGAGACCAGGGTGATGGAAACAAAGCAAGGCATCACGAGGACGGCTGGAGATGCGGCTGGAAAGGAGACGGGGCAGAGAACACGGGGACTCTCACCACATTAACCGTTTTGCACATTATCACATTAAAGCCCCCAGCCCAAGCCCACCAGACACGTGGCTGCAGGCAACCAAGTGGGGTTTATTAGCTCTCTGAGCAAGGGAGAGCCCACCGTGAGGAACCACAGCATCTCAAATTGGGAAGTGAGGAAAGGACACCAGTAGGGGGTGTAGGACAAGAGCTAGTAACAGGATGGTCTGGGCCGGGATTGTTCAGGATTTGTAAGCTAGACAGGTGACTGCAAGAGACGAAGGGTAACAGGGGTAGGGCATGACGCATGATCAGACTCGGATTTGGTGGAAGAAGAGACCAGATTACAAATATATATTTTAACTGATGAGTTGATGTTCTGATTCTGTTTCACTGTGAAACAAACCACCCCAAACTTTAGTGGTTTAAAACAACAACAATTATTTTGCTCATGAATGTGCAATTTGGGCAAAGCTCAACAGGGCTCACCTCTGCTCCTCTCCCCCACCAGGTGGGCAGGCTGGAAGGCTGGGGGCCGGGCATCGTCAGAAGGCCCACACGTCTGCTGCTCAGAGCTGACTGTCAGCTAACGGACTGGCTGGCTGCCGGTCAGACCACCCACACGTAGCCTGAGGGTCCCAGGAGAGAGAACCCAATGGAAGCGGTATTGCCTCTTCTATTTTCTGCTTAAAAGTCATCATTTCTGCCACATTCTTTTCACAGGGGCTGTCACAAAGGTCAGCCCATATTCAAAGGGAGGAAAATGACATCCCCCCATTTGTTTTAAAACCACCACAGTAAAAAAATAAAAAGAGGGAAGAAGGATGAGGGATAACGTGATGAGATTTGCATTTTGAAAAGATCACTCTGGTTACCATCTGGAGAATGGATCTCAAGGGAGAGAAGGATGCATGTGCGGAGACCAGGGAGATGGCTGGGACCATAAACTAAGAGAGAGCTGAGTGTGCTCTGGGCCAGGGTGGCCGAAGCAAAGGTGCAGAGTAATGAGAGTTTCAGGAGCTAATAACGATAACGTTTCGTGGGAAGAGCCAAGAGTGAAGAAAAATTCCTAGGTTTCTGGCTGACTTTGTCATCACTCTCCTCTCATCTCTTCCTCCAGGCCTTTGCATGCCTCATGGTGCCACTGAAGTATTTGTTCAAATGTCACCTCGATCTAATACAGCCACTCCACTGACCCACCCGTCAGTCTCTCCTCACCAGCTTTGGTTTGATTTATGGCATTTACCCTCTCCTGAAATTGTGTGCTGTGTTTGTTTCTTTGCTTGATCTATGTTTGTCTCCTCCACTAGGGTACAAACTCCATGACAACAGGGACCTTGCCCATTGTTCATCTGTAGAAGATCTCCAGTCTCTTACACAGAGTAAGTTCTCCAGCGACATTTTTCTAAATGAATGAATGATGATGGGAGTGGTGGCAGAAGTGGCATTTCCTGAGGTAGAGACCCTTCAAAGAAGACTAGGTTAGAAAAGAAATGATGACTTTTTGTGGGGACTTGCTGAGATGCGAGCTGCCTTTGAGATACCCACAGGAGAAGATCAGTTAGGCAGTTCAGAATATGGACCGATGCTCAGAGCAGAGTTCCAAGATGGATGTACAGATCTGTGGTCTCTGGGGAAAGGTAACAATTAAAGCCATGGGTATGAACGAGCTTGCTTAGGGAGAAAGTGTCAAGTACGGAGTAACATAGGCCTAGAAATGAATTCTGAGGAATCCAAACATTTTATGGTCAAATAGAGGGGATGAGCATGCACAGAGAACAGAGCAGAAGCACCCAGAGAGTTGGGAGGACAACAGAGGGAGTGCGTGCCATGGAAGCCGAGAAACAGGGTATTTCAAGAAGGATGATGTGGCAGACAGTGGCAAAGGCTGCCCATGGTCTGAAGTTAGGTCCAAAAAATGTCTAACTGGATATAGTTATGTCACGGTCATTGGTGACTTTGGCAAAAGCTGTTTGATGAGAACAATGGAAGTGGAAACCAGATTACAAATGAAAGAAGATTAGAGAATGAGAACAGAAAGTACAGACCACACTACTGAGACACGTAGCAGAAAGGAGAGGAGAGTGAGCAGGTGACAAGATGGAGCATCACGTGGGGCTGATCATGTATGTTTGTTTATTTTTAATGTGAGAGAACTGGTCATGTATAGACATCTTTTTTAAAAAATTTAGTAGTTACCCCAGGGTTTGCAATAAATATCTTTATTTGATCAGAGTTTACCTTGAAATAATATTACATGGATTTACATGTAGTATAAGAATCTTACAAACTACACTCCCAATTCCTCCCTCATACTGTTTTTGCTCTTATTATGCATGTTACTCTTACATACGATACAAACATACAGCACATTGTGACTGTGGAGTGCAGTGGGAGATGAGAACATGCTCTCACCATAGTTTCCCTATTTGGTTTTAGAAACATAAAGACTTAGTGGAATTGTGTTTTCACAAGTAGCTTTTGAAGCAGAAGCTACCTACCCCCATCCAATCACCAAGGTAATTTTTTCTGTCTTATAAAGGAGAAGAACTTGGCCAGGTTATACTCAGGGCAAACGGAAACTGGGAAAATCAGACAGCTGAGGATTCTGTCCAGACTTGCTTCTGACCTGCCCCATTTTGGGTCTTGCTAGAATATTCCAAAGGTTGTTTCAGAACATTTTCCTCATAGCCGATGCACTCTGTGCTCACTCAGTCCACTTCCTTTTTGTTTCGGGGAGCCGTGGTATCCAAGAGAAATTTATGTCAGGGTTCAATTCATTTCATTTAAATTGTCAAAATGCCTAACTCTGGGCTCTTCAAGCCCTCCCCTCTGACCCAGGAAGTATTCCATGCCAGCTTCAAGTTGAATTCCATCCCCAGTCCAAGTTCCAAAGGATGGGATTCTACTGAGAGCCCTGAAGCCTGGCCAGGTTCTATGGGTTCAGCAGTTGGAAGAGGGTATTGAGTCCACTTCCAGGTGGACTGAGCCACCTTCCTCTTCCTACCAGTGCAAATGCTTCTGGCCACTGGCTTAGTCACTCTTAACTTTAGACAAGAGAAAAATTCTGTTTTCCAGGAGACAGCAGATGGTCACGTCAAGAGCTGTGGAAGTCTGTGTAACTCAGCAATGGCTGACCTCACAGGCCCACTCTGGGATCGTGTCAAGCCAATGAGAAGTGGTTAAGCCATCACTTGTGGTCAGATATTGTGATCAGAAAGGAAGACCTTATGATGCACATAAGCTTGTGTGTAACCGTCCCAGGAAACTGCCCCTTAGCAGGCCAGCACACACAACCTTCCAAAAGAACATGTGTTTGCTCCCTTGGGCATGACCTGCATTTGACTTCAGAGCTCCTGATTCAGCTCAGCTATAATGAAGGCTCCTGGGGCCAACACAGAGCAAAACACAAGAGACTGCAGCCAACATGGAAGAGTCAAATTCCCCTGGTGTATTTCCTCTGCCTCCCTGGACTGGGAAGGAGAGTCCACCAGTCTTCCCCACCCACTAAAACCACCACCCAGACCCTACCCCGGGCATTAGCAAATGCCCTGCCCTCTAGCATCTGAAAGCCAGCCAAGGGATCATCTCAAAATTCACATCTCCAGATGATCATGACTAGACTCCGTTTCCCAGGACTACTGTCCTGTAAAGGTGAGGAAATAGGGGTTACCACAGATCTCTAAATATGACATCAATTGACTACAGAATAAGTCAATCACAGGGTATGCCACACCCACAATTTCCTAGGCAACCAAGTTCTTAATCAGGCAGTCCTCTTGGCCCTAACTTGCCGGACAAACCCTCTGAAAGGTTGGGATTCACTCAGGGGTGACAAACTACATGTGAAATGCATTTTGAAGCAGGGAGCCATTTACCACTGTCATGTGCCTAACTAGTCCTCCAACAAGTTAACCTGGGAGAGCAACTCCTTCAGGCTCTGGAAGCAAGTTGGAATGTTATGAGAATGAAAAGTCAGTGTGCATGTGGGAAACTAGGAAGGACCAGGTACTGCTGCTAAATAGGTGGGGTGAATGGCTGGTTAGGCAAAGACTGGCTTTGGGTAGAGTCAGCGTGAAATTGGCTTTCCCGGTTTGCACACTGATGTCTAATCCTCATGACTTTCTGAAATGAGGGAACATCCATTTCCACTTTGCAGAGGAAGAAATCGAAACTCAGTTATGGGACTTGTTCAAAGTTTCATAGCTGGTGGTGAGTGACAGAGGAGGGATTCAAACCCAAAGAGCTTCAGGATCATGACTGCTCCCATCAAAAAGCTACAGTCATTTAGAATGCGTATATTTTTATTACAATGCTTGATAAACAAAAATTAAGCTCAACATGTGACCAAGGTGGATTCTAAGAACATGAGAGCTTAGGGGGAAAGTGAATTTAAGCCATTTCTGAATCTCACAAATCTAATACCATTTTTATGAACCCAATTCCATTTTTACAAGATTAATTCCATTTCCCAAATTTTTCATCATCATTTTTCATCAAGCCCTCCTCTTCTTTTAGGAATAGGTTACAGGTTAGGTGTAAATCGGTACAACACATCTGTAGAGCAATACAGCAATGTGTATCAAGAACGTCAAAAAGATTCCTACCATTTGATTAGGGTGCCCTTACAATTTACCATCCAAATCAGGACACTTCTGAGAGTAAAAGAGAGCACTATTACTAACCATATCAGGAGAAAACAGGGACTAACTGGGCCAACCAGAGGCATGGACCACCTACTTTAGACAAAAGAAGTCTATATCCAAGACCTATCCTAAAGAAAGCCACTCATTCATCCATCCTTCATTAATTCATAAATATTGAGTACCTACTATATGCCAAGTACAACATTTATATTAAAGGACCATCATAACAATGTTGATTTTAAGAACAATAATTGGGAAAACACCTACAGATCCATAGTTAGTTATATTCAGGAAGATCCAGATGATGGGAGACTCCAGGAGATTATTAAATGGGAGACATTAAAAATCCAGTTTTCCCATAATGAATCAATAGAAAACATAAGCAATATATTAAATAAAAAGTATAAAACAACTGTATATTTAGCATGATCCCAGTTTTAGAAGGATATATAAGCATGTGTGCGTTTATGCATCAACGTAGACAAAAATAGCAATATATCGAAGGGGTAATGGTAGATTTCTCTGGATGATAACATTATGAAAGGTTTCTATTTTGTCCTATGTGGGGTTTTCTTTCTGTATTTTTATATTGGGTTGGCCAAAATGTTTGTTCTTTTTTTTCCATAAGATGGCTCTAGTAACACTTAGTTGTCTCTAACTTCATTCGAAACAAGTTTGTTAGCTTGTATTGTGACAGCTGTCATATCAGCATGCATTAAAAAAAAAAAAATCAGAAGTGGTGAACTTTTGTGTAGCCATTTTAATATTGAAGATGGAAGAAAAGAAGCAACATTTTCGGCCTATTATGCTTTATTATTTCAAAAAAAGGTAAAACCACAACTGAAACATAAAAAAAGATTTGTGCAGTGTATGGAGAAGGCGCTGTGACTGTTCGAACGTGTCAAAAGTGGTTTGAGACGTTTCATGCTGGAGATTTCTTGCTGGACGATGCTCCACGGTCAGGTAGACCAGTTGAAGTTGATAGTGATCAAATCGAGACATTAATTGAACACAATCAACGTTATACCACGCGGGAGAGAGCCGAGATACTCAAAATATCCCAATCAAGCGCTGAAAATCATCTGCACCAGCTTGGTTATGTGAATTGCTTGGATGTTTGGGTTCCATATAAGTTAAGCGAAAAAAACCCTCTTGACCATATTTCCGCATGCGATTCTCTACTGAAACGTAATGAAAACGTTCCATGTTTGAAACAAATTGTGACGGGGGATGAAAAGTGGATACTGTACAATAATGTGGAACGGAAGGGATCGTGGGGCAAGCGAAATGAACCACCACCAACCACACCAAAGGCCGGTCTTCATTCACAGAAGGTGATGTTGTATATGTGGTGGGATTGGAAGGGAGTCCTCTATTATGAACTCCTTCTGGAAAAGCAAATGATTAATTTGAACAAGTACTGCTCCCAACTGGACCAACTGAAAGCAGCACTCAATGAAAAGCGTCCAGAATTAGTCAACAGAAAAACGCATAATCTTCCATGAGGATAACGCAAGACCGCATGTTTCTTTAATGACAAGGCAAAAACTGTTACAGCTTGGCTGGGAAGTTCTGATTCATCTCCCGTATTCACCAGGTATTGCACCTTCGGATTTCCATTTACTTCAGTCTTTACAAAATTCTCTTAATGGAAAAAATTTCAATTCCCTGGAAGACTGGGAAAGGTACCTGGAACAGTTCTTTGCTCAAAAAGATAAAAAGTTTTGGGAAGATGGAATTATGAAGTTGCCTGTAAAATGGCAGAAGGTAGTGGAACAAAACGGTGAATACGCTGTTCAATGAAGTTCTTGGTGAAAATGAAAAATGTGTCTTTTATTTTTACTTAAAAACCAAAGGAAACTTTTGGCCAACCCAATATTTTCCACATGAGCATACATTAGTTTAGTAGGGGAAACAGGACACAAAATATCACTGGCAGAGTCGGGAGAGTTACATTTTGGGTGCAAAGGGCAGATGTTCCCACCTAACAGTGGGACCTTGGGCAAGTGATGCTGCTTCTCTGAGCCTCTGTTCCTACCCTACGGAACAGGAACAGTGACTGTGCCTTCTCTTGGATCTGTGGGGAGAATGAATGAGCAGGACTGGTCACCTCCCCTCCCCAACCTGTCCTTGTCCCACTGCCCCCATCTTGGTCTCTGGCTTTCTCAGATCCAGGCCTTTCATCTCACGGAAGAAGAGCTGGTTTCTGCAGTTCCTTAGCATGACAACTGCAAGAGTTTCTGGTAGCCCCAAAGGTGATGTCTTCTTGCCAGAGTCACTGGGCTCTGGGAGCCCCAATCCTGGACCTTGCCAAGCGCTCACTGTCCTCAACAACAGTAACACATCAACAGATCTTTGTTGAGTGGACTTGCAGTTCAAATCCCAGCTGTGCATATCACTGGCTCTGGGACCCAGGGAGGGCTATTTTACCTCTCCGTGCCTTGGGTTCCGCAGTGTAAGATGAGAATGAGATAGAACCTTCCTTCTGGGGCAGTTGTGTGGGATAAAAGAGAGAGTGTGTGTAAACACTCGCCCGCACCTGGCCTGTAGCACCTGCGTAATCAGGGTTCACTCTCTCTGCTCACTTGGGGTGCCTCCAACACTCTGCTTTTAAGTCTAAGGGATGCAAATGTCTACAGGATGCCCACGGCAAGCAAGTCCAAACCATGCATCTATGAGTGGAAAATGCTCCTTCCCGGTCCCCACTGTGATTAGAATTGTTCCTTTTCAATTGTTTTTCAATTTGGTAAGATACGCATAACATAAAATTGTCCATTAGTGTCATTTAGTACATTCATAATGTACTAAGTCACCAGTATCTAGTTCAGATCATTTCATTACCTAAAAGGAAACCTGCACCTGCTGGCAGTCACCCCCATTCTTCTTCCCAGCCCTTGGCAACCACTAATCTGCTTTCTGGCTCTATGGGTTTACCTATTCTGGACATTTCCTACAATAAGGGCCTTTTGTGACTGGCTCTTTTTTTAACTTAGCACAATGTTTCCGAGGTTCAGCCACATTGTACCATGCATCAGTGCTTCCTTCCTTTTTAAGACTGAATAATACTCCTGCATCAAAAGGCCATATTTGTTTATCCATTCAACTGTCAATGGACATTTGGATTGTTTCCACCTTTTACCTATTGTGAATAATGCTGCTACAAACATTCGTGTACAAGTTTTTGTTTGAACACCTGTTTTCATTTCTCTTGGGTATAAACCCAGGAGTGGAATTGCTGGGTCAGAGGGTAACTCTTATGTTGAACCTACTGAACGCACAGCAGCTGCACCCTTTTACATCCCCACCACCAATGTGTGAGGGTTCCGATCTTTCCACATCCACATCAGGATTGTCTCTTGACCAGCTCTCACCTCAGGCTAGGCTTTTGACAGGCACAGGGTTAAGCCAGGCTCCTTCCAAAACGTCTGCTCTCTCAGGGAGGTCCCCTGCCTTGGAATGTGTCCCGGCACCACGTAGAAGGGCCATGGAACGATGCTCACCATCTCTGCATGAGGCTCTGTTCTGGCCTGCCTGGCACTACATGTGTAAGGAAAATGGCAAATCCCACCAGCACACAGGATGGCAAAGTCCCCAGCACCTGGGCTCCCAGGGGCAGCAGACACACAAATGGCCCAGGCACTTTGGAGACAGTCCCTGAGAACACATGTGGTTCCGATCAGGCGTGTCCTGTGCAGCATCCTGTCTGTCGACAGCTTATTATTACTGACAAAGTATCCTCCCTCCCAATCTTAGGGAGCGCTCATTTTTCCCGCCTATTAAACCTGATTGGAACATTGGGTTTGATTGGACTCAGCCTGGGGCCCTGTCATAAGCCGCAGCAGCTCTGTTTTGTGGTGAAATGCTTGAGATGTGTGGAAATAGTATCTCCCTCAGGGCGCTGGATTCCCCAGTGTTAGAAGTGGGTTTTGCCAAATGAGAGTAGATGGTGGTGCCAGCAGCTGGGGGTGCAAGAAATGGGGAGATATTGGTCAAAGGGCACAAACTTCCATTAAGAAGATGGGCAAGTTCTGGGAGCTAATGCACAGCATGGTGACCAGTTAACAACACTGCCCTGTATGCCCTAAAGCTGCTGAGAGAGTAGACCTTAAATGTTCTCTCCACACACACAAAAGAATGGTAACTAGGCGAAGTGATGGAGTTAACTAACCTTGCTGTGGTGATCATTTCATAATATACACACGTATCAGATCATCACGTGGTACACCTTAAACGGACGTAGTGTTATGTGTCAATTATATCTCAGTAAAGCTAGGCAAAATAGAAGAAATGGGTTTCACAACTCGCTGGTTCCCTGGCCTCCCAAGCTTCATTTTACGCACCTAGTAAAGGGCATCCAAAAGCATTCAATTATTTTGATAAGCTTCTGCTTTAGAATCATCTCATGGCATGTGTCTTAGCTCTTACTGCTGCAAAATAAATTACCCCCAAATTTAGCAGCCTGCAGTGGTAAACTGTCTTGTGTCCTGCAGGATTTTCAAATGTACCCTGGATAGTCATGAATTTTAAAATCCTATTCATAATTATCTGAGTCCATCTGACTCTAAACATAAAAACAATGTTTCAGTATGTATTAAATGTCTCAGGAATGTAACCAATTGTTCAGAATTCTCACATACCACAAGAGGAAGGCAGGCAAGTTCAAGTCTACAGAAGTTGACTCCCTTAAAACTATCCATATTCAAGCAACTCCTAGAAAGCCTCCATGTATCCAGGAGAACAAGAGCTGTCCTATAACAGCCCATGATGGGGGTGTGATATTTCATCGTATAACCTCCCCCTGTTCCATGGGACACAGTGGGCCAGGCCACCAGTTCAGTTCAACCCCCTAGTTTACAGAGGCCAAAGAGAGCAGGCAGCTTGTGTAAAGGCACGGAGCAAGTGGCTAAGCTGATCCTAGAAAAACCCCAAGCCCATTTTCCTTGGTAAACTCAACTGAGAAACAGAAGCCATCCTCCTGGATGCAGACCCCTCCGATCCTAGCGTCCCCCACATTTGTCAGATACAGCAGGGAAGCAGGTGCAGGGCATGCCCTTGCCCCAAATACAGTGGAAGCTGACTTCCCAAGCAGCCCCCATACCTGGCTACTCAGCAAGTCTCCCCACTGAAGAAGGGCTGGGGCTGGGGTCCAAGGGCGACGAAGGAAGAGCAGAGCTTGGTACAATGGAGAGAGGGATTCTGGTGCGGATCCCAGCCCTCCCAGGTCTGTATCCCTGGTAACCAGGACCTCTTCCTAAGGCATCTCCAAATATGTGGCCGGTCCTGGGAGCCACATGCAACCTGGTGGCGTGCCCTGGGGTGGGCTGGTCTCACTGCCGGACTGGGGAGCAGAGAAGACCATCACTTGTGGGTGCTCACTGCCGAGGATATTGTGCTTGGGCTGCGTCCCGGGGCCCACAGCACACTTTTTGTCTGCTCTGGGGCTGCCCGGCTGTCTCAGGTTGCACACTGTGGCCAGGCTCTCTGCCTTTCACCAGGAACCCCTTGGAAACTAAACAGACGTCTGGGGGTGGGGGGTGCTGTTCATTCTGCTGGAGAAATAACAATTAGGCAGCCAGCAGGACAGTGAGCACCTGGAGAGGCTCTGACTGCAAGACGAACAGAACTCATGAGTAACCTCGCCAGAGACCGCGGGGTGGGGAAAAGAATTGGGTCAGAGTGATTTTTAAGTTGCAAGAGCATTTGGTGAAGGAGGAGGTCAAGATGTGTTTCCATGCACTCTGTTTACGAGAGGAACCTGCATGTTTATAGGCCCCTGTATGATACTTGCTGCATCTCATGGTTTGTTTTGTTTTCCAGCTAAATTATAAATGTGCTTTATTTGGTGGAATACACGGGTGCAGTTTATTTGCTGGTGTGCATGGCACCCTTGGACATGAAAGCCGGGGACTCCTAAGAGGTCTGTTCATTCCTTTTCCCCCAAACCTCAGCCTGAGGAATGCTGTAACCACCTCACACCTGCGTGTCACACCTTCACTAATTACCAGCTATTTTTTCTTTTTTAAAAAATTTGATTTTGGGGGCTTCCCTGGTGGCGCAGTGGTTGAGAGTCCGCCTGCCGATGCAGGGGACACGGGTTTGTGCCCCGGTCTGGGAGGATCCCACATGCCACGGAGCGGCTGGGCCCGTGAGCCATGGCCGCTGAGCCTGCGTGTCCGGAGCCTGTTCTCCGCAACAGGAGAGGCCACAGCAGTGAGGCCCGCGTACCGAAAAAAAAAAAAAAAAAGATTTCACTTTGAAAAATGTCAAACCTACAGAAAAATTTCTAGTGAAGTGAACAACTGTCTGCCTTTCCCCTAGACTCACCCCTCCTCTGTCACACACACACTAACAGTCACAGACATTACTGTCATTGTTGCAGAACCTTTTGAGAGTGGACACACTTGAATGTGTCTCTCCTAAAAACCACACCGTTCTCTCACAGAACCATGACACAACGATGCAGCTCAGGAAGGCCATCACTAGGCCCCTGCTGTCATCAGATACACAGCTCGAGGTCAAACTTCCACACTAGTCCCAATTACGCAGCATTAGTTGCCCCATCACTTCAGTCTCCTTAAATCTGGGACATCCCTCAGTCTTTTCTCCCGACACTGGCATTCTGGGAGGGCACAGGCCAGTTGTCTTGTAGAATTTCCCTCAATTTGGGTTAGTCTGATGGTACCTCACTGTTAGATTCAGATTATGTGTTTTGCGCAGGAATACCCCAGCAGTGACGTTGAGTCCTCAGGGCGTCATATCAGGGGCCCATGATGTCATTTGTGTCCCATTAATGATGCTGTAAATTTTGATGGCTTGGTAAAGGTGGGGTCCCCCAGGGTTCCCCAACTGTAAATGCACCTTTCCTTTCCTCTGTAATTAAAGTAATCTGCAGGGACAAGGGCTGAGCAGTGCTGATGCCTTGTTCCCAACAAACTCACTTGTGGCTTTAGCATCCATCAGTGATTCTTGCCTGAGTCAACTTGATTGTTTCTCTAAACAGACTCACATTTTGCTTAATTGATTATTTAAGAGGAAAATAAAACCCCTGCCATAAATGAAACACTAGTATCATTTTTTTCTTAAAAAATAAGGACATACAAATACAATAAAAAATGTTAGCTACAACTGCCCTCTTATGACTCTGAGCTGAGGCTTGCTCTGTGTTACAAAGGAGAAATTATCATGTGTTTGACAGCTGTTAAGGACCCATTAGCACCCAGCAAAGACTTTCTCAGTGTTTCCTCCAAGAACTAACCTTGTAAATGGATACTTTATAGCACCAAGAAGCAAATGTGAGGGCTCTCTGTCCTACGGAAACCCCCAAAATACCATATGTGCCTGTCGGTGAAGAGTGACCCCCAAACCATTAGGTGATAAGAGATGATTCCTGGGCTGGAACACCCAGAAACGATTTTATAAGGATGCATTTGTGCCAGAATTCTTGCATTTTTGCCTTAAGTTCCATCAATTTCAAACTCCCTTTTTCTTCCAAATGGAGCAATCCTGAGGAATAGTTTCATAATCCAATCCACGTCTTACAATATAATAGAGTTCAGAAGTATTTAATTCCAGTGGATCCTGGCTACAAAGTCCAAGCTCACACACAGTGAATTTCTGTAGCCCTTGTCAGCTCTAGGCTGGGTGAAAACTGGACTCGATTTCCACTTTCCCTGCCCTATTTCACCCCCTACAGTAACCTTAGTCCCTGTAACTTGTTTATTTTTGAACTTCCATGACGTGGTGCTCATAAAACCTGTTAACCCTGCAGCCTCAGTCCATAACCCAGGAGTGAGCCACTTTCTTCCAATAATTATCTCTCCCAGGGTATGAAACAGATCTTTAAAACAGAGCTGCTCTATCGGGGGCAAGAAACCTTCAGCCTGCTTGCCCATTCCCCCATCCCCTCTGAGACGACCCCTCGCCACCACTGCAGAATGCCAAGCACTGTGCAGGAAGATCCCTGATGGAGAACCACCGTTCTAGAGCCCAATGACTGCATTCTAGAGGACCAGGAAGGTGCACTCCAGCATGCAGAGAGAGTGTGTTCTAGAACACAAGAGGAACCCCTGTGGTGTGGGGCCCAGTGTGTTCCAGAGCACAGAGGGGCCAGTGCACTCTCCCAAGTTCATTTCGTATTTATTCTTGCAGATTTATTAACCACTTGGAAGAAAAGGCATTAAGCAGACATCTGCCACGCACCAACCTCTTGGAGCACCGTGGATTTCACTTAAATGCCCACAACGGCTGTCACGTGGCGACAAGATGGCAGTCAGTCCCACATCACAGCCGAGGATGCTGAGGTCCGCAGACACAAGAAGGTTTGCCAGGCTACTCGGCCATTCGGTGGCTCAGCCGGGCATCTCTCACCCCACAGGGCCACACTTGCAGGCAGGGCAAACAGAGAGGAGGGAGCCCAGCCGAGTGGTACCAACCTCTTCCCACTCTAACGAACCCCTGGGAAAGCTGTCAGGATGAGCTTCTCCTGAGTTTAACTCACAGGAAGAAAACCCGAGAACAAGATACAGACTGCACCCTATGTGTTTGGAGCTTGGTTCTTGCTTTCTGTCTTGTCTTACTACACCTCCCCGTGGGGTCTCTGGGGAAGCTTACAGGACGCCTGTCCCAGGAGAGCCCTAGACGTTACCCTTCAGGTTGCTCCAGACCTTTGCCGGCAGCCAGGGGCCCACCTTGGTGTCACTTTCACCTTCGCAGTCAGAACAGACAGCAGGGACCCTGCTGACCCAGGCCAGCACTTCACATGTGACCACAGGTGGGCGGGGGTGGGGGTGACGGTTTCATGTCCCACAGATGTGGCTGATGCAGCCAGTACTTTCCCTTCCCCTGGGGCTCAAGCGGAGAGCACAGCACACAGTGACAGCCATGCACCCCTTGCAGCTAGCGCCAAGAGCTGGCCTGTCAGACAGACCTGGTTCAAGTCTCAGCTCTGCCAATAATGGACTGGGTGACCTTGGACAAGTTACTATCCTCTCTGAGTCTTCGAGTGCTACGAGAGCAACTACAAAGCTTTCTTGGCAAGGTTAAATGGGATAACATATGTAAAAAGCTTGGAAGAGTAGCTAACGCATAGTCAGCCCTCAATCCACGTAAACTATTACTAAAACAATCAAATTCAGGACAGGGTGGCAGAACTTGCACTGGAAAGGAACTGATATGCTTTAGTTATATTTACATCGTATATACAGATCTATGGTATGGGTATGTTCAGATACACACTGTATCACTGAACCCCTCAGCTATCTAGGGAGTGGTTTCACACACATACATTGCATACATAGGTTCAGATATACGTTGTATCACTGAACCCCCAGCTATCCTTTGACATAAGAAATAGTTTACATACACATACACTGAATACAGATGGTTAGATACAAATTGTATTACTGAAGACCCATTATCCTATGTAGGAAGAAGCATGTGTGTATGTGTGTGTGTGTGTGTGTGTAAAATTTCTACATGTTCAGATATTATATTGTATCACTGATTCCTCCCCAAGCTATCCTCTGATCTAAGAAGTAGTTTTCATACATATTCATTGTATACATATGGTCAGATACGTATTATATCACTAAATACCCCTCATGTTATCCTATGATCTAGAAAGCATTTTTCACACATGTACCTTATTTCTAAATGTTCAGGATATAGACACAGGATGTCCTTCCATTTATTTAGGTCTTCTTTAATATATTCCAATAATGTTTTATAGTTTTCGTCATATAAGTTTTGCACTTCCTTAACTTTATTCCTGAGTATTTTATTCCTTTTGATGCTACTGTCCGTAGAACTGTTTTCCTAATTTCATTTTCAGATTTTTTCATTGCTGGTGTATAAACACACAATTGATTTTTGAAGATTGATCTTATATTCTGCAACCCTGCTGAACTCTTCTATTATTATTACAGCTGAGCCCAAGATCAAAGGAGCCTGAGTTCCTGAATCACCACATGGAAATGCCTACCAAACCCATAATCAAGTGTTGCATGAGCAACAAACAGACTCCTATTGTGTTAGGCACTGAGACTGGGGTTTATCTGCAGAGCAGCTGCCATCACCTTAGCTAATACAACTTTCAACTTAAACGCCACTTCCTTTCTTGATTACTCCCTCCTAACTTAGGAGCCTTCCCTTGATTCTCTCTCTTATTTGTTTCCATCCTAGCTTTATTAAAAATTGTAATTCTTGCGCTTCCCTGGTGGCGCAGTGGTTAAGAATCTGCCTGCCAATGCAGGGGACATGGGTTCGAGCCCTGGTCCGGGAAGATCCCACATGCCACGGAGCAACTAAGCCTGTGAGCCACAACTACTGAGCCTGCACTCTAGAGCCCGTGAGCCACAACTACTGAGCCCATGTGCCACAACTACTGAAGCCCGCGCGCGTGCTCCGCAACGAGAGAAGCCAGCACAATGACAAGCCCGCTCACCGCAACGAAGAGTAGCCCCCACTTGCCGCAACTAGAGAAAGCGCGCACACAGCAACGAAGACCCAATGCAGCCAAAAATTAATTAATTTTAAAAATTGTAATTCTTTAACTATTTGTGTCATTGATATAATGTCTTGCTTCCCCTAAAGGCAGAGACTGTATGACCTCATGCATCACTCCACTGCCTGCTCGATATAGCACAGACCACACTAAGCAGGTGCTCAGTACATATTTGTTGAGTACATGAACACATATTCTCTTTTTGTCTGGCTTCTTGCTGCCATGCTCTGAGCACTTACTTTGCGCCAGGCAGTGGCTGAGGGCATTATGTGCACTACATCTCACTGAGCCCTCCCACCAACCTTCCGAGAGCTCTACAATGACTCCCGTTCCACAGTGCAGGAAAAGCAGCATCAGAGAAGTGAGGTCACCTGCCCACTGGTACTTAGCTAACAAGGGACAGAATCGGGATTTGAACCCAAGTTTGAACACATTCTTCTACAAGGTGTCTGTTCAGTCATTCTGCAAATTAGACTTCTTGACCATTTTTACAAGATCTAGTTCTGTAGGCAGCCCTTAGCTATGCCAACTCCTTCCAGGCAAAGTGCAGATCTGAGGGTTTGGGGGTCCCCATGGCTGCTGAGGTCCCAATCAGGCACCACCTGGTGAGAAATATGGTGGCCGAGGTGTAGAGGGGGTGCCTGAGGACTTTGGGGAACTCCTGGCCTGCCTCCCCTTCATTTAGCTTACACACGAGGAAACTGCGGCTCAGACCGGCTAAACAATATAGCCAAGGTCACAGAGCTAGTAGGTGGCAGAGCTTGGACTGGAACCAGGTCTGATCTGACTTTTCTCTCTTCTACCGGCAGTCCACCATAAACAGGTGTGCCTGGCTGTAACGCATCTCCTAGAGATAGAGGAACAACCCCACCCAGAACGTCCTCAGGGTTTACTGGCTGCCAGTCTGGAAAAGTCTCTTGCAATATATATATTTAAAGTTTTGCACAAGAGCAGAATATAAAACACCCATATATAAATATCTCCCTCTCTCCTCCCAGTCTCCAATGCCACATTCACTCTGATTTATGGAAGCATTTCCTTGCAACAGGATATGCTGGAAAGTTTGAGCCTGGCTCAAGAAAGACTAGGGTATGTTAATTTCAAGGCAAATTAATTAAAATGCAATCCAAGCTCTTTGGAAATAACACAGAAACAGTATTCAATGCTTGGTGTCCCTCCAGACAGAAACAGGGCCTCCTGCCTTTGGCCAGTATAGAGACAACCTTATTATGCCTCATTTTCATCTTAAGACTTTCAATTTCATTATTCAAGGAGCTCAGCTTTGGGTATCACCTAGCACTTTTGTCATTAGTATTCCAATCTTTTCATCTTTTCAATAAATATTAAATATAGAAACTGCTGAGTCAGTTGGTGTTTGATTCAGGGTCCCAGCTTGAATCGGATGGTACGTTAAAGGGAGGTAATTTGAGCAAAGTTTAACAAAGGGACTGCCAAGACGTAGGCAGAATTTAAGGAAACCAACAAGGGGTGGTGCAGAAGCCCCAGGTAGTAAGAGCAAGGGTGGTACCTCTGCAGGGCTGCAAAGGGAAGGGAAGGGAACGGGTACCAGAACCCAGACAACGTACCATCAGGGTGAGGGTCACCTGACCAGAGCCGTGGCCTTGGTGCTTGGCAGGAAGAAAACTGAGGGAACAAACACTCCCCCCGTCTCTCCTCCCTCCCCCTGGTCCCAGCCAGGCCTCCCACTGGCCAAACCCAAGCAAGAGGTGGACAGTAAGGAAGCCACTGGTGCAGCCCATGCACATCAGGCTCCCGGGGCACAGACCAGGGTGGGAAGGTGGAGGTGGGATCCTGACAGCAAATGGAAGACACCCAGCACAGGTGATCTCATCTTTGCCTCTTTCTAGACGTGTGCCCTCGACACAGGACTTACCCTCTCTGTGCCTCGGTCTCCTCTTCCGGTAAACGGAGATAAGAATGGTCCTGGCACTGGTAACTTTGTTGTGAGGATTCACAGCGAGCCCTCAGCTAATCACGGCTACTGTCGATACCTGTCCTGGTCACCCCAGGACCCCATGCGCTGGGGGCAGACAAGACTTGGCTATTGAAGTGGCGCTCGTGTCTTGGCCCTACCTCCCCATGCTCCCCAAACACACGCTGAGACCTCGGAGCCACATACCCCATATTCCAGGGGGATGATAATAACAACAACATCAATAACAGAACGACCTAAGAGGATCATTGCAAGCATCAAGCATGTATTAAGCAATTAATTCACTTTGGTCCACAGCACGTGGACCAAGGCAAATGTGGTTAACTGAAAAAAAAAAAAATGGTCACAAGTTTTCACAGCCTCAGAAATGAGATGTCGCTCTCCCATCATGATGTGAAGTCTATTTCCCTGCCCCTTAAGTCTGGACTGCTCTGTGACTTGCTTTGGCCAACAGTACATAAATGGTTGCACAACAATTTGGAATCCAGGCCTCAAGGGGTCTTGCCCCCTCCCTCTAGAACCCTGAATGCACATGTGGGCAAGCCCAGCTAGCCTCTGAAGGATGGGAGACCAAACAGGCAGTGATGAGTCACCCCCACTAAACCGTCCCCCATCCAGACCAGCTAGCCCAGCACTGGCCCAGCCAACGACCACAGATGCCTGAATGAGTTCATCCAGGACCAGAAGAACCTCCCCACTGAGCCCAGCCCAAATTCTATATAGAATCACGAGTTAAATAAATGGTGGGGTTTTAAGCTGCTATGTTTCAGAATCATTTGCAATACAGTAAGAGCTAATTGATACAGTAACTATTCAATAATTGGTAGCAGTCATTATTATTGCTGATATTTTAGTAGTACTAATAATCTGGCTAATAGTAGTATTAATCATCTCTTCCCCACAAATATTTGCACAGCTCTCAGAGCCATGAACTTTCCATGTATCAATATTATTATTCAATCTTCATAACGACCCTTCTAGGTCATGCTGTGGTCTCCATTTCACAGCTGAAGAAACAGCTTTGGCAAGGGGATCTGACCCTCGTCCAGGAAGTGAACAGCCAGACCTGGGGTCAGAGTCTAGTGCTGCTGTCCCACTGTCACTACCGGGCCTCTTGGGATGGTCACTGTACATTGCCTGGATTTTCCCTAGGGCATGGCGTTATCTGAACACTTTCAATTTTAATAACCTAGTTATTACAGGGTGATGGTGTCAGAACATTCTGTACAGTGTTCTTTCTACTTTGGTCCAACTATCCAAGTCAAACCCTGCCTGGACTCTTTCAGCGACAGAGGCTCAAAGGATGTCATCAAGACTCTGCATTGACGACATTCCCAACAACTCCAACAAAAGTGCTATAGCCAGCTCTGACTGATGACCCTGGGTCATCTGCCCACCCCTGAGCTGTCCCATGTGTTCAAGGGAATGAACAGCAGTTATCAATAGGTCTTAAGAAAGTGTTCAAACCTGGATCTGTGAGGGCGAGGCCAGCCCAACCCAAATGCAAGGGAGGAAATTGGGTAAGAGGATCTCCCCTGGGAAAATCAGGATGCCATTACGAAACAAGAAGGAAGGGCAATGGAGCCCAAACAGAGAGACCTACCTAATCCCAGCTCTGAGCTTTGACCTGCCCCAGTCCAAGGAGGGTCCTGAAACCCCCAGAAGAGGAACGAGGCTCGCACTCTGACCACATCTAATCCTGGTACCTTCTACACACCAAAAGATCTGCTTTCTAGACTCACTCAAGTAAGAGAATCCTCGGCCATATTTTGGCACCTTCCCACCACACCACCCTAAAACAGCTGCAGGTCCTTCAGTAAGTTACTTAACTTCTTTGAGTTCAGTTTCCTCATCCATAAACTGAAGATATTTATGTTGATACTCAAGACAGACCATAAATATAGTCCTAGACAAATATCTTAGCTAAATTTTTCATTTTTCTTTTACTTATTTTTTATATAGCATTTCACAAAATAGACTGAAAAGAGATGACATTATTCTTATTTGCTTATGTTATTAAATGGGAACCCCACCCATGCCTAAGTCTGTATGGTGTCAGCATCCACTTACTGCCACTTCTCAACACTCTTCCTGTCTCTGGAAGTTGGTGTTTCTTGGAGGACAGTTTGACCGATGGGAAAGAGTCATAAGCAGGTGGCTTTGGTTCCTTTCTACAGGTAGAAAGTAGTCCCAAGAATCAAACAGAAAAATGTTGAGTCAAATGTCAGCCTCATTATTAGCCACGGAACTCCAAGATAAAGGATTAATCTGCTCATAATGAATCAAATCGCTATAGTGTATAATTTGAAAAGGTTCCCTTAAAGAAGAAGGGACAGAAAGGAGTCCATCTTTTCTGAAGTGAAGCTGCACCAGTAATGACAACAACAAGTGGCATTTCTTGAACACTAAGACCTTTATACACCAACTCGCCAAACCCTTCAGCAAGCCGATGTGATGATGGTACTACCCCATTCTAAAGATGAGGAAACTGAGACCTAGGGGACCGAGGAGGGAACTGAGTAAGAAAGGAACAGGCAGGGAAAGCAAAAGAAAAGAGAAAAATAAGGAGGAAGAGAGGAAAGGGAGAAAATAAATGACTTCTAAGGTTTTGACAAAGCTTCTTATTTTCTTTTTTCTCTTTTAAAGGATGAGGGCGTAGTCACTGAGAAAGAAAAATGGGCACTTCTGCAGTCAAAAGGGAATCTTTTCATGTATTTTACTATCTTTAGCTCTATAATTAAAGAACTTTGGTTTCTTACATAGCAAACTTTTCTTCCGCTTTAAAAACAATGTCACTAGAATAATCTTGGCCGGGGGTTGGGGGGCTGCCACCTAAAAACTGTCACTGTTTCCATAAGGTGGCAGCTTTAAGTCTCCTTCTTTCATTTCTGCACAGCAATGCAGTACAAAGAATGCTGGCTGCCCCCTCGCAGCAAATGACCACATTAAAATTCATTCTCTCCTTTCGTCTTTTTACTGTTTATTTTACAAACAGAGACACTGTGTCTGAACACTCCAGTGGCTCAAAGACATACTTTTCTAGTGAAACCTAACTACTTTCCACTTCCATATCTGAAAATGAAGCAAAGTCTTCCTTCAAAAGAATTTTCATCCAAATGCATCTACTTTCCAGCGGAGGTGGGAATCACACCCACTCATCCAAAATCCATAAACCCACACCTCTTTTCCAAAGCCCCATGTGATGCAGATCTCCCTCTGAGAAAGAAAGTTAAAACTGAGAATTCACGAATGAGTGCTAAGGTCAGGGAATAAGCAAGCTATTCTATTCTTCATGAATGCGAATTGAACTCACACCCTCAAGAAAACATGGAGGCATTTGGGGACCATTTCTTTAAAGATCAAAGGACAGGCAAGGATCTCCTAAACAGGACACAAAAAAGCACTAGCCAAAAAGGCAGATGGATAAATTGGACTTTATCAACATTAAATACTTGTGTTCATCAAAAGATAACAATTTAGTAAATCAAAACTACAATGAGGTACCACCTCACACCAGTCAGAATGGCCATCATCATTAAAAAGTCTACAAATAACAAATGCTGGAGAGGGTGTGGAGAAAAGGGAACCCTCCTGCACTGTCGGTGGGAATGTAAGTTGGTGCAGCCACTATGAAGAACAGTATGGAGGTTCCTCAGAAAACTAAAAATAGAGCTACCATATGATCCAGCAATCGCACGCCTGGGCATATGTCCAGACAAAACTATAATGCAAAAAGATACATGCACCCCTATGTTCATAGCAGCACTATTCACAATAGCTAAAACGTTGATACAATCTAAATGTCCATCACCAGATGAATGGATAAAGAAGGTGTGGTACATATATGCAATGGAATACTACTCAGCCATAAAAAAGAACAAAATAATGCCATTTGCAGCAACATGGATGCAACTAGAGATTATCATACTAAGTGAAGTAAGTCAGAAAGAGAAAGACAAATATCATATGATATCACTTATATGTGGAATCTAAAATATGGCACAAATGAACCAATCTACAAAACAGAAACAGACTCACAGACATAGAGATCAGAATTGTGGTTGCCAAGAGGGAGGGGGGTGGGGGGAGGGATGGGTTGGGAGTTTGGAACTAACAGATGCAAACTATTATACATATTGGGTTGGCCAAAAAGTTCGTTCGGGGTTTTCGTAAGACATGCGTACAGAAAAACCCAAACGAACTTCTTGGCCAACCCAATAGAATGTATAAAAAACAAGGTCCTGCTGTACAGCACAGGGAACAATATCCAATCTCCTGGGATAAACCGTAATGGAAAAGAATATTAAAAAAAGAATGTACATATGTGTAAAACTCAGTCACTTTGCTGTATAGCAGAGATTGGCACAGCATTGTAAATCAACCATACTTCAATTAAAAAAAAGGTTTAAAAAAAGATAATTTAAAAAGTCAAGGAGTAAGTAAGCTACAAATGGGAGGAGATATTTGCAATACACATACCTGAGAAAGTACTTATATCTAGAATATATAAAGAAATACAATAAGTCAATAAGAAAAACAGAGTATTCAATTAAAAGTAAGCAAAAGCCTTGCAGAGGCAACTCACAAAAGATCTAAATGATCCTATAAGCTACGAAAAAGCACTAAACCTCACTTTTTATTGCGAAAATGCAAACACTGAGATAACACAGTGACACCCCATCAGAATGGCTGAAATCCTAAAAGACTGATGATGTCAACTGGGGCCACCGGACTCTCATACACTGCCAGTGCACACAGTGTCACCATTTTGGTTAAGTGCTTGTCATTTTCTATAAAACTAAATATATAGCTGCCTTGTGACCCAATGATTCTCTTCCTAGGCATGTATGCATGAGAGACGAAGGTCTCCAAATCCTGTCTCAGGGTCTGCTCCTGTGGGGACCCAAAGGAAGACCCCTCACTCCAGCATAGACTAGCAGTTCGGGGAAAGGGTTCTGGAGTCAGAAGGACCTAAAACTAAATTCAGGCTCTTCCAATACCAGCTGTGTGGTCTCAAACAAAGGATTTAGACTGGAGTTTCTTCATGTGTAAAATGGCGATAATATTGGAGCCAACTCACAAGGGTTCTGAGGCTGCAATGAGTTAATGCACACAGGGCACTTTTCACAATGCTTGGCCTGTTGTCAGCACTTCAAAGTGCTCAATGTTACTGTCATCAGCATCATCAAAGTTTGGAATCATATGTTATGTTCATTCTGCAATACAGAAAAGGCAAACTATTTCTAACATTTTATGTACATAGCCCTTCTGTTTTTGCAGAATGTTTAAAGAAGTTCATCAGTGGCTCTACTTGGAACCATAGATGTTGGGGAAGGTAGATCTTGGGACATCTGATTGTAGCAATAACAGAAAATAAATGCTGAAACACTGGTTGAAAAGATTCCATTTCACTTATCTGTTTCTCCACAGAGACCACACACTGTGAGATACTTGTAAGATTAGGTTATTTTCTGGAAGAGCAAATTTACCTCATCTCTCTCAAGAAGACTGATTTATTCCACAAGTTTATCCCAGGCCAACCAAATTTAAGCAGACTAATTTAAAGCTACATTTGAGTAGAACTAAATTCCTTTCATGAACACTTTTCAGCTTTTCTGATGAGCACATTTTATGTTGGAGGTTGCTCACCTTGTCTTTACTATTACATTCTTGCCTCCTTTGTTTATTGGCATAAGGGAAAGATTATAAGCCTGCTGAACATTTTTTCTTTTTTATGTCTTTCATGTGTTCTTTTCAGATCAAGAATGTGATATGTCCATTTAGAAACTGCCTACCTGCAGGAAAGAAAAATTTACAATAGCTGACACTTTTTGTGCAGCCCCAAATAAACAGTAGGTAGCCTTCCTGGGAGTGGATGTGGATAGCAGGCATGTCATTTGAGAAACAGCACATTAGGTCTCTTCTCTCTGTCTCTCTGTCTCTCTCTGTCTCTCTGTCTCTCTGTCTCTCTCTAACTTCCGTTGGAATCACCTGGAGAGGATCTCTGCTGGGAGTATATGATGGCCGCATTACAAACCAAAGACAAACAGGAAGCTCAAGTCACAGAAGGATGAGCAGTCAGCTGTTAAGCTCCGGGCTCAGACTTGGGCCCCTACAACTCAACACTGTACTGTTCCCAGTGACCCTAGACACATGACTTCACCCCTCCAAGCCATGGTTTTCTCCTCGGTAATGTAGAAGTAGCAACAGTGCCTGCCTCACAGAGTGGTCAGGATGCTTAAATGAGATATTGCTGGTCAAATGCCACCAGACCTGGTTTCAAGAAGCTGTCACTGCTACAACTATTCAATCCAGATTGGTTGACGCTTTGGGAAGGTGAGACCACCACTTTCTAATTTAGTGGCAGCATTCATTCATACTACATATTTTTGTTGTGGCATGAGTTCTTTTTCTTTGTGATAATGTGGAGTACATATCAGTCAGAAGGCATTCTGGGGCAAGGGACCAAATGCTCAGCCAGGGATGGCTCAGATGATAAGAATATCTAGTTGTATCACATGTTTAGAAGTCCCTAAGTAGGTGGTCCTGGGTTTGCTGGCAACACAGTCAAGTCATCTTTGCCCAGGCACTTTCCATCGTTCTGCTCTGCCATCCTTAACTTCTCTCCCTTAGGTAATCACCTCATGGTCCCAAGATGGCTGCTGCAATGCCAGCCACTTCAACCATATTCAATGGCAGGAAGCACAGCAGGGCCAGGGCAATAAAGAAGAATCTCTTCATGTGACCCTTTACACAACTTCCTTTCCTTTATCAAGGAAGAAAATTCTTCCCTGAAAGCTCTGCTGACCTCCCTCTGACTTATTGACCAGAACAGGGTCACTTGGCACGCCTGGCTTCAAGGGAGGCTGGGAAAGCACATATCTGGATCATCCAGGCCTTTGTAGCAAGAGAAAAGCATTGGCAAGGGCTTTGGTGTAGCTGACCAATAGTTTCTGCTATAGGGTGTTGGACTGTGGTGCAAAATTGGGGATATCCAGCCCTATGCAGCTGAATGAACCAGGAATTGAGAAGAAATGTGGCACAACCAGACTTCCCAGTTCCCCCAGCCTTCCTGCTAACTTCCAGTACAAGCCTGAGCAAGCACCTCACCCTTCTGAGCATCCCCTGAAGAAGGAGAGGCTTCGAGCAACCTCCCAAAGAAACAACAGGAAGTCATGCCATTGGTACTTTCAACCACATAAGAAAGGGAATAAAGATTATTGGGCAGTGAAGTACTGATTTATCCCATTAATTACTGAGAGAGTGAGCCCGTTAAGACTTTCAGAAGGAGGGATTCTCCGTAAAGCTGGGCGGGGCATGCAGGGCAAAGAATGCTTTTGACACAGAAGAGGTCTGAGCTATGTGTTAAAGGGTGGGTTGGTCTGGAACAGTCAAGAGAAGAGGGAATTCCCAGCAGAACGGGGTCAACAGAAGGGTGGAGGTGGGAAGCCCAATGTTTACCTGGAGGTCAGTAAAGAGGCAAACTTAACCTAAAGCCATGTTTTCAGCAGCCTGTTCTACCCCAAACTAGTCACTCAAGATGTTACAGGAAGGACAGGGTTCTGGGGTATGTTACATTAGGAGACATCTGATACTCTAGCCCAACGCATCCAATGAAAATACAATGCGAGCCACCTAAGCAGTTTAAAATTCTGTAGCAGACACGTGAAAGAGGTAAAAAGAAACAACTCACTATGCCCCAGATATTGTCATTTCATTATGTAATCAATATAAATAATGAGAGATTTTGCATTCTTCTTTTTCATACTAAGTCTTTGAAAGCCAGTGAGTATTTACACCTACAGGACACTGCAATTCAGACCAGCCATATTTCTAGTCAATGGCCACACGTGGCTGGTGATTCCCGCATCAGAGGGAGCAGCTCTAACTCCATGCGGAGAATGACGTGCCACGGCCTCTCCCTTTGTCTTCTTTCTTTTTTTTCTTAGCACTTCTTGCTGAGAAGCAGTGTTGTAGGGAGCTCATAGCAGGAACTGCCAGCTAACACGCTGCTTCTGGTGCTTTCCCCCGAAACACCCCCATGGCAGGAAGAGCAAGCTAGGACCTCGGAGGGGGTGGAAGGAAAGTATCTGCACTCTTCGCTCAAGCCAGTCTGCTGCCAGTATGGAATTTTCTTTGAAGTCTTCTGTTTCACTGTAAAAATTTATGGAGATTTTACACCCTACTCCAAAATATAGACGTGTTTGCTTGAATATTGAAAATGTTTTGGATTACTTGGCGTCTAGGAAAAATCGAAGCTTACCATGTTTATGTTGTAACTCTCTCTGCCCATTCCATCTACCCTTGGGGTTATGGACCCCCCAATTTAAGATGCACAGGATTACCTGATCTCCAAGTTTCTTTCCAGCTCTGGAAGCCCAAGACTTTTTAAAAAATTAAGTTGGAGAGTCTGCTCCCTTACATTTAGGCAATCCATGAGCCTGTGTAAAGTTTGTTTTTTTTTTTCCTTAACCGTTCTGATCTAGGATAACTCACTAGCTGGGAGGCTTTAGGTATCAGATCTTCCAATTGTTCCCTTTTCTCTGCTAGTAACTCTTCCCATTCATGCTGAAAATAATCCCTAGGTCTCCCAGAACTATCCCCTAAATATCCCCTAGAACTGTCCCCTGAAAGTACCCCCAGAAGATGCTTCCTCCTGGAAGAGAAGTGGTTCTTCCTGAAACTACTTGTGAAAAATCAACATTTAGACAGACATTCCAATATCATTACAATTTCTAGTCTTTATGAGAGGTGCTATGTTGCCACTAACTAAAGTGGTAAATTTTGTAATTATTACAAAAATTTTATATATAAATATATTATACATTTATAAATATTATTATATTTATTATATATAAAATATAAAAATGTTAATGTTCCTCCCATCCGTGGTGGGGTGTGTGTTCCCTCCTCTTGAACCTGGGGGGAAGTTTGTGACCGTCTCAACCTGTAAAGCACTGGTGGAAGTGACCACCAAGACTAGACCAAGAATTCTTCCTCCTTGCTGTGAGGAAGCCCAAGCAGCCACAGGGAAGACCAAGCACAGAGATTCTGGCTGAGGGAGCCTAATGGGGTCCAGTTAACAGCCAGCCTCGCACACCAGACAGGTGAGTGAACCAGCCTTCAGGTATTTCCAGATCCCAGCCATCAGGTATCCCCCAGCTGTCAAGCCTCCCCAGCTGACACTATACAGAGCAGAGCAGAGCTGTCCCCACAGAGTCCTGCCCAAATCGCAGATTCATGAGCAAAAAATGAATAAATGCTGTGGTTTTAATCCACTACGTTTGGGTGGTTTGTTATGAACAGCCTTCAGAGTCAGGCAGACCCGACTCTGGGTCAGGTCTGCCCCTTGCTCTGCAATCTCCCCACCACGCACACACACACCAGTCACACCCGCATCACACACCACACACACACACACTTGCAAACAGTGCTGAGGGCATGCAGTTGAACTTACAGAGGACGGGGCATTTTTGGTGAGGCCCCCAGCTCACATCTAAGTGAGACCCAGTAAGTCATCAGCAGCACCAGAGTTAGTAAAACTGTGATCGTGAAGGGAGCTTCCCCTGCGTTCGCCCCGAGCTGGCTCTGCTCTGAGCACTTCTCCTAGACAAACTCATCCAACCCACAGCGGCCTGAAGCCCGGAGGACTCTATCTCCCCATTTCCCAGGAAGGCGTGTTGACCAAGGCCACGCGGGAGAGGAGCAAAGGGACCCTGGCCTCTCATCACCAGTTTCCTCCCGAGGTTTGTCAGCAAAGCCGTCCCAGAATGGAGCCGTGAGGGGTGTGGCTGTGCACCCATATGGTTTGCTGCAGAAATTCATGACCCAGGGTGTCCAAGATCCCATGGGGCTGTTAATGATATACAATATAAGCACTGATTAAGTTCTGAAATCTAACAAATTCTGAATTCTGAAACAGATCTGGCTCCCAGGGTCTGAGATAAGGGACACAGATAAGAAACCTGTGGGACAGATTGTTTGGATCATGAGTCCCAATTGTGGACAATTAAAGAACAATAAGCCCGCTCACATTCATGGGGGCTTATTCATGGGGGCTTATGCATTTCGCACAGATTATCTCATTACTGCTCACATCCACCCGGGGGTCAGCAAACCGGGCCCACACGGCCGCAGAAACGCTGTCCAGCCTCCAACCACGCTCTGCTGGGGGGTCAGCAGGCTGACCGCCTGTGAGGGTGGGATGCACGTTCGCAGCCTTGGCACCTATCGGGTTTCCCAGAGCCAGCGCCCTCCCTCGCTGGTGCCGACATCAGGCTCCACGCTAAGCACCAGATTAGAGCTGTTTGTCACGGGATTTGCAGGGCTTTCCCCAGCAGGCGAGAGAGCCAGCATTTCCCCAGAACGCTAATACAGCTGGCTGTCGGGGGCTCCCTCAGGCAGTGAGCACATGGCTAGGCTTGGGGATGGGGACAGACAGGATGGGGGAGGGGAACAGTCGAGGGGCCCCTCTGCCAAAGAGGAGGACGGGGACCCTTGCCCCTGACAAATGCTCTGTGCTTCCAACCCTGGGGTTCTCTGCCACTTCGCTCCTGAAATGCCGTGCCTCTTGCTAAGAGCTTGGTTCTCAAGCGCATGGATCTGGCTGGAATCCCAACCCTGCTCTTTACTCTGGGACTTTGGGCTAGGCACTAAAAGTTGTTGTGCCTCAGTTTCCCCATCGATGAGGTGAGGATGTTAACAACTGCAAGTACAGACGTGATAACAAGTGAAGGAAGCCAACAGGCCATGTGATTCACAGATATGCAAGTTCCACAAAACTCATGGCGATACAAGTTGGGATGGTGACAAGCTGGGGAGATGGGCATCTACCAGGAAGGTCCGAGGGGACCCTGAGGGCGCTGTGAATGCTCTGTGTCTTGACCTGGGTAGTTGCCGCACAGGGTCGGGCGGTGGGAACGCCTGAGTTAATAACTCACCGAGCCGTGCACTCAGGTGCGCTGAATTGCATTGAAGCCATGCCTCAATGAAAAGGAAAAAGTGCCAGCACATCGTAAGGGCTCGAAAGATAGCAGCTCAAAAAGCATTTGTGTGTGGCCTGGGCCCACACCACCTCGCTTCAACCAGCAAGCAGACCAGCGCCTGGGAAGGTCCTGGCGATTTCCCACCATTAAGTCTTTACCATTTTTCTTAAGTAGGGTTCTTTCTGTTCAGTTTGGATGCGCCTGCAGCCTTCTCTCTGATTACGGTATTTTTTTCTTTTGAGAGAAAAGAGAAATTGGGGAGTAGAGGGCAGGACAGAGGGTAGAGCGAGAGAGTTGGGACAGGGCCAGTGGAACCTTCCAAGACATGGTGTCAGCACACGCACCCTGGGGTTTCCTCTGTGTGCTCCTGGGCTCGATTTTTCCGTGAAGCCCCACATTCCAGGAGGGGACCTTCAGCCTACCCAAATGCAGCTCCATGGTCAAGGCTGCCCCCCATTGCAAGACCATGGCAGGTCCGAGACATGGCACCGAGATACAGCAGATAATGGTTGTAATTTGTCCCAGAACAGAGTCTGCTCAGAGTGAGGCCCGGAACCTTCCCTCCCTCCAGGCCAAAACACCTCCTGCGGATTCTTTAAACACTGCTATGTTTGTCTAGAAGGGTAGCTGAGGCTTTGCTGAGGCTGATGGTTTTTAGTGGACTTACTTCTCACCTCCCAAGAGGAGGTCTCTGTCTCCTCTCTGCAGGTGGCCCTGGCAAGGAGAAAGCAGGGGCATGGGAGACACTGGACCTGCCGCCCCCTGCCTGAACTCACTGGCCATCCAGGAGGGGTATGGCTACCTAGACATGGCTGGCCATCTCGAGGCCCTTAACTGGGTCATATAGGCAAAGTCCCTTTCGCTCTGCAGGGTAACATGGTCATGGGTTCTTGGCATCAGTGGACGTCTTTGGGGGAGTGAGACATCTTGCTCACCACACTGAATGTGTGTAGACTCAATCTGTCCAAGGAGAAAGAACTAGCTTGAGCCTCAAAAGGTTTGCACCAGTTTATGTTCCAGCCGGCAGAGCACGAGGGTCCCTATTTTCCCACACTCCACCTTCCTTCCTTTCAACCCCTCCACCTTCTCCCAGAGAGGCCTGCTCAGTCACATGAATCTACACCCTGAATACTAAAGTGAACCCAAATATATTATTGCTCCCCCCCCCAAAAAGTAACATCAAAAGTAAAACAGCCCAATTAACAACATCTCTTCTGAAAGCACCACTTTGTGAAAAACCAAAATGTTGAGAAATAACTATTTTGCAGTCATGAAATGAATCTTCCAGAGTCCCACTTTTAAAACTAAAATCTCAGATTCCACTTCAGAGGCATTGGAATGAATCTCCTCCCGTGGTTGGAGTGAATTCCAGAAGTGACAGATGTCTTAAGGATAAAACTTAAAAGAATACAGCAGTGTTTTTAAAAGGCTATTTGTCCACCCTGAATCTAACCCTGAACTATATGTAGAATAACAGACATAAATGAGATCAGCACAATCAGCAGGGAAAGTTAACAAATGATCATGAAAAATTCGATACTGTGTGCAGTGATAGTTCAGGGGCATGTGCCTGTTAAAATTTACCAGACTTTAATGTCCCTTCCACAGGTAATCAAAAATAAATACAATGACATTCTGTATTTGTCAACAAAAAGAGAGCCCTGCTTAGCTTGACATCACCTCTGTGTCCAAGACCCAGGAGAGTCCACTCTATTCATCTCGGAGGATAATCACCTGTGAGATAAACGGCCGTCTTATAAAACACAATAAAATACAATACCCAGTGCTGGCAAGGATGCAGTAAGACAGCGGCCTCGTGCCCTACCCCGTGGGAAAAGAAAGCAAATTGGCAGCCAGTCCCAAGAGCCTTGACAACACTTGGACACTTTGATTCTTTAATTTGTTCTGGCCAACTGTCCCAGGGAAATAATTCTAAATACTTCACATAGGAAGTGCTGAAGAAATAGCCACTGGGTTGAACTGAGCTGGACCTCAAGGCAACCAGGGGGCTGGAAGAGGAGGAGGAGAGTCCGAGGTGAGCTTTGGGTATGACTCACACACCCTTGAGGGAAATAACCAAATGTGAGAGCCCACAGGAGGGAGAGCAGGTCCAGGGCTGAGGAGGGACATTCCTTCCTGCCTGGTGGGTGGCCGCCCTGTTGTCACCCCTCTTCCCTCCATTGGAGCCCCTCCCAAGGTCTCCTCTTCCCACCATGTGGAAGGGTCACCGCCACTACTTTCCCGCAGAGCAAATCATAAACACCAGAGAGAGAGGGAGGAGGCGAGGGAGAGAAGAGCCTGGGTCAGAGAAAGGGGGAGGGGGGAGGTTGCAGGGAAGTATGGGAATGATGGGGGGGCTCCACAGCATTTAGAAGCACGAGGCCGGAGCCACGAGCAGGAGCTCAGGCTCTGCTGGAGAAAGCTGCTAACACGTGTATTCTGATGCAGTGACCACACCAGACTCCGGTCCTCACTTGATGGACCTGATCGGGGTTAACTGCCCATTTAATCAGAAACAATGCAGAGTGTGCCGCTGGCAGAGGGACACAAGAGCATGTTCCTGCACCCTGCTGCCTGGAACACAAACACAGTGGCCGCCCCCCCTTGCTCCTCGGGCCACACCTTTAGGTGGCAGAGTGGTGAGCAGGAAGGAGCCTTGACCCCTGAAGACTCTGTGGAGCAGAGGCACCCACCGCCCCAAATGGCCACCCCAGGACTCCCATTACATGAGAATGAAATCAACATCCGTCATTTTTAAGCTGTTTTCTTTTCCAGCTTCCACCATACATAGCTGAGTCTAATCCTAAGTAGCAGAGTGACCAGGAGATAACAAAGATATTACTTAATGTCAAAACATCAGCATTCTAATTATATTATAATTTTTAATGATGTACAATTATAACATCGTATCACTCTTAGACCTGGGCCCCCACCCTGGAACCCACACCTCAGGGGGTCCCACATTTTGGAGCACAGCCCTTAAAATTTTCTAAACTCCCTCCAGTGGCTGGAACCAGACAGGAAGGCAGTGCCATCCAGGTAGGACACCCCAATCCAGGATGGGACCCATCTGAGCCTTGGTCCTCATTCCCTCCCACTCTCCCACCCTCTACCCAATAGGAGAGGTCGACCAAATGCCCTGAGTTTTGGTACTTGTGCCTATGGGTCATCTGGGGTTCTATGGCCACTGGTGCCAGTCTGGTGTCACCAACTGATGCAGTATATTTTATGCAGGATCACAGGAGACTGGGCCACTAGAATGGACTCTGATTTGGAGTCATTCAAACTGTTTATTAAGACAAGAGCCCTGCAAAAAGTATCTGCCACGGACTTCCCTTGTGGCGCAGTGGTTGAGAATCCGCCTGCCAACGCAGGGGACATGGGTTCAATCCCTGGTCCCGGAAGATCCCACATGCCGCAGAGCAACTAAGCCTGTGAGCCACAGCTACTGAGCCTGTGCTCTAGAGCCCGTGAGCCACCATTACTGTAGCCCACGCACCTAAAGCCTAGGCTCCGCAACAAGAGAAACCACCGCAATGAGAAGCCCGCGCACCCCAACAAAGAGTAGCCCCCGCTCGCCGCAACTAGAGAGAGCCTGCGTGCAGCAACGAAGACCCAACACAGCCAAAAATAAATAAATAATTTAAAAAAATATATGCCTGGAGCCCCACACATCCTAGGGGCAGCCCTGTCATTATTATTATTGAGTGCTAATAATTACTGCTAATAACAAATAGTCTCTGTCAATCCAAACTCCACAGCAGTAAAGCTAACCCCTCCTGCAAAAGTTGAGGGACTTTAGGACCAACGTCCTATAGCCAAGCAGGGGCCAGCCCATCAGTGTCCCACAGGATTCCACTCCTGGGGGAGTAGAAACCCACCCACCACCTTCCCTCCCAACCTGCCATCCTGAAGGCTTCTCAAAAACGCAAGCAGCTGCTGCCCTCTCTCTCTCTCTCCCCCCATCTCTATTTAAAATGCCTGCCTAGAGTCCAGCAAACACCGAGGAAGTATGGGCACTTCCAGGAGCAGCAAGGCTGACAAGGTGTCCGGGGCCCTGCCAGGCACCGAGAGCTCCACACGCTGACCATTTCGTCACAGAGCCACCCTGTGAGTTAGGTTGCTGAGTGTGCCCGGTTTACAGCTGAAGGGACCGAGGCAGAGGGCCCACGCAGCATTAGGACGTGGAGAAGCCCTGACTCAATTCGAGGCTGTGCCTGGATGCAGAGCCCCACGTGGAGATCAAGGAGGGAGGGAAGAAGAAGGTAAAGCAGACGGTGCAGGCAGTGAACAGAATCACGTTGTTCAGAACATTTTGTCTAAGGAGAAAAAGGCTGTAATGGTGCCCTCAAACTCACTTTACATTAGAGTTCCCGGGGGAGGCTATTAGCCTTCCATCCTCAGACCCCAGCCCGGGAGACTGCCTGAGCAGGTCGGGGGCGCCTGGGAACAGGTATTTTCACTCCTGGGTGATTGTGCCGAGCCACCAGATGTGATGGTCTCTAAATGCACCCCCTCCAGCATTCGGGCCCTTCCACCACCTCTGGGGAGACAGGCCCCTCCCTGCCTCCCTAACCCAACACAGGCAGGCTTCCTGTGCCTTGTTTTTATATTACAGATAAGGAACCTGAGACCCAGAGCGGGAGAGGGCCCAGGCCACCATCATCCCGCGGGTTACTGATGAAGCTCACTGCTCTCGGTTCCCTTGCTCCGGACTTTCCGCTCCAGTCCAAATGCCCTCAGGGCTGTTTCTCTCTGCCATAGAGAGCAGCCTCCGCTACGAGCATGAACGCCAAAACATAAAAACAGACAAGGAAAAGTGCCCCACAAGGGTGCCCGCCGTGTCCTCCTAGGGGAGTCCAACCTGACAAGCAGCCCCATCATTAAACCACCACAGTCCTCGCCAGCCCGGCAGCTGGGGATGTGTTCTCAGGCAGGCACCTCCCAGCGAAGGTGATGGCAGTGGTGCCCATGGGGGCAGGGGCTGCCTGGGACACATGGGCCCATCCAGCAATCTGTTTCCAATTCCCTGACGCAGGGGTGATTTATCCTCCTCACTCGGCTGCCGCAGGCTCCGCATGCCTCAAGGATTACACGCTGAGTGAACTCTGTCGGGTGCAGGACAACGCGTTCCATTGTTCCCCCCGCCTTTCCAACGCCCTGATTGGCAAGAAAATGTCTCTGAGAGATGGATGGAAAAAAAACATTCCCCAGGCCGAGGTCTCCCCATCAGACTGATTAGCTACCAGCGCTGAGGTGGCTCTTTGCAAGACTGGCAGACTGGGGTCTTTTCTGTTGCCAGAAAGGCTCTCTTCTCCCTCATCAGGAAATTAACTTCAAAATGAAGTGGGGCCCAGGGGACTGCCCACCTCGACTTCCCAGGGCAGGTCAAACTGCAAATACTCCACCTATCACTGTTTGTTAGTATAATTGTTACTATTACAGTTTATTGAGCATTTACTACGTGTCAAACCTTGCGCTAAGCTATGTAATTATCCTGACGGCAGAGAATACGTATAAGGCACTCACTATACGTCTGGCACTGTGACTAGCGCCTTCCTCCTCGTTCAACCCTAACCACACAACGCTGGCCCCGTTTTACAGCTGCCCTGGCTCTTCCTTGGCCAGCAGCACAGTGAGGAGTCTGAGAAGGGATCTGCCCGCTTATTATCACCGAGTGCTGGTCATCACCGTGGCATGTGTACCACTGCGCTGGATAAATGATGTCACCGGCACAACAGGTCCATGAGGGTGAGCACCAGGGCCATGCAGAAGGCTTTCCCTTGTGTGAAGGGCCTGGGCCAGTCACTGAGCAAAGGGGACCGGTGGAGGTGTCAGGGATGAAGCAGAACCGAAACTGACGGAGGAGATGGGATACAAGAAATGGAAGTGTCAAAAGGGGAAGATGTGTCAGGCCCAGGAAGAGCAGAGGCAGAAAGGGAGAGGCAAGAGGTAGCCAAAGCAAGAGGTTGGATAGAAAACTGTTCCCTGTCTCCTGTTTTCCGCATTCGGAACTCTCCTTGTGAAACGCCCCAGCCTGCCTTTTCCAGCCTCAGAAAATGTTGCCAAAAGTTCACTGCAGGAGAGGCACTCATACAAGTGAGTAAACGCCTTTTAAGGATGGCAATCACTTGTCACCCATTCTTCTCACTCTGTCCTGGTCAGACATCACTAGTCAACCATGGGCCCCCTAGAAAGTCTCTACCAATCGATCAGAGTTTGTGCATGAAACAAAACCCATTTGCTATAACTGCTTGGCTCAGGTGATTTTCCTCCTTAATCCCCTCTTATGTTATTTTTTTTGTACTTTTTTTTAAATTTTATTTTATTTATTTTTGGCTGTGTCGGGTCTTCATTGCTGCACGTGGTCTTTCTCTAGTTGTGGTGAACGGGGGCTACTCTTCATTGTTGTGCACCGGCTTCTCGTTGCAGTGGCTTCTCTCGTTGCGGAGAATGGGCTCTAGATGCGTGGGCTTCAGTAGTTGTGGCTCGCGGGCTGTAGAGTACAGGCTCAGTAGTTGTGGTGCACGGGCTTAGTTGCTCCACAGCATGTGGGATCTTCCCAGACCAAGGATCGAACCCATGTCCCCTGCGTTGGCAGGCGGATTCTTCACCACTGCACCACCAGGGAAGCCCGCCCTCTTATGTTATTTATGGTCATAGCTTTCTGTCCTTTGGACCACCGAGCATGGTCCCATGGCCTCATGCAACAGCCTCCAGGCAGATCTCCAGGCTCTGTAGGAGCACTGTCCCAGAGTGCAGGTTGTCTTCTCTGAATTACACAGTTGGCATCTCGAAGCACAGTTGTGTTTGAAGGCTTTCGGACCAAATGCTGCCTTCCCTGTGACCCATCTCTCTCCATTAGAAAGGTATGTGTATGTCACAAAAAAACAGAAACCAAGACAGGACTGTCTAGAGGCTGGAGAGACCCAATACCAGACCCAGCAGACCCTCAGGCCAAACAGAGCTACCCATGTGGTTCCACCGACATGAAGTCTCTGGAATTGGACCTTCCTAAGTTTCCACCATCAGAGTCCCTTTGCTGTTATCTTCCAAGCAGCTCCACTGAAATGGAAAACTGCTGCCCAGGAAACAACCTATGAACCTATTCATACCTGCCACCTCAAAGCTTTCTCAGTCTCCGTAACAAAAGCACACGCAAGCTTCAGCTAGGAATACAGAATAAAAGAATAATAATGAACAAAAAAGCAGAATGATTATAAGAAAAGATGAAGGGGAGCTCAGTGCATCCTGGGCAGTGGCCCAGGGCCCTGTGCTCAGAAGGGCCCTGGGCTTGGTTCAATGTTCTGATATCGCCATCTTGAAATTCTTAACAATCTTATTTTTTACCAGCTCAGTCCTGCCGGAGACCTTGAGGAGATGGTGTAGGACATGCCTCGGCACAGCCCCCTCTGACAGGTGAGGAGTCTGGGGTATTCATCCTCCACCTCCGTCCATCACTGACTGAGGACCCCCAGCATCTCTGGTCTGCCCAGGTGTGGGCTGAGAGGAGCTATCAGGGGAAGTTTGGGGTACCTGCAGAAGGTCATCAGCATGCACTGGGAAGGTGGGCACCAAGGGCATGAGGGCAGGGCAGTGGCAACCTCAGGCACTGTGAATTACAGAACTAGAGTATGGGTAACTAGGACGGTTTACCTATAATAACACCAGGGAGAAAACTGTACCTAGCTGCAGCCTTCTAATTCTACACAGAGCTTAAGTGCTGGTGTGAGCTAAGAATCCCAGAGGCTCAGGGGTCCACCCTTTCATTCCACAGATTCATGAACACACAGAGCACAGCATCCCTCTCCACAGCTCTCTGTCTTGGATTATGACACAGCCCTTCTTAAAACTTAGAATGAGATGCAAACTCGCCCCCACGGCCTACAAGGCCAAGCACTCCATGACCTGTGCCCCTCACTCACTGTGCTCCAGCTGTGCTGGCCTCTCCTCACACCAAGTCCCTTCCCACCTGTGGGCCCTTTTAGAAGCTTTGCCCTCAGCCTGCAAATGTTCATCCGTCTTTCTCCCCTTCATGTCTGGATTCTCGTCATTCTTCAGGGGACAGCTCAGATGTCACCTGCATATAGAGGCCTTCCCAGACCAGTTAGTCCCCTTCCCTTAATTTCTAGCATGGCTCCCTGTCTGTATCCTCTAGAGCAGTCATCAGAATTGGTTGTGAAGTTTTTATTTGCTTCCTCTCCAATCACCTGTCTCCACACTAACTGTACTCCATGAGGCAGGTACCATGTCTGTTTTGCTCACTGATGCGGTCCTAGAGCCTGGCACCATGCCCTGAGGCTCAATATTTGGCAAATGAATGAATGATTGTGACTTCCTGAAGTTCTCTGCCTTCAAGGGGAACATCCGCTGGTCACCACTAACATGGGAAATATTTCAGGCATAACTGCTGTCACATGTAGCAGCTGGACCCCAAGGACATCACAGGTTTGGGGGTTTGATGGCCCCCCAGAGACATCCACTACTAATCCCTGGAACCTGTGAATCTATTACCTCACAAGGCAAAGGGGAATTAACGTTGCAGACGGAAGTAAGTGTACTAAATCAGCAGACCTTCAAATGGTGAGATCATCCTGGATTCCACAGGTGGGCCCAGTGTAACCACAGGGTCCTTAAATGTGGGAGGTAAGGCAGAAGAAAGAGTCAGAGAAAGCGTTGTGATGACAGATGCAGGATCAGACAGATGCAACATTGTTGACTTTGAGGCTGAAGGAGGGGGCCACGAACCAAGGGATGCAGGCAACTCTAGATGCTGGAAAAGGCCAGGAAACAGATTCTCCTCTGGAGCCCCCAGAGGGAATCAGCCTTGCGACACCTTGACTTTAGCCCAGTGAAACCCACATCAGACTTCAGACTTCCAGAACAGTAAGAGAATTGACATGTGTTGTTCTCAGACACGAAGTTGATGGTACGTTGTTACAGCAGCCATAGGACACTCATAGAGTGTGGCAATGCTTTCTCTAAGAATCTCATTTGATTCTTGCAGCAGCCCTGCACAGCGGGAATATCAGTGCCCCCATTTTATGGATGAGGAAACTGAGGCACAGAGAGACTAAGTTGTTGCCCGGTTCCAGAGCAAATAGGTGGCAGAGCGGGCCTGTGCACGGGAGGTAGTCCCCGGAGTCCACCTGGTGCCCACAGTGGCTGCCTCCACAGACGGCTTTGGTGATAGAATGAGATAATAGGTGTGAACACTTAGCACAGCCCTGGCACATGGGAAACCCTCACCACGTGGGCCTGGCTGTGGTCAATAGCATGGGTCTGATTCCTGCTTAGAGGGCCAATGGCTGTCATCTTCTGAAATGAGCCTTCATGGCTTTCCATAGCTCCCTTGACCCCTGGGCTGGGCGCTGGTAAGCTGACCTGCTGCTGTACTGCACATCTACAGTTATGCTGTAATAAAAAAGCCGTGAGCTTGGGCCAGTGGCAGAAGGCCTGGGTTAGAATTTCCACCGGCACCAATGAGCACGTGCCCTATGTGAGGGTGTCATAGAGATCACCCACGAAGGCGCCCTGTCCCTCCCAGCACACGGCGGGTGTGTGCAACAGTGCTGTGTCTCTTCCTCCGTGCCTCTCTGACCCCCGCCGCCCTGTAAACTTGAGGAGCCCCCAAGGCTTCCTGCTCACCCCGACCAGCTGCACAGAAGTGGTCGAATCTCGCCCTGAACGTAGGGGAGCCTGGGTTTCCCTTGTCCTGTCCGTCTGTGAGTGGCTGCTTGTACGCTCCATCTAGCCCCTGCTCCAGGGCAACAGGACATGTGGACATGCAGATGGATGTCTCCTGAAATGATCCCTCTGGGAGGGCAGGCCCAGCTGTGTGTTCATCTAAGAAAAGGGCAGGCGGCCACGGAAAACAGCCCTGCCCAGCTCCCTCAGCGGCACAGGCATTCTCAAACCTTTGCTTCCTGCTGCCTCTCTCCCCCAGACCCTGGCGCCAGGTTTGCACTTAGCCCTGAAAAATGAGAAAGGGCTCGGCTGGGAAGCCAGAAGCAATGGAGCTCTGTAAAGGGGCCCTGAATTTTTAAAAAGTTAAAAATTAAATGTAAATCATCAGTGACTTGGGAAAAAACATTTCTCTCCAATCCAGAGGTTCTTAACCTTTGGAGGAACTCGGACCCCCTTGAAAGTCTTATGAAACTAAAGAACCCCTTCTTGGAATGTTTATGAACATATAAAATTTGCAGGATTACCAAGGAAACAATTATATTGAAATACTGTTATCAAACAATTTTTAATTGTAAATGTATAGTCAATATATGTGCTTTTTTTAGAAACACAGATCTCACAGAGACTCTAACAGCTTCTTTAACTCAAAGTAGCACTGAACTCAAATTATATTTCAAAATAGTAGCTGTGACTGTACTATGACAGGAAATATCTATGATTTCATTGGTGACAAAGTCACAGATTCTGCTAGCGCTACTGGCTTATTGCCTTTGACCATAACGAAAGGAAATGCTACATTTTGGTTAGACAAAATAAAGATGTAATATTTTTTCCTCCAGGTTTGCCAATCCCCTGAATTCTCTCCACGGACAGCTTGGTTATGCACTAGGAACCCCGGTGACAATCATGACAGTCACTCCTGGCTGCCACTTGGATCTCACCCAGAGAGTGAGCAAAAAGAAGGCACTCGGGATAAGCCTTCAGTACCTTCAAGCTAGTACATGAAGTGTAAGATAGTCTAAATTTCATGTTGGAAAACAAAAGAACACCCTCAAATGTGTGGGAGGGGTGGATTTTGAAATAGCTTTGGTGGTTATGTCTAGATACAGAATTTAGAGTAATTTTTTCCCTGTGTTCATCTGTCTTCTACATAAATATTATTTTTTTATTATTAAACATATAGTAAAAGCATTCACTGGGTAGAAATGACTGCAAACAGAGAGCTTTCATATTAAATTCTGCACAAAAGTACTGTTTACATTTTCCACAATGGACGCACATTACATTTTAAATTAAAAGCTACCAAAAATCATTAAGTTGTACACTTTAAATGGGTGAATCATATGGTATGTGAATTATATCTCAAAGCAGCTAAAATTTTTTAATTCACTGGTTTTTGGAGACTCTACTTGGATACACATGATTGATTGACTTGAATAACTACTTAATTAAAGCAAATCAATCAAACTTTAAAAAGAAAAAAACATAAGCCACTTGGGAAATGTAAAAATTGTTTGGATATTGGATGATATTAAGTAATGATTGTTAAATATTTTGGTGTGATAATATTATGACTGCGTTTAAGAGAAATGACTTGCATAGTAAGGATCATTTCTTTGTGTTATTTCCTGCAATGTGAGTAAATCTACAGTTCTCTCAATATAAAATTTTTAATTAAAAAAAAATGAGTGAGATCCTATTTTTCAGAGATACATACTGAAATAGTTACAGATGAAAAGATACAGTATCAGGAATTTGCTTCAAAATAATTCTGGCTTGGGGAGAGTGGGTGGAAGCAGAGAAAATAAGATTGGTGAGTTCATAACTGTTAACGATGGGTGACGGGCACGTGGGGCTTTGTTCTACTTTTGTATACATCTGAAATTTTCCATAAAACATTTGTAAAAGCTAACCTTAAAAAAAGTTGGGCTTCCCTGGTGGCGCAGTGGTTGAGAGTCCGCCTGCCAATGCAGGGGACACGGGTTCGTGCCCTGGTCCGGGAGGATCCCACATGCCGCGGAGCGGCTGGGCCCGTGAGCCATGGCCGAACCTGCGCATCCGGAGCCTGTGCTCCGCAACGGGAGAGGCCGCAGCAGTGAGAGGCTTGCGTACCGCAAAAAAAAAAAATTAATTGGATGGGCAATGATAATGAAGGTAATTCACACACAAAGTAATAAGGTATCTAGGAAAAAAAGTTTTGTGTTTTAAAAACTCAAGAAAGAAAGAATCACTGTCACTGTTCTCCTTTTGTTTTATAAGTTGAGGGGATTGTAAGTAACAAACCTATTATCCTTCCTCCCCCCACCAACGTAAACCACCCCAAAGGGGAAGGACGGCCTCACCCAGCATGCCATTTGCAGGCAGCAGGCTTCTGAGATGGCCCAGTGCGGGCAAAGGCGCCCTGGAATCAAGGTCCAGACCCAGGGTCCCAGGCCTACCTCAGCTGCAGCCAATCCCTTCCCCACTCCAAGCCTCAGTTTCCCCACTGTCCAAGTCAGGAATTTTGCACCAGAAGAATCTCTAGGCTTCCTTCCAGCTGGTATGCTCTGTGATCATCCGAGCTGTGTTTACTTGGGCTCTGGATGAGCAGGGATTGGGGCCCACAGGCCGCGCTCCATCACGCAGGCTCTGACATGCCCCTTGCCGAGATCCCAGGGAAGTCACAGGCCCCTGCCGCTTCCCAAAACACGGGCGTTCCATACCCTGCCGCGGGCCCAGCGTGCAAGGCTGGGCGGAGGTGTCCGCACATGTACTCATCCTGATGGCAAAGGGCCAGGCCAAGGGTGTTTACAGGGACCCTGCAGCGAGGGCAGAGGGTGTGAGCAGTCAGCCCCTCTCTGGCCTGGCCCGTGGACACCCCCTTCCTTTGGGCCTCACCCTGCCCCACCTTCTGGCACCCCCTGATTACACGATCGTTTTGCCAGCAGCTCCCTGGCTGTGACCCGGGCAATTGCAAACACATGGGACCTGGCTGTAGCCAAGAGTGACAAGTGCTGCGTGGTGTCACTGGCTGGCGATGAGGCCTGGACGAGGCATGGACCCCTTCAGAGTGCCCTTGACTCTCACGTAGCCAGATTCATACCCAAGTAGGCCCCACTTGTAAGCTGACACACGGATAGCGTGGCTCACCTTCTTAACGTACAGCCCTCCCCTGCCCTGCATTCAGGGACCCCAGCCCTCTGCCATTCGGGCTCTGGACACCCTGGCCCCAAACCACCATTTCAACCTGATCTCCAAACCTCTCCTCAAAGTGTCTTCCCTACGAATGAGTGCTCTCCAAAGTGAGTTCTATGGAAGCCCATCCTACAGGATAGTCGCAGTCGTCACGCCACTAAAAGGCTCCACGGTCAAAAAAGTTTGGCAAACACTGGGTTAAACCAATTTCAACATGTCTTCTGTGTATTCCACAGGCCTTCTCAGTGACTTTGCGATGAGCATTGTGAATTTGAACCAGGGGATGCCACGTTTTCTCTGCTGATTTGGCCCCAGAAGTTGTATGTTAATAGGCATCCTGGGGACCAATCATCCATGTACTTCAGGGAATTCTGCTCTAGACAGGCTGACCTCCACCGTCACCGGTATGATCGAGGGCTTTTGTGATATTCCAGCATTTTGCTCTTCATTCATTTGGAGTTGGCAGGTTTTTCCACAATCAAGCCCGTTCACCCTGATCTCATACTCTGACAACTGATCTTTGTATCAGGACTTTGCATGGACTATGAATTTGCATCCATCTGCTTGGACTCTTGTTCTGGTGACCCTCTAATGGTCATAGCTGGGGCCACACTTGTCCTTAGAGCATATATTTTCTGACCTTCCAAACTTTCAACCATTCAAGAAAATGTTATTGAGCACCTAGGACATGCACGACGACACTGCGGCAGAGGTACCCAGGCCCAACGGGAGAGCCACCAAAGCGCAGTGAGCCTCTAGCGCTGGTTTACACCTGCAAACATCCAGCCAGCGGAGCTACAGCAATAGTTTTGAAAATGACCAGAAGATGTTCCAAGGAAGTCAGGAGTCCCACAAGTCCAAAACCAGGGCAAGCAAAAAGAGGCAAGAGTAGGAAGCTACCAGTATTCTCAGCGGCAATCACGGCACCCTTCCCAGTATGGAGACAGAACGGTCAGAATCTGACCCCCAAGCCATTTCTGTTTAAGCCCCCAGTTTGTAGTCACTTGTTTCAGCAGCCCCAGAACACTCACGTGCACCCCTGAAGCTGACCACCAGGGAGCCCCCGATCCCTTCCTGGGCCTTCAACTCGCCTTTCCCCCCAAGGGGGGCTCAGCCCCTGCCCTGTCACGTGCTCTTCAGGACAGAGTCTCAGACACACCACGAAGAGCCAACACGTGGAGACTAAGTTGCCCACTGGGAGCTGTGTCCTAATTCCTACCTCTTGCTAAGGAATGAACCCCAAAGCCATGAGAGTGGGAAAGGTCTGCGGCCTTAGAAGGCACATAGCCCAGTGTTGCTACATGAGTGGACCAAGGACCTATGGCAGAGTGAAGAGGCTGGCAAATTCTATCTGGAAAAAGCAAGTGTAAAACTGGACAACATTATTAAAAGCAACAATGTCAGGGCTCTGGAAATTGAGCAAAGGCAGACAACAAACTAGGAGGAGCCTATTCTTGAAAAACAGCTTCGGCTTGGGGTACAATCACTGGGAATCTGTAGCCTTCTCACCTGAAGCTACTGCCACCCACCCCTCCCACACGCCCATCCCCCTTGGTCAGCAAGAAATGTGGCTTTACCAGCATGGGGCTGGCTTTGGAAACCAGCAGCTGAGCTGCCGGCGGGGGCACACTCAACCTAGGGCTGGGGTCAGCTAACAGCAGTGAGCTGGAAACATGCAAGGGAACCCCCAGCTCCCATGGCTGGAGGCTGTGATCTCATGGGGAAAAGCATCGAGGCAGCCAAAAGTTGAATGGGGATCCGGGAAAAGAGAGCAGCACAGAAGGTCAGGATAAGATCTCCCCTCATCCCTGCCTGTCTGGGAAATGAAACCAAGAAGCCCACTAGACAGCAAGAGCAAAGGAGGCTTGAGGATTGACTGAGCTGTGACCACGCTCCCCAACCACAGAGATCCACCCACGTACAATGGAAGCCTTTGGGCACAATGTTCTGTGCACAGCCTTGCAACCTTGGCCAAATTCACTGGCTGAACCCTGAGCTGTGCAGACACTAGGGGACACTAGGAGGTCAGGCTGAAAAATGAAAACAAGAATCAAGTGAGTCTGAGCAGAGCCATTGGTGCACTGCGGGGGAGATGGATTTCACAGTTCAAGTCCAAGAAAGTTACTTTAAAAAAAAAAAAAAAGCAAAAACAAAACAACTCTCTAAAATACAATTCAGAATCCAGATTTGCTGCAACATAGTATCTAAAATGCCCAGCACCATGGAGGGGCCCATGTGGTGGGGAGCTGAGGCCTCTTACCTAAAGCTCAGTATGGAGCCATCTCAGAAGTGGATCCCCCAGTCCCAGTCAAGTCTTCAGGTGAAAGAGCAGCCCCACCACCAACTTGATTACAGCCTCATGGGAGACCATGAACCAGACCCCCACCCAGCTAAGCTGCTCCTGAAGCCCTGACCCTCAGAAACCATGTGAGATAGTCAATGTTCACTGTTGTATTAAGTGGCTAAGTTTGGGGATAATTTGTTACACGGCAATAGATTACTAATACACCTGACTTCTACAGTGGGGATGGGGGTAGGGGAGAGGAAGGGCTATACTTTCCCCTTCAGTGTAGGAGATACGGAGTCTCTGGAAGAAATTTAAATTCAGTTCCACAAGCATGCATTAGGCTCCTGGGCCCACAGAAATAATATGTAGGCGACCACAATATTCTAAACACACAAAAAAGTCACCCACTGTTATCTCAATTTGCTCTTTCAAGTCTGAAGGATTTTTTTTTCCTTTCTACACAAAGCGATAATGGCAGGACCCCTTGGAATTCTCTTCCCCCAGATGGAAACAGTGGGGTTATGGATGTAAAGCAAGCTAAGGATTTATTCCTGGTGTCCATCAGTGAAATGAACACAGCCAGCCCTGAAAGGATTCCATGCTTCAGTGGCAACAAGAAAATCAAATAAAGCTGCACATGTTCCAAAGAGGGGGCCGCTATTAAAAACGTGGTGCTAATTAGCTCCCTTGTGTAATCATCCCAGGAGCGAGCAGGGAGGAAGGACAAGAGAATTTGGGTTCCACGAGGCAAATATTTAGAACGTGTACAGAAGCATAACTGTGAAGAATGGAGAGAGATTCAAATAGGGTGGCTGAGTGAGCTGATGGTTGGGGAAGGAGGGTCGTCCTGGACAAGACTGTTGTAAACGCAGCAGGAGACCATGAGGATCAGAAATGTTGATTCACTTGCCTCAAGTCACACGGCTAGTGAGTCTATTAGAACAAGCATTCAAGCCTAGGTCTGACTCCACAGCCCCAATTCTTAGCTACAGTGAGGCACCTTCTGCAACAGTTAATGAATAATGTACCAGTAAGAATTCCCTCTGTGAAAGTTCTAAAGGAGCAGCACCCAAAATTCTAAGGCAAAGTCTTTAGCTGCTGGGTGTCATGTTGCAGCCCATTAGAAAGTCCTTAGGCAAATAGAGTGCTGATGGAGCCTGCGCCATAAGAGAGAGATGAAGAAGGGGAGTTCTGTTTTTCTTTCTTTCTTTCTTTTTCTATTTTTTAAACCTAATCCCACTTAAGGGAAAACAGTTTGACTTGAAAGGGAAAGTGGCTGCTAGGGATCACAACTTGTTGAGGAGAATTGCTTTTTTATGGTTCCCCTCCAAAGCAATAGTTCATTCAAGGGTCTTTACTTGATTTTTTTCACTTTAATTAGATTTTTTTAATAGGTAAAGGTTTTATGAGACACAAAATGCAAAGGAAACAATCAAGTAACCAGTGAAAATTCCCTCCCCATCATTCCTCAATCACCCCATTTGCCCCTCTTCTGGAGACATTTTTCTGGCAAGTTCTTTTCCACCAAATTGCAGCAGATTATTCACTAATTCTACATCTTGATTTGTTCACCTGGCAACATATCTTAGGTAAATAAGTTGCCACAAGTAAAGTATGTAACACCACCCCCAGCACATAGTAGGTATTTGGTGTTTGTTACTGTTGCTGCTACCATAATCATCACCAGCTCCATCTCATCTCCATCTCCATCATCATCAACAACTCTATCTCAATTCCATCACATCTCCATCTCCATCTCTATCTCATCTCCATCTCCATCATAATCCTCATCTCCATCTCCATCTCATCTCCATCTCCATAATAATCTCCATCTCCATCTCATCTCCATCTCCATCTCAACTCCATCTCATCTCCATCTCATTTCCATCTCCATCTCATCTCATCTCCATCAACATCTCCATCACATCTCTATCTCATCACCTTCTCCATCTCATCTCCATCTCCATCATCATCATCTCCATCTCAATCTTATTTCCATCTCCATCATCATCTCCATCTCTAGCTCCATCTCCATCATCATCACCATCTCTATCATCATCTCCATCTCCATCTCTAGCTCCATCTCCATCATCATCACCATCTCCATCATCATCTACATCTCCAACTCTAGCTCCATCTCCATCATCAACTCCATCTCCATCTCATCTCCGTCTCCATCATCATCACCATCTCCATCTCCATCATCATCATCTCCATTTCATCCCCATCTCCATCTCCATCTCTTCTCCCTCTCCATCTCATCACCATCTCCATCTCATCTCCATCTCTACCATTGAGTCATTCCACATCAGTACAGGAAGGATGTCCTCTTTCTTTTTCCCATCCATTATGCAGATGTATCATAATTCAACCAGTCCTTTTAATTGACATTTAGCTTGTTTCAATCTTTTAAGGTTACTGCTGCTGCTGCTTTGGTAACTCTGTGCATGTGTCATTTTGCACATGTACAAATCTAGTCCTAGGATAAAAGTCCTGAAAGTGCAATTGCTAGGAACAGGGCATGTGCATCTGTAATTCCAAAAAATATGACCAAATTTCCCCCATAGACACTGTGCTAAGTATTACTCCCATGAGAGCCATGGTCCCCACATTCAGCTGTATCATGAGGCCTGGGCACCCTTGTAAGCATCTCATCCAGCACCCCACTTCCTCCTGGACGCCCCACACCTCACATGCCAAAGGGCCTACTCCACCCCATCACGCACCCTTCACACCAGTTCTTCTGCTCCCCTTCTGTTCTCAGCCTTGCAGGCATTGTTACCTGCAGTACTTCCTCAACAATCCTCTCTCCTTCCCCTTCACCAACTGATGGCCTGTCCCAGGCCTAGCTTACCTCCATCCCTCTTGCCTGGACCACACCAACGAGCTGCAAATTCTCAGCAGTGCAGGCCCCAGGGATGTTTAAAGAGAAAAGGCACTGAAGGGTCTTTGCAGAAGCAGGTTCAGGCAGGGGGCAATCACAGCACTTGCTTGCAGGTCTGGGGTGCTGAAATGGACTTGGAGGGAGAGCTAACTGGGCCATCTAGGGTGAGGGGCTTAGGCACCCAGGTGCACAGTCCAGAGTCAGAAAAGATGCCTAATATGATTTTAATTTTCTTAAATTTACCAAAGCTTGTCTTGTGGCATAGCAGGTGATCTATGACAGAGAATGTTCCATATGCACTTGAAAAGGCACCCTGTATTCTGCTGCTTTCGGCTGGAATGCTCTATATATATCAATTAGGTTCCTTTGATCTAATGTGTCATTTAAGGTCTGTGTTTCCTTATTGATATTCTGTCTGGATGATCTGTCCATTGATGTAAGTGGGGTGTTAAAGTCCCCTACTATTACTGTATTACTGTTGATTTCTCCTTTTATGTCTGTTAATATTTGCCACATATATTGAGGTGCTCCTATGTTGGGTGCATGTATATTTACAATTGTTATATCTCCTTCTTGGACTGATCCCTTGATCATTATGTAATGTCCTTCTCTGTCTCTTGTAACAGTCTTTATTTTAAAGTCTATTTTGTCAAAGTATTGCTACTCTGGCATCAACCTAAGTGTCCATCAACCGAGTGAGTAAAGATGTTTTTTATACACACACACAAAATGGAATATGATTCAGCCATAAAAAAGAATGAAATTTTGCCATTTGCAGCAACATGGATGGACTTGAAGGACATTATGCTAAGTGAAATAAGTCAGACAGAGAAAGATATTTATTTTTCTGCACTGTACTCTGTGATACTGTATGATATCACTTACATGTGGAATCTAAAAAGTACAACAAACTAGTGAATATAACACAAAAGAAGCAGACTCACAGGTAAGAGATAACCCCAGTGGTTACCAATGGGGGGGGCAATATAAGTGTGGGGGAGTGGGAGATACAAACTACTGGGTGTAAGATAGGCTCAAGGATGTATTGTACAACATGGGGAATAGAGCCAATATTTCATAATAACTGGAAATGGAAAGTAACTTTCTAAATTGTATAAAAATAAAAAAGAAATTTTGGGGAAGCTGCTGCATAGCACAGGGAGATCAGCTCAAAGCTTTGTGATGACCTAGAGGGGTGGGATAGGGAGGGTGGGAGGGAGGCTCAAGAGGTAGGAGATATGGGGATATATGTATCCATATAGCTGATTCACTTTGTTGTACAACAGAAACTAACACAACATTGTCAAGCAATTATACTCCAGTAAAGATATTAAGAAAGAGAGTAAAAAGAGTAGAAATTTTTAAGACATTTGTGATTACATTCACGGTCCACTAAGATAATACAGGATCATCTCCACATCTCAAGATCCTTAATCACATATGCAAAGTCCCTTTTGCCAAATAAGATCACATAAATAGGTTCAGGGGATTTGGGCATCTCTGGAGAGCCTACCATACTCTCCTTCACCACATGTTTCAGCTAGCTGTTCTGGAGAAAGGAGCCCATAAATATCATTTTCTAGGGTGTTAAAGTAAAAACTTCCCAGGCTGGAGTCCATTCTATCATTAAGAGGCTCAAACTTTTGGCCCATAGAAAAGACTGAATCTGGTCAAGGTGTGGTTTGGCTGTTGTGCGATGGAGAGAGATACTGTGCCCCTCTCGGGCCATAGCAGGGAGATGACAGCTTACATTTAATTATAGGAGACACTATTCTTGCTTACTTTGTCTTTCAAAGGAAACACTTGGGGCAAACGGGAACTCAGGCCTTGCCAAAACCACATGTCCCCAGGGCCGCTCTCTTTGCCTCTCCCAGAACAGCCCTCATTTTCTGAAGGCAGGAACTAAGCCTCAAAGATCCGAGACCTTTGGCCTCTTGATTTTCACCGGGGAGCCTGGTGGCAGGCAAGGGCAGAGAGGAGACGTCTCCAAGGCCTTGGCTGCGCCAGAGGGGCTGAGAAGACGGCAGGAGGAAAGAGCCGAAGCCCCGGTTATCTGTAGATCCAAACCATCCTCAATGCAGCCTGCTTCCCGCGGCTCCAGGGGCAGAGAGCTGCTCTCACCAAGCCAGCTTCCAGGAGAGAGGTGTGGGAGGACGAGGGCATCTTCCAGACCCCACTGGCGAGGTCTGCTCTCCCTCACTGGCGTCTCAGACGGTCGCACCCAGTGGGGACCCAGCACAGACGCCAACCACAGGGACATCTGAAGGCCAGTGCCCGCTGGGATTAGAGGAAGGGCCTGCCAACAATGCCAGGGGCTATCACACATGCAGGGCCCTCACTGCCAGACCTGCTGAACTGTCCCTCCCAGATCCCAGTTCTGGGCAACCACAGTCAAGAGGAAGCCTCTGAATGCCTGCCTCAGTTTGCCTTTTCAGTCAGTGGGGTCTTCATGAGCAGGTGGTCAGGCATTTCAAGCCCAAATTCTGCCTGCACCTGGAACGGCCACATCACTGGGGCATAAAGCTCTTCTCCTTGGGAGGCGCAGAGAGAGGCTGCTCTCTGGGAATCATCCTTGAATTACTTGGGCATTCGTCTCAAACCCTCCACTTCGCCTCGGGTGCGTAGATGGGGAAAGATGACAAGGCTGGGACAGTGCAGCCGCTTTGGACGCCATGCCAATGCTCCCCCACCTTCTGGACTCAGAGCCCACCTCTCCTTGGCAGCCACCGCCTCAGCTCCTGCTGACGCTCACAACATCATGACCACACCTCTCTGGCCATGCCGCCGGGAGAGACGCCAATGGAATTACCCAACGGGGCCCTTTTTCAGTTGGGAAAATTAACAAAGCATCTTAGAGAACAGTTGTATCTATGAGCCCTGGGTTCTCAATTTCCATCTCAGAAAGGAGAGCGAGACTGCGTTCATGACAGTTCAGGGTCCTGAGTGCCCAGTCCTGGTGCTTAGAGTGTTGTCACCATGTTCTCAGCTTCCTCAGAAATGACTTGTCAACTTCACTGAACAGGATACACAACTGACAGACAAACTTAAGCACTAAAGCTGGGGATTTGATCTCTATGTCTCATGCTTGAAATACAGGCAAAAAAGACAAATATCTACAAAATCCAATTCCAGAGACTCAGCCAAGTTTTGTGAGAGAAAGTGGCTGAAGAAGGAGAAAATTTTTTTCACCACTGAGTTGTAGTTCACCAGGAATAGAACTTAAACTCAATTAAAAGAGGCATTGAAACTCTTTTATTTCTACAGCTTCAGTAATGAGACATCTTAAGACTGGGAAGAAAATACTTCTCTGGATTTTTACATTAGGGGAATAAGCCTCTTTGGGGATGTTTGGCATATAGGATGCTCAGGAAACAAAATAATAAAACCAAAAGCAGGCTCTTCAAAAAGACTGATAAAACGGACAAGCGCTCTTAGCAAGTATAATCAATGAAAAGAGAAGGGAAAGTACAAATAAGAAGCATTGAGAACCAAAAAAGGTAAATCATATCCACAGACGGGAGATTTTAAAAGTCTTAAGAGACTCCTACATACAACTTTTCTTTTTTCGGTACGCGGGCCTCTCACTGTTGCGGCCTCTCCCGTTGCGGAGCACAGGCTCCGGACACGCAGGCTCAGCGGCCATGGCTCACGGGCCCAGCCGCTCCACGGCATGTGGGATCTTCCCGGACCAGGGCACGAACCCGCGTCCCCTGCATCGGCAGGCGGGCTCTCAACCACTGCGCCACCAGGGAAGCCCCTACATACAACTTTTTAACACAAGTCGGAAAGTGTAGATGAAATGGTGGTATATTTGGAAAATGTAAATCACCAGCACTGGCTGAATAAGACGTGAGGATGCACAGACCCACGGTGTGTCGTGTTTGCCTCCATCACATGGCCATCAACCCGCCAAGCCCCAGGGCTGTTGTGAAGGAGAAGGGAGACCATGTGCGGTCACGCTGGCAATGGCAGAGCCTCACACCACGTGAAGGCTCCCACCCTGGAGTCCCCTTGTAGAGATCAGGAAAGGTTCAGAAAGGCCTGAAAGGTATGGCGCAAATTTAAGAGTGTGTTCATTTCCTATGGCTGCTGTAACAAATGACCAAAAACTCAGTGGCTTCTCTGAGGGCCCCAGAGAAGTCAGATTCATAGAGATAGAAAGTAGAACAGTGGGTGCCAGGGCTGGATTGAGGGGGATGGGAAGTTATTGTCTAATGGGGACAGTTTCAGTTTTACAAGATGAAAAGAAGTATGAAGATGTGTGGTGGTGATGGTTGCACAATGCTGTGAATGTACTTAGTGCCACTGAAATGTACATTTTAAAATGATTATAGTGGTAAATGTTATATATATTTTACCACAATTTTTGAAAAAAGAATTTTTGGAGCAGAGGAATGTGCAGGCCCTTCCCGGCCTATACCTCCTCTGGACCTTCAAGTGCATGAGAACTTGACCAGGAAGAGGAATCAGCTTCCAATGAGCCCTGACAAGAGTGAGGTAGTCAGATGCTGGGTTGTAGGGTCAGCAAGCTGAGCTCACAGCTCACCTCTGCTACCAGCCAGCTGTGTGACCTCAGGCAGTTTACTTAACCTCTCTGAGTCTCAGCTCTCCCTGTGTAAAAAGAAGATAAAACCACCAACTTTGTAGGATCATCATACCTGGTGCCCAGCGGTGCAGTTATTATTCATCAGCTAAACTGGTTGCTCTGTGTTTATAAACTGCCGTCCCACAGAGCAGCAGACAGGAGGCCCGGATGCCCATCTCCATTCTACTTTCTTAATCACCTCCCCCTCCTTTCTTGACCTTGGGTTTGCCATTCCTATATTTGCTACTGTCGCTGGCAGCATATCGACACCATCTCAGAACTTCTCTTTTGCTGAAGCAGCTAAAAGGGCCACATTTTCCTTGACTCCCAAGATGGGCAAACAAACCCAGCCTGACCCTTGGGAGCCCACTTGAAGCCTGTAATGAGCGGGGTGATGATTCCAGAAACAGCCTGCCTGGCCACCCCCGCTGCTGAGCACAGCAAGCCCCGCTGGCGACATGGGTCACAGTGGCGACATGGGTCACTCTAATTCCCGCTCCGCACAGACTCCAGGAACACACAGATCCTGTGCGAGGGCCAGCACCCCTCTGGGATGCCGCCTGCCAATGCCAAAGGCACCTCAAGGTCCAGGGGCTGGGTAAGACCACCCCGCCAGGCCGCATGCTCTGGGATTGCTTCTCCCTGACAGATAGGCACTAATATCTCCTCGGGGTTGGAGGAATGGTTTTCTCCCTCTTCCCAACGCGCCCCGCAACTTCTGCTGCTCAGGCAGTCAGAATTCAAAGGAAACCAGAGCTCCTGTCTCCTGGCCCATGTCACAAAGCAATGCCACTTGGGATTTGTCCAGCAGGGCAATAACGCTGGACCTCAGAGACAGACTTCCTGGAGGAGAAGAGGGCTGTGACATCTGTTTTTATTGCTTCTGAACCCACTAGGTTACTCCCCCTCTTTGAGGGAATAACAACTTTAATTGAGCTGAGGCTGCCCTGGTGGTCTGGCCCTGGGGGGCCTGAGCCACGCCCCTCTCTAGGCTGAGCCTAAATTGCAGGTTGGGTAAGTGACTGTCGTGGGGCCTGTCTGAGAAGGCAGGAGCAGTTCAGTTCTTTGCCATCCATGTTGCCCTCAGTTAAAGCCACTGATCCACTAGGAGGGAGGATGGGGAAGTGTTTTCCCAGAAAGACAGAGCTGTTGACCCAAGTCAAGAAGTGGAAACAGCCCAGATGTTCATCAACTGACAAATGGATAAAGAAAATGTAGATTATCTACACAATAGAATATTATTCATCCATAAAAAGGAATGAAGTATTGATCATGCTACAGCGTGAATGGACCTTGGAAACAGCATGTGGAGCGACAGAAGCCAGACCAAAGGACCACTTATTGTATGATTCCATTTATATGCAATGTCCAGAATAGGCAAACCCACAGAGACAGAAAGTTGATGAGTCTTGCTTAAGGCTGAAGGTGGGGGAAGGGAGGAAGGGAAAATAGGGGGTGACAGCTAAAGGGTTCAAAGTTTCCTTTTGGGGGTGATGAAAGTATTCTAAAATTGACTGTAGTGGTGGTTGCACTTAACTGTGAATATACTAAAAACCACTGAATTGTACACTTTAAATGAGTGCTATGGTATATGAATTATATCTCAATAAAGCTGTTTTGTTTTGTTTTTCCTAAAGAAAGGAAAGAAGGAAGGAAGAGAGGAAGGGAGAAAGAAAGAAAAACAGAACTAGGGCAAACCCAGCTTCACTACTTATCACCTGTGTGACCTAGGGCAGGTGCCTAACCTCTCTGTGCCTTAGTTTTTTCACCCTAAAAGAATGGCCATAATTATATCAAATGCTCTGTCATTGTAATTATTAGATAAGGTGTGTGAACACTTAGCATGGTGTCTAGGTGTCAATACACAATCCCAATCGTGGACCATAGAGAGACTGTCACAGAGACCAGGCAAATGGAGATGAATGTATCACTTTTATTATTTATAAAGCTCATCGGAGAACACAGTTCTGGCCCAGCCAGTTTATGTATGGGCTAATTGCACAGAACCTCCTTGGGGCAGGGGAAGGGGTGCTGTCCCAATAGGACTTAGGGCACAGAAGGTGAGGAGGGGTGCCTCCAAGTGGGAGGGGACATGTTTAAGCTGATCACAAGGAAGAGCTAGTGAAAGATCCCCCCATCAACAGTGGGTCAGTATATTTATGATCATTACAAACAGTGAAGAGCAAAGGCAGTGCCTGGCAGGCATCAGGTGCTCAGTAACTTCTTAATACGTTAATATAATTACACATTTTTATATGTTTGAGTATTGGAAAACAATTGAATCACCGAAGTATTAGCAGTACATAACTCTGGGAGGTGGAATTATGGGAGATTTGTATTTTCTTCTTTGTGCTTTTCTGTTATTTTCCAGTTTTTTTCTGATGAGCATATATTTTTATGTTATTTTTAGGAAACATTCTTTGTGGGTTCTAAGGATTTGAGGACATACTCCCTGCCCTCAAGAAGCTAAAAACTCTATTTAGGAAGAAGATACTTTACACAGCAAACCATTAGAAAAGGGCCTGCAGGCGGGTAATAGGAACTCAGAGGAGGAAGAGGCCCTGTGGGGGGTGCTTTCCAGACTGGGGGAGTCAGCCTGGTAATTCGAGCACCGAACGACAAAGGTTCTCTTTCAGCCAGACAATCCCAGTTCCCACACTTTCCAGGTCACATAATTGGTCTCAAAGCCAGATTTCCAACATCTTTGGCTGTAGTAACAATTTCTGACTGCCAGCAGCCCTCTTCAGAGGATGTCCTAGCCTCTGAAGTACATTCCCAGCCATTTTGAGTCTTTACCTTGGTCCCATTTGTGTGGTTATTTATTTTCAAATGCCAGTGGTCAAGCCCATCACTCAGTACCGGAAACAGTGGTCACTCAGCACATATCCCTCCTCATACTGCAGGGGCTAGAAGACTGGGAACTTCATTTGCCAGGATCCTTTGCCATCACGATTGTTCTAGACTAGACTCCAACGATGAGCCAGCCACACAAGATTTGAGAAGTGGGAGAAAACCGGCCAACATTGTTTCCCTGGCACCAGTGGGCAGACATGTGGAATTTGGCAGCTCTAAGGTTTGCAGCGACTTCGTACGATCCCCGGCAAATGCTGTGATTGTCAGCAGCAGTCTCCTGCAGCTCCTGAGGTTCCTGGTTCACCAAACTTTAGTGGCAAACCCAAGCACAAGTGACAATATTCCCTGACCTTCTTCCTCTAGCTCTTCAACAGTTTTGAAAGCGTCTGAATGAAATCTATTCTTTTCTGAAGGATGCAAGAACTCTTCTGTCTAATCCACAGATCATAGAAGCATACGTGGATCAAACACCTCTGCCTTGCAAGCACAGTGTGAAGCATTTTACCTGAATTATGCCACAATACGAGTTACCTATGAGATTACTATTGTCCCTATTTTCACTGTCTCCAAGCTCACAGAGAAAATAAGAGGTAGTGCTGAGACTTTCATCCAGGTCTGCCTTACTCCCCAGCTAGGACCCGTCTGAATGCCTTACTGAAGCCTCTACCCAAGTTCAACATACACTGGACCTTCTTTATCTACCAGCCCAGAAAATGTAGATTATGCAAGGAACTCTCTGGAGACACATCATTAGAAGTAAGGGTCCAGGAGAACCTGGGAGAAGACTGCATCCTTAGCTTGTTTCATTGGCACCTCCTTCCCTCCCTTGAGACCCAGTGATAGGTCTGTTGACAAAGTGCAATGTCCAGTCTCACATGGGTGTAAAATAATCCCCAGTGGGGCAGACATCACTGTCAATGTAGGCATGTATTTCTAAGAGAACTTGAGAATACCAGGATTTGGGAGATTCTTGGACCATTTTTAAGACAGTAATTCCAAAAGAGCCACTTCCTAGATCCCTTGAAACTCTTACAATTTGTGCCATCTCTAGAAGGATAAAGCACTGGCAGGTTTGTAGATTTCAAGAGGATGTTGGTAACTTTATGCACTTATTTTTTTTTTATATAATATATATATTTATTTATTTAGGCTGCGTTGGGTCTTTGTTGTTCTGCCCGGGCTATCTGTAGTGGCGGCGAGCAGGGGCTACTCTTCATTGCGGTGCACGGGCTTCTCATTGTGGTGGCTTCTCTTGTTGCAGAGTACAGGCTCTAGGCGCACAGGCTTCAGTAGTTGTGGCTCGCGGGCTCAGTAGTTTTGGCTCATGGGCTGGGCTCTAGAGCGCAGGCTCAGTAGTTGTGGCGTACGGGCTTAGTTGCTCCGCGGCATGTGGGATCTTCCCAGACCAGGGCTAAAACCCGTGTCCCTGCCTTGGCGGGCAGATTCTTCACCACTGCGCCACCAGGGAAGCCCCTTTATGCACTTTTAAATGCAGCAAAACCTTTGTTTTGAATCCAACTCAAATGAAAGGTCAAAGCCTCCTAGAGCAAGTTGGGGTGGAGGAGGGGAGTTCTCTGTCCTTCTCTGCTCTGATTCTTTCAACCTACTTGGCTTCGGGAAGGAAGCAAACCAATTCAAGAAATGAGACTAAAGGAGTTTCTGGTTTAGGATTATTATTTTTGAAATTGTTGGAAAATATGTATATATTTAATTTAGGTCCATTAGAGCTTTCAAACTTTAATGTCTAAATTGCCAGGATTATATGAATTCCCTTTCAAAATCACTGTTGTAAAAAAAAAATCTGTGACGTGGTTTGGAACTGTCTCCTCACCCTGTAAAGTGATATCACCGTTTGGTGCTTGATCCTTTCCCTTTTAATCAAAGCAGATGTGCCCTTTCAGTTACTCTGACTTTGAAAAGTCCCAGGGAAGACCTTCTCCCCTTCCCACCATGCGAGCCGGGTGCTTCTGCCGACAGTGAGCCCTGATCCAGAGACCAGCTCAGGATCCCCTTTTCATGGAAATGGTTCAGGGAATGCTGGAACCACATGATTTATTATGCTAAACATTTCCCCTCAGTAAAAAAATAAATTGTGGTAGAGTAAGGTCTGGAGCGCCAAGCAGGTGGTTCTGAGCAGGGAGCAGGCATATCCAGGGCTGGCCATGGAGGGAGGCCAAGTGGCCTTGGGTTCAAATGTCTTCAATTTTTCCAAAGTGAGGACACAGCAAAGGTTTGAAAGTTCCCTAAAGAGTCCAGAGCTTGGCTACATCACGTCATAACTGGAGGTTCTCTAGGCCAACAAGAGCCTGCACATGTGAGCCCCAGAAGGTCCAGGGTTGGGCCACAGGGGCAAGCAGTGGGGATGAGCACACAGGGCTCTGGGCCCCCCACCTGTGCCCCACATCTGCAGCTGTCTGTTTTGTTTTGATATTGGGTTCTGCAATGGATTTCAGCTGAAGAAAGTTACCTGAGACAAAGAAAAGTTTAAAAACCTTGCACCTCCTTCAACATTTTTCAGATGAAGAAAATGAAGTCCAGAGAGGAGCAATGACTCTCCTAAGGCCAAAGCACTAGACCCACAGACCCTCACCTAGAATAACAACGTTACTCGTTCTATGTTGTGTTACCTATGCAGAGCCCGGCAAGCTGGTCACCAGATTTTTACCTTTTCCTCCCGAACACACCGACTATTTATTTCCCAGCTGTGGTTAGGTGTGCCCACATGACTGACCCATAAGTGTACTCCTTCCTTTGTCTGCTGGCCAGATCCAGAGGACGCAGTGAAAGATGTGGAGCCTGAGTCCCTGAGTGGCCGTGTTGAGCAGACACCAGGAGTGCCACGCCACCAAGAAGGAAGAACACTGGAGGGTAGAGTGTGAGTGAGAAATAAACTGCCATTTATGAAGCCATTGAAATGTTGGTTATTTATTACAGCACTTAGCTTGCCGAGACTAATTCAATACTACAAAACAAGAGCCACTACTTCACTTCATTTCGGTTTTATGCACACCCAGAGTCCATCTCTCCTTTTGGTTACCGCTTTTCTCTTTCCCTCCTCCCTCATTGGTTAACCCTACTGCCAATCATTTGCCCCACCCTCCCCAAGCCTGGGGTGTGGGCACAAGACCCAACATCAGCCAGTCAGAGTCTCTGGCCTGGGGCTTTGGCTCCCGAGCAGAGTAAATGCGGGAGAGAAACGGGTTGCAGCTGATGCTCTAGTTCCAGTCTTTTCCAAACCTAACTGTTAAGCTTTTCCTCCGTGCTCCCACCATATCCCTCCAATTAATTTTTTTCTTTTTTTTCCCTTAAGTTTGTCAAGTCCATTTCTATTCCTCACAACCACAACAAAAAGAATAACAACAAAAAGAAACGAAATTGATACATTATAAAGATGAAATAATAATAGGATTGCCTAACATGGGGTAGTGTCATATCTCACCTAATGGTTTCAGAAAATATCACCTTATTTAAACCTCACACCTGCCCCAATAAGTAGATAATAACACCCTAAAATCAGTGAGACTGAGAGCCCAAGAAATGTCATTTGCCCAAAATCACACAGCTAGTGAGTGGGGCAGATTTAGAAGGCTTGTGGGTTCAACTCCAATATTCTACCTGATAGTCACCTTCACAGGATATGAACGCATTTTTGTTATGTTTTTAATTGAAAAAAGTAATGCATGGATATTATTTTTTTAAGACCTTCAGTTTCTCTTGTCACCAGAACCACTTTTAACAGTTACTTGCGCATCATTCCAGAATTTTTCTATGCATATACCAGCATAAATATTCTTTTTTTAAATCTAGATGAATGGGCACACACACTCTTCTGATCTTACTTTTCAACCTTGCACCTTGGAGATGGTGCCACAGTTGCACACAGACACCCTTGATAGTTTAGTAGTTATCTAGTCCTGCTTATAGGCAGGTACCATTATTTATTTATAATCATCTACACCAACAGACATTTCAGTGGTTTTCAGCATTTCAATATTCAATATTGACTTCGTATATTTATGTGAATATTTCAAAAGAAATACAGTCGACCCTTGAATAACGTGGGGGTTAGGGACACCAACCCTCCGACAGTCCAAAAGCTGCGTATAACTTACAGTCAGTCCTCAGTATATGCTGTTCCTCCCCATCCACAGTTCCATTTCCTGGGATCCAACCAACCACAGATCGTGCACCACTGTCGTATTTACTATTGAAAAAACTCCGCATATAAGTGGACCCGCGCAGTTCAAACCCGTGTTGTTCAAGGGTCAACTGAATATTAATTTCGATATTCATGGGCCTTTGGGCAGATGCATGAGTTCAGCTGCAGGTTGGATTCCTAGATGTGAAATTGCTAGATTGAGAGGCACAAGAATTTTAAATTTTGATGCGTGTGATTGACTTGTTCTCTCAAGAAGCACCCCTAATTCATGTTCTATGCAAACACATCTTGAGAAAGTTGATAAGTGGCCTGGAAATGTGAGATAGCATTACAGACAACTGAAGGGACATGGTTGGTCCAGAGGTGCTGGGTTCTATGGCCCAAGCATAGAATTGCTGCCTTTTGCCCATGGAATGCTAAGATTGAAAATTTTGACCTTTGGTTAACGGCCAGAAGACATTTGCTCTGAATCACTAAAACACACACACCCAAACAAACAAGTTTCCCTCCACCCTCAACAGAAGAGGGGGCGTTTAATGCATTCCCCACCCCTCCCCAAGCCAGGTCTTCATGTCCTGAAGCTCTCAGCTGAACACACAAGAGCTTCAGAAAAAGTTTCTGGTTTGGATTACCAGAAAAATAATGTGGGACAGTAAATAGGCCTTATGACTGTTTATGAGGAAGCTATGTGATGCTTTTACTGCCTTCACAGCAATAAATGTGGACATCAATTTAATTATTTGCTACTTCCCTGCCTGCCCCCTTTCCACAGAGGAAAAAATATCACAGAGTGTTTTCACCTGGTCTACAGCCTCATCAAGGACCACTGAATGAGGGCGTGAGATGCTATCTTCCGACAAAGTCTGAACCATGGAACTTCCACCTGGAGCAAGGACTCAAGGGGTGACTCGCTGACCCCATGGTTCCCAGGGTCCACCCTCTGGACACAATATTCACTGCACATTACCATAAACTAAAACTGCTATTCTCAACACACACAACAACCACTTTCTCATTTCAGTTTTATAATGATTCTGGGAAACGGGAATCCTTAACCTCTCTGAGCCCCGCTTTCCTCATCTAGCAAAGAACCTGATGCCAGAGCTCTATGTGGACCCAGGAGGTAGAACAGGGTGTCCTGGGTTCAAATGCAGCAAGTGCCTGACTCTCGGTGGTCTAAACAGTCTACAGCTTCTCAGAAGTCTGCCCTCTGACAGCTCTCTGATCTCATCTCCTACTACCCCCTCCCCTCCCTCCCACACCTCCAGCCACTCTCAGCCACACTGACCTCCTTGCTGTTCAGTGAACATTCAAGGTATGCTCCTACCTCAGGGCCTTTGCACTGGCTGTTTGCCCCAGCTGAGATTCTCTTACCCCAGGTTTCCACATGGCTCCCTGTCAAACCTCTTCCAAGACTTCCCTCAAATGCCACCTTCTCCGAGGGGGTTCCAAACTCACCATCCTATTAAAGTTGTACCAGCACCCCCACCTCCAAGGCTCTCTCTCCCACTTCCATGCATCCTTTTTGCTCCACAGCATGTCACTAGCAGGCATACATTATATTAACTTATTTACTTGTTATATCTATCTATCCCCTAGAATGTAACCTTTATGAAAAAACAGGGTTTGTTTCTGTAGTTTTGTTTTAATTTGTTTTTGCTCTTCTCTATTCTATCTCCAGAGACTAGAACAGTGCCTGGCATAAAGTGCAAGTGAATTATTGAAAGGTGAGTGAATCAGGTGAGATGATGTGACCAAGACCTGCAATGTGTTCTTCAAATTGTGTTCCCCTTCCTGGCCACACAAGAATACTACATTTCCCAGCCTCCCTTGCAGTAGGTGGGGGTCAGGTGACTGATTTCTGGCCAATGGGATATGGGCAGAAGTGCTCTAAGAAATGTCCTCCAGGTTCCTCCAGCTCTCTTGTCCACTTTGTCAGTGACGATGGAGGCCACATAATGAGACAGCAGAGCCACGTAAAGCAGCCTGGATCCCCGAGTCACAGCATGGAGGCAGCCACCCAAGAGAGTCACCAACCTGAACTGGACTTTATGTGAGAGAGAAGCGAACCTTTACGGTATAAAGCTGCTGAGATTTCAGGGTTTAATTTGTTACTGCAGCAAAGCCTAGCCAATCCTAACTAATACAGGTGGGAAAATACTGGACTAGCACTCAGGAGGCCTGTGTTATAAATACAGTCAGTTCTTCTATCACATGACATACATATTCCTTAAAATCACTACACCATGCAAAAGTACACAATTAAAACCACAGGGCTTATGAGAAGAAACAGATTTAGGAGCACAGCACTCAAAAACTTCACCAGTGACACATTAAAAAACAAATGATAGGAAGCCAATAAAATGGTAGGTATCTCAGTTTCACACATGTTAAATTGTTAATACATAAATATTACAGTAAATATGACACTTGACCTTGAAAAAGACCTGAAGTTTACTGGAGAAGGGAGCTTCAGACGGCTTGCAACTTATGAGATATTATGAGCGGTGGAAGGAAGGTTATCTGAATTTCTCATCTAGAAAGTTCTACTAGATATGGGATCAAGAAACTATAGCCCTCCAGCCAAATTTGATCCACTTAAATAAAGTTTTATTAGAACACAGCCACACCTGTTCATTTGCATATTACCTCTGGCTGCTTTCACACCACAACAGCAGAATCAGAGTGGCTACAAGCAAGGCCAGCAAAAGCTCAAATATTTACTACCTGGTCCTTTACAGAAAATGCTTGCTAACCCCTGTATGAGATGGTCTCTGGAATCCCATGGGTGTGCCATTTTCCTTACCTCAATTTGCCAAAAGAGTGGTGATTAAACCCGTAGTTCTGATCCCCTCCTATTCTAACAAGGAAGGAGGCGTGGACACACACATGCACACACACACACACGTGCACACACACACACACACACACACACACACACGCTATGGCCAGACCTCATCTGCATAAGCCATCCAATCCTGCTTTCATCTCTGCCACACCCCAGGCACTGTGCCCATACCTGGGGGCAGTTGTCCTCCTCACCCACCCGCAAGTGCTCTCTGGTCAGCCCACACCCAGCACAGGCTGGGAGCTGGGGTGAAACCTTCCATTTCCCCTTCCTCTCGGGGGACGCCTCGGAAAGCCTGTCTGTCTGGGCCACTGATGGGCTGGAGGGAAGGCCATGAGCTTGACCTAATGGGTCAAGTGCTGCATGCCCAGACTAAACATCCTTAATTAAGCTCCCACAAAGGTTAAATGGGCAATTAGACTGCCCGAGGGAGGGCCAAATTAGACAGATGGGCCGTTTACCCCCACAGGACCAGCTAGAACTTCCCTCTGGAAGGGACACCCTCCATCCCAAGACAGGACGGCCCCCACCCCAGGCATAAACTCTGGTTTGCCACAGTCCATCCAATGCATGGTTTCTCAACAAAGGGTGGAGTCCCTGGCCTGTGGGAGTGTCACGAGTAAAAGTCTTCATAGTGACATCTGCTAACCTTCCAGGCCACGAGCCTCACAAGTCTGAGAATGAAATGGGACAACTGTTCCAGAGGGGTCCTTGCACACGTACGGGAGCCCTGGCACTCCCTGTCTAGCACCCTCCAAAGTCCATCTCACTTAGGACAAGTCCGAGAGCCAAAGAGAGGCTGACCAGGCTCTCCAAGCCTCCTGCTGACCAGCGTGCATCGCACCACAGCCTCGGGGGCTGGTCCTGCCCAGCCCCACTGGCCTCCAGGCCTTTCCGTCACTTTTCCTCTGTCTGGGATGCTCTTCTCCAAGATATCAGCCTGGCTCGGTCTCTCACTTCTGGGTCGTAAGCCATCGTATCACAGAGGCCCTCCCTGGTCCCCTTCCACCCCACCCCACCCCACCCCCTCCCTGGCCCTCCTTGAATGTCCCCCACCGCACAGACACCACCTGAGGTATGTGACGTGCCGTTCACTCTCGGCCGCTCGTGCTGGGATGCCCACTCTGTTCACAATGCACCCTCAGCACCTAGACTAGGTGTCCAACAATGTGGCTGGATTAAGAAGTCAGTCCATGAGCCACGTGCCTCCTGGTGCCAGGCAGAGAGCCAACCTGCCTTCTCACCCAAACCCCCCCAGTAACTAACTAAACCCAATTTACAGAAGGGGAAATCGAGTCTCAGGGTCGCTAAATGACTTGCCCAAGGAAACACAGCAGGTTAAGCGGCAAGATTCAAACCCAGGCCTGCCTGGCTCCCACACGCAGGCTCTTAATCACCATGCACTGCAGGGAGTGCATATCAAGGCCGAGGACAGGCCCCGTGTGTGCTTCCATGCCCACTTACATGTAAGTCAGAGGCAGCTCTGGATAACTGGGATGGTGGCAGCATTCCCACTCACTCGCCTTCTGGAGGGCTAACCTGAAAGGAAGAGACAGGGTCTCTCCCTCAACCAGGCACAATCATCAGCTCTCTTATCTGTGGCGAGCAGTGTCTCACTAAGAGGCAAGGTGAGAATTCCTGGGTTACTAGATGGATGAACAGAGAGGGGCTGTCATTCACTCCTTTGTGGGTGCACTGAGGACTGCCCTGGTGGGGATAAGCTTAGGCTCCTCTTGTCTCCCAGCTTCAAACAGAAAACAAGGGCAGGGTCCCCTGCGATCCCTCCGCACAGACACCAGGCAGCTCCCCCCACCCCCTGGCCCTCCCTGCCCAAAGTAGGGCTTTCCACCCACCTCTTTCTCATCATGCACACAGAATATGGTAACATTTGTGCAGCCCACAGGGATGATCTAGAAGGGGTTGGAGGCATCTGCTTGGAATCTGGTGGAAAAAGCATCAAATTTTTCTTTGTATGTTTTAAGTATGCTATGAAAAAAATAAAATTCAAAGTTGGGGAAAATGTTTAGATATTGAAAGAGTATTAAACTTCCAAATAAAGGCAATTTTGGGTTTTTTAAAATAACCTCTTGATCCTGCTTTCATGAACATAATTTTATAGAAATTTGGCTTACGCTTGAAATGGCTACACGTCAGCCCACCTTCTCCTAGTTTTTGTTCCTCCCAAAGCAGACCTGATGTGAGGACTTGAGAGGAAGTAGTTTATGAGGGAGGCGACCCCAGGAAGCACAACTGAGAAAATAAGAGAGTGAGACAGAGACAGAAGACAAACCAATAAGGGGTGCATTAAAGATGGGGGGAGCACTGCGGGCACATGGAACTCAGTCCCACTGAGGACCTCTGAGAAACCACATGGAACATGTTCAGAATTGCCCCACTGCCACCGCAAGAAAACTGCAAACCAATATCCCTATAAATATTGATGCAAAAGTCCTCAACAGAATCTAGCAAGTAGAGTCTAACAGCTTATTAGAAAGATTATACAACCATTACCAAGTGAGGTTTATCTCAGGAATGCAAGGATGGTTCAACATATGAAACTCAATCAACATAACACCCTACATACCTAGACCATTGGAAGGGGGACTACGTGATCATCTCAACTGACAGAGAAAAGGCATTTGACAAAATCCAACAACCTTTCATGATTAAAAAAAAAAAAACACTCAGAGAACTAGGAACAGAAGGGAACTTCCTCAACAAGACAAAGGATATTTACGAAAAACCCACAGCTAATATTATGCTCAATGGTGAAAGACTGAAAACCTTCCCTCTATAACTGAGGACAAACAAAGATGCCCACTTTCACCACTGCTGTTCAACATCGCACTGCAAGTCCTAGCCAGAGCAATTAGACAAGAAAAAGAAATAAAAGGCATCTCAGCTGGAAAGAAAGAAGTAAAATGATCTCTATTTGCAGATGACACGATCTTCTATACAGAATTCTCCCCTCCCCCGGAGGGCAGGGAGTCAGGGGTATTTATCTACCAATGCTCATCACTCTACCACCACCACCCCGACCCCTCTGCATAGGAGAATGACCCATGTCCTCACTTCCAGGTTGCAAAGTGAAGCGAAAGTGAAGCAAGCTCTCAGGAGCCAAAGACAATTCTCAATCAGAACAGAAGAGGAACTCAGGTGCTTGAGGTGGGGGGCTACCAGCTGCCTGTAACTCATCTACCAGAGCTGCAGGTGAACTGAGGGGCTAAGAGGATACGGGACAAGGCATCTGCAACATCTACCACTGGTAAGGACATTTTAGTGATGACCTTCAAGCTCTTAATAATCACTGTCAAGGAGACATTTTGTTTGCACAAGAAGGTGATTTTTTAAAAAACTTTTAACCAATTTTCACAACTATTTCAAAATGTAAAATAATTGAAACTGTCTTAAAGATTCTCACTGTAGATCATTTTCTATTATGGACAAATGAAAAAAAAAAAAGTTCTTGAACAAAAAAGAATATCTCAAATCCAATTGAATTTTGCCATATCAGATATTTCAAAATAAGGATGTAATCTTTTCTAGAAATTTCATATAAATGGAATCATTGCATATGTGCGCTTTTGCATCTGGCTTCCTTCACTCAGCATGTTTTTTGGGCTGTAGCTGGGTCATTGCATGTAGGGGTAATTCAATCTTTTTCATTGCTGAGTTGAATTCCGTTGTACATCTAAAATGGGTGACTTTCAAGGTGTGGCAATTACACCTCAATAGAGCTGTTTAAAAATCAGTAAGTATGAAGCTCTAACTTCCAGAGTGTGCAAGCATCCTTGATCCAGCCACCTTGGCCCATCACAACCTCAAGTGGAACTTAACGTCTGTTCTGGTGATTCCCACCCTAACCACCTTGGATGCATGCCATGCTCCCTGTGCTGGACGGAACACAAACTCCTAAAGCAGCTCCGGGGCCCTTTGTCCGTGACGGACAGTGGCCCCCTCTGCAGCTGGACACTCACCTGGCTGCCCAGGTGGAGAGAACCTCCTGGGGTGCTGATGGGAGCATCACGTGCTGAAAGCCACTCACAGTAAGGGACGCACTGCCAGACACCAGGCTGCTGGCAGCCAAGGCAGACTGGCGCCTCGGGCCTCCCCCTGGAGTGAAGGGTGATACTGCTATGAGCCATAAGGTTGGGCCACTCTGGCCTGGAAAGACCACCACCTCACTGTGGGGCCTGCAAGCCCCCCAGCCAATCTCCCTTGATGTTCTAAACAGAAAACTAAACAGTGTTTCACTGGTTACTCTAATCCCAAGAGCTTTTCTCATTCCAATGAGCACGGTAAGCTGTTTCACCCCAGGGCCTTTGCACATGCTGTTCCCGCTGCTTGTGCTGCTTCTGTTGCTTCTTAACCCCTCTTTATTCAGAAAAATCTCACTGCAAAGGCCATGTGCTTGGGGAAGTCCTGGCTCTCCCCCAAGCCAGGTCAGACAAGCTCACAGCACTATGTCATGTGATTTGAGTTCCCTGTGTGATGCTGTGGAACATCTGCCCCTGCTGGACTGAAAGTGCTCGGGGGTAGAGAGCACACCTGCCCTGCTCACCGCAGCACCTTGGTGTCCAGCATAGTGCCCAGTACACAGGATCACTCATGAAATGCTGGGTGAAAGCACGAATGAATAAACAAGCTCGTGATGGTAGAGTTGGCCAAGTCACTCAACCACTTTGAACCTGATTCCTTAATTCCATAAGGGGATAATGTATTGTCCACACTGGGGGTATTATGACAATTCCAGGGGCTAACGTGCATGGACACAGCCAGCCCCAGGCCTAGCACACACACCACAGTGACTATTCACTGAGCACTCTCTATGGGCCTAGACCAGTCGTGTGTTATAGCCCCCTGAGTCCTCCCATCAGCCCTGTGGGGCTTCAGCACTGCCACTATTCCCATTTAAGAGGTGAAGAAACTGAGGCATAGCAGCGCTTAGTGACTTGCCCAGGTCTGACCACTAAGCACCATGCTCTTAGTCATAAAACTCTGTTGCCAAGTGAGAAAAGCAGAGATGAAATTAGTCAGATAAATCTCCGGCTGGTCTGTATCTGATGCTAACAGTGGTCTCCCCTACGAGGTGGGATTATGGGGTTTCACTCTACAGTTGGCATGCCTGTGTTTTCCCACAAGGAACATGAATGACTTGTGTAAAAAGAAGTATGGAAAACAAATGAAGGGGGGAATTGCTCACAGACTCCACCCTCCATGGCTGGGCAGCCCAGGGTCCCTAGGGACCCGAGGCCCTCACACAGGAACACCCAGTTAGATGCCCTCATAGACCCTGGACCCTCCTCCAACAGCCACGACCTTTCACCCAGCTGACCAAAGGGAAGACCACCAGGGAGGGAGAGGTCAGCCAGCGAGGGATGGTGGCGGGAGGGTGAGGGCACTTTCAGGAGGGGAGCTTCTGGGGGGTCTCTGGGCGAGAGGGGTGGGCTGAGGGACGGGAGGGGAGGAAGGCGGGCGGGAGGGGCTCCAGCAAGCAGGGAGGTCACAGGAAGGGGCGGGGTCCGCAGGGGACGCCCAGGGCCTTATGCTTCCTTCTTTCCCAGGAATCCTTTCATTCGAGGGAAAACCGAGGGGGCGGGAGAAGGCAAGAAAAACAAAGAAATGGAGAGGAAGAAGAGAGAGGCGTGGAAAGAGAGCGAAAGATTGAGACAGAGCGGGAAAGAGCGGCCGAGATGGAAGAAAGGGGCAGAGAGAGGCCCGGGAGACCAAGATGACACAGCACACCGGCCACAGACTTGGGGAAACACAAACAGAGACAGAGCCGGGAGGGCAGGGAGGAGAGACGGCAGGGTCTTAGCAGGCCTCTTGAGCTAGAAGGGACCACAGGGGTCAGCCCCCTTCTTCTATAGCCAGATTTTCATAGAAAACCTCCACACGGACTCCAAAGAGTACAAGATCCTAGCAAAGTTCAGAGCCAGCAAGGTATCCAGAGAATTCAAGTTGGGTCAGAAACAAAACAAAACCAAATAACGTGCAAGAACCCCTCCCCTCTCCTCCCTCCCCTCCCCTCTTCCTCCCTCTGGTCCTCACTCTCTCCCTCCCCCATTGACCTGAGGATGGGGGACCTGAGGAGTTGGGGGAGGGCAGGCAGCAGGTTTGGCTGCAGAGGCCTGCTCCTCATTAAGGCTGCTCAGCCTCTCGACACAGCACTAATTACAGTTGAGTATGTCATGTTATTTTGATTCATATTTCCTGCCTGGAAAACAGACTGGAGCGTTGGGCCCTGGGCCAGGCCGCAGGCCAGAGGGCAGGGGCAGGGACCCCCCCTTGCCGACCAGAGCCCCCTGCAGGAAGCAGGAGCTTTCCAGGAGGCTGAGCTGCAGCACCGTTGTCCTCCATCCCACTGCCTGCCCCCCAGCGTTCACCAGGGGCAGGGAAGGGGGTGGGCAGTATGGACCTCTGGTCTGTGCCCAGTGCAAATCCTGCCTTGGCCACTCCTCCCAGCCCAGCCTCACGTGTCCCAGCTGTGAAATGGGAACATCAGCACCATGGATCTGCAGCGAAGCCCTCTACACCACGCTGGACGCACGGCAGCCTTGTGTTTGCCGTCATCCTTATTCTTGTTAAAACTCAGAGAGCAGTGGCCCAGGGACAGAAGCCCCCTGGAGACTTCGCAGTAGGCGGATAGGAGGGAGGGCTCTGGGCTCTGCTGAGATCCTGTTTCCCTCCCTGTAAAATGGGTTCACACTACACCTTCCTCACAGGTCAGGGGCAGGTGACATGGGTCAGTTCCTGCACAGCGCTTTGGAGGATGCCTGGCACAAAGTCTGCTCACAGACAGAGCTACTGTCACTGTCCTCATCACCACTATGGCTATGACCAGGCCTAAGACCGCCAGACAAGGGGCTGCCTCTGCTCCATTCCCCATAGAGTTTCTAGCTCCTCCCAGGACTGACCCTGACCTCAAACAGCGGAAACCCACAGCATTGCAAAGTCGGCTCCAGGAACGTCTGCCCACCCCAAGTCCATTCTCAGGGAATCACTCGAGTCTGCAGCACAACCAGGCTGGGAGGCTGGAAGCAGGGTTGGGGGCTGCTGTTGGAAGCAAGACTCCCACCTCCTTCACTTGCCAAGGAAGCCAAGAGCCAGCACCAGGGAAAGCTCTCAGGGACACACTGCGGGGGTAGGGGTCATTTTTCCTTCAATCCATAACAGACAAGCCCCCGAGCTCTTCCACGTGCCAGACACGGTCCTGAGTTCTGCCCTCCAGGGCTCACCATCTGCTTGGGGTAGACAAGACTACCCAGGCGTTGTACCCACGACCAGTGAGATACTGCGTGCCCAGCCCAGGAATCAGAACGGAGGACAGCTCACCAGGGGCCGAGCCCACAGCTGGGGAACGTTGACCAATGATTTAAAGTAGTATCACGTGTGTATTGTTAAGTGAAGCAAGCAAGGTGCAAGACTACAGATACACACGTGTATACATGCACACATATATACATGCACACATACATCAATACACGCGTGGATATATATGCACACAGATACACACACGTGTGTGTAGTCACTTACATGCTCATATATAAATACAAAAATAATGCTATCTTTTGTATGAGAAAGATAAGGAAATAAAAATCTGTTGCATGAAACAACACAAGCGTCCATCAACAGATAAATGGATAAACAAAATGCGGTGCAGCCCTACGATGGACTATTATTCAGTCTCATAAAGGAATGAGGCACTGATACGAGCTACAACAGGGATGATCCTCCAAAACATTGTAAGTAAAACATCCAAAAAAGACCACATATTATATGATTCCATTTATATGAAATGTCCAGAATGGGAAAATGGGTAGAAAGTGGATTACTGGTTGCCAGGGGCTGGGAGGTTAAGTGTAAATGGGCACGAGGGAGTTTACTGTGGGGTGAAAGTGTTCTAAAGCTGATTTCAGACAACGTAAACTTACTAAAAAACATTGAGTTGTACACCTGAAATGGCTGAACTCTGTGATGTGGAGAATATACCTCGATAAAGTTGTTTTTGAAAAGTTTCTGTTTTTTGGTTGTCTGCAGGAGCAGCCGGGGGACAGAGGAGAAATGAACACACGCCATCCTGGGGAGAAGAGAGGGGTCAGCTGAGGGACAGGATGGGAGTGAAGCTGCTCAGCAACTCCTTTCAGCTTGATTTTTGAACCAGGGGAGTATCTGCCCCCTCAAATGTAATATTTTAATATAATATCCATTTGAGGGGTGTCACTGTGTAAGGCTGAGCATCTCCAGATGCCACCAGACTCCTGCAGAATACCCCAGAAGTGGACTCCAGTCCCCTGACCCCAGTTCTAAGCCCTTCCAGTGTTATGGCTGAGTGACCAAAAGGTGAAAAAATGACAGGGACCAAATGGCGTCCTTTGTTCCGGGAGACAGACAACCATCGCTGCTCCTGCCACTGCTTTCTGATTCCCTGAGAGTCGTATCGTCCCAGCTGCCAGGGCCAAACGGCCCCACTGGAAGGGCTGGACGCAGTGCCCCAGGGCAGCAGCAGCAGCATCAACATCCCCTCTTGAAAGTAGAGGAAACTGAGGCCCAAGCTCCTATGGAACAGAGCAGAGAGATCTGAACCAGACTGGCATCTCGTCTCACTAGTTACATTCTCAGCTGCTTCTGAAGGAAGCCCAGGGAGTCATGGACCTGCTTCTGCAGAGGTCAAAGACACCGGTAACTCTTGATTAGACTCCCCCCCACCCACGCTCTGCTCCCCACCACGAAAACAGCCTGCAGGCTCCTTTACTTAGTCCTCCTGGAGAAACCAGCGAGAAACTGGGGCATCCCCAGGTTGTCCCCTGCCCTCCACCGGGTGGGGAGACTGTGGACAGGGCCCCTGCAGCCAGAGGCAGCCCTGCACCAGCTCCTGCCTCCGTAAAATCTCCGTCCCCCTTCGTTATGTTTGCATTGCTTTCCCAGGGGGACCTCAGACTTACAGTATTATGTTTTAACCTCTTTGGCAAGTCTTGAGAAAACACTTCGGGCATATTTCACTAGCAAAAACAAAAGGCTTACAGTCCAAACAGTGCCCAGCAAAGACCAGAGGAAGAGGGGTGGGGGGTGGGGCGGGAATCAAACTGAAATTTCTTTAATGGATTCTTTTTTTTAATTGAGATAAAACTCACCATAAGAATTGTTTAAAGTATGCAATTCAGTGATTTTCAGGAGAGTCACAAAAATGTGCAACCATCACCACTCTCTGATTACAGGACATTTTCATCATCCCAAAGAGAAAGCCGTCCCCATCAGGCAGCCATTCCCTATTCTCTCCTCCCTCCAGCCCTTGGTAGCCACCAAGCTACTTTCCATCTCTGTGGATTTGCCTACTCTGGACATTTCATATAAATGAAATTCATACACTATGTAACCTTTTATGTCTGGCTTCCTCCACTTTGCATGATGTTTTGGAGGGATATCCATGTTGTGACTCAGAACTTCATTCCTTTTCGGAGCTGAATAATATTCCATTGTATGGATAAATGACAGCTTGTTTATCCATTTATCAGTCCATGCATGTCTGAGTTCCCTCTGTCTTTTAGCTGCTATGAATAATGCTGCTAAGAACATCTGTGTAGTTTTTTGTGTGGACATGTGTTTCATTTCTCTCGGTTCTACACCTAGGAGTGAAATTGCTGGCAGAAGTGAAGTCTGGTCCAAAGGCTGGTGTTCTCTTTGGAAAAAGATACGTTTCCACTGGCCCCTCAACCACAGGAAGGGAGTGGGAACTTGCCCACCGCAGACATGGGCAAGAGGCACTCAGGAAGTAGTGGTGGGCGGCGGGGCCGCGGGGGCGGCCCTAGGAGGTGAGAATCTGGGCCGTGCTCTGGAGTGGAGGGCTTTGGCTGAGCCTTGCCGAGTGGGGTGTACAGAAATAGCAGAATTTGAGAAGTCCAGGGGGCTTTCCAGGAAGGAGGCACAGCATAAGCCAAAACCTCATGGTGGGTATGCACATAGTCCCCAGACCACTGGTCAGTTTGTGTGGAGGAAGAGGCTCTCTCGGGTACTGAGCTGCGAGCATCGCTATGTTGTAAACCCTTCCCAGCTGTACTGCCTGATGTCCATGGGGTCTGCCCAGCAGAGTCCTGTGGCAGATCCAGGTAAACTCGCTACAGGTGAGAGGTAAGCGCCAACATGTGTGGTTGAGAGGACCCCCAAAACATGCAAGAGCTTTGTTTCTTGAGAATCCATGAGGATATTCTGGGCAGTAAAAATCCAATCCAAATATCAGCCCAATATAGAAGGGCAGCCCCCACAAATGTTGATTCATTCACTCATTCAACGAATATTTCTGAGTCACGTGGTAGGTGTTGCAGATGCACCAGTGGGTGAGAGACAAGAGTCCTTGCCTTTGCCGGGCTCACAGTCTGATGGGGGAGCCAGATATTAGATAAGTTAAAAACCATGATGCAAACCAATAAAGAAGAACTTCCATGCCGCTCTTTAAAAAGAGGCTTCCTGATAAATAATTATATTTCAAAACGATAAGATGTGATCCATCTTCTCTTTGTCATAGAAATGTGAAATTTTGTCTTCCTGAAACTGAAGATACTGATTTACGTTGACTACACGGCTGTGTATTTATTTATTATTACATTATTATATTTTATCATATTATTTGCTTTGCTTATAACTGTGATAAATATTTGTATAAGTGAAAATAAATCAGTAACAATTAATTTTTAAAAGTCATGATGCAAAGCATGATGGGTGCTAACAAGGAACTGAGCAGGAGGTGAAGCAGAGGGAAGCACCGAGAAGGGGGAGGACCTGCCCGGACAGGCGGTCAGGAAAGGCGACCTTGAAGCCCAAGCATGAGGACATCCAGCGTCCCAGGCATAGGGGATGGGGCATGGAGGGCCCCGGGTGGGGAGGGGTGTACTGAAGAGGCTGGTGGGCAAGGTGGGAATAACGGGTGATCTCAGGGAGACTCCTGGGACTTGGACTTTCTTGCAGGGCAAGAAGAAGCTGTGGAAAGATTCTGACCAGGGAGTGACTGTTCTGGTGTCATACCCCTCACTCAGCTGCTCTGCTGACTGATGGGTAGATGGACTGGACACAGCCCACATCACAAACGCTGGTGGCTGGGCCCACGTGGTCATAATGCAGCGAAGACACAGTCACGGAGCCGAGGCCCACTGTGGAGCTGGAATGTCGGGATAGTCTGGGGAGGGCCAAGGAGGCTGACAGGGTAACTGACAGGTGCCTCGAAGTGTCACCCAAAGCCCCTGCATGGAAAAGCATGTCACGCTGTGGAAGAAGCAGAGAGACCACTGGGAGGGAGGTGGGAGCCGGCCCCCAGGACCCTGAGCCAGCCAAGGGATGAGGTGGTCCCTGCTGGCGAGCATCTGGTCCCTGACCCTGGCAGCCAGAGGGCACAGCCAGCACAGAGTCCTTACCCTCTGCCCACTCCCACATGGAGAATTCTGTTTCCCCCTGGAACCTTCCTCATGAATATTTTGCACAGAAATGAGAAGTCAAATTCCGGGCTCCGGACAGAGGGTCACAGATTTCAGAAAGTCATCTTTAGAAAACACTGGTTTCTATTTTCACCAAATCCCTGGGAGATGAGTTACGAAAGCCTGAGGCCTGGGAAAGGCTGAAGAACAAAACTAGTGGGGGGCGTGGGAGGAGGTGGGGGGAACTGGGGGGCGGGAGGCATGGAGGGCCTGGGGATGTGGGGGGTGCTTTCACTTGGATGCAGGAAGCGGGTGTCTAGAGTGGGTGAGCTAAGGGTCTTGCGGGGACACCAGAGCTAGAGTTGGACAAGTGCTTTTTTTTTTTAATTACCTACTCGAAACATAAAACTTGATGTATCTTTCTGTACCAAAAAACTTACTTTGAGCCAATGCCGGGAAGAAAACACTATACAATGAGGGCTGGAGAGTCATGCAGCTTGGATAATAATATTACTACTAAATAACAATGTTAATCATTATAATCGTTAGCAACATAAATAATAATCATTACTAAACCTTGATAATTCACATCATTAATTAATGAGTAACTAGTAATTAAAGTGATAGCCGCTCCACGTGCTCCACAGTCAGTCCTCGCAACCCTGTGAGGTAGGTGCGATTTTTCTCTCCTGAGTTGGGTGTAGAGATGCCCCCCATGAACGCTTGCTTACATTCGCCCGTCTGTCCATCCATTCATTTGTCCTATGAAGCCACAGTGACAAATTCACAAGCAAATACAGCACTTACATAACTAAATGCTAGGCCTGCCCAAACAAGCCATGGAGTTAAGGAGCGAGCAGATACCACAGCTGGATGAATTTCAGGATCAGGCGACCTGGGCTCAAAGCCCAAGCTCATGTGCCACCTGTGCGACCTTGAGCAAGCTGCGTGGTTTTACTGGACTCCCATCAACCATACCCCACATGGCCATTCCCAGCATAAGGAGCCGTGACACCAGGCAAGTAGCACAAGCCCTGGCGCGCAGAGAGCAGGCCGTTGTGGCAGCTGTCGTCACTGCAGACTAGGGGCGTCTGTCACAACAAAAATGAAAGCGAGCAGAGCAGAGTATTAAAGAATGTAGCCTTAAGTGTTGGGGTCACACATAACTTTTATTTTCTTAGAGATGATGTCCAGAACCACCTGGATTTTCTACTAAAATATAGTTTCTACCGGAGAAAACGAAGTGAGTTATTATTTTTTTAAAACGGAAGTTCATCATGTCTGACAATCCTTACCTCTGCTGGTCGGGCCAGAGAGGGTAGAGTCAAGGACTGTGTGAGTCGGCGGATAGCCCTTCCAGGCCCCCAGAGAAAACCAACACATGCATGTTGCCAGCATCTCAAGTGAAAAATCTCTCTTTTCATGACTCCCTGAAACCTGCCCTAGTAAACCCTGTGGGGTCTGCTGGGGAAGCTTGAAGGTCAAGGCCAAAAACCCATGTAAAGAGAGAGCCTGGCTTTGATTGGCACCTGGTGGGCCCACCTAAGACAGGCAGCTGACTGGAGGCCACGCAGGAGCTGATGGCTGGTCAGTGAGGACAGCTCTGCCGGCCAGCCTACGATAGTACCTAGCCCAGGAGGTGTGGGCACCCCAACTTCTGACCACCTGGCTCCTCCTTAAAAATGTCCCAAAGCACCCAGTGAACACTGAGGGTGACCCTCCCAGGGTCACCCAGGTCAAGGTTGCTGCCCTGATTATGAAAACAGCAGAATGCTCAAATCACTTTGTCTCTATATCTTTTATGAGCCTCGAATCATCTCCTCCCCGTTGGTGCAAAGATCCTTATTACAGCTATAAATTGAATTAAAAACTCACATTTAATATTTAGTTATGGTGCGGTTAACAGCTTTATGGGCCAGGCCGCTGCCTTCCTATTTGCTTACAATGTTGTCCTTTATGTTTGCCAAAACCAGGCTGCTTGAATGACGGGGCGGATGCCAAGTTATTAACAATTATTACCTTTTACAGTCATTTTTGGCCCCAGCATGCTTTTCTGGTGGTCTCATAATTTCAAAACAGGGACCTTTGAAATCGTACCCGAGACCAAACAGGCCTGCAGAGGGCACTTCCTCCCTCCTGGCCGAGTCCGGCCCATTTCCCATTGTGAAATGTTTTTCCAGCCCACATGTGCCCAGCATGAGCCCAAGCTCTGGGCCTGTGGTACAAACCATACTCCCAGTGAAAAGGAGCCCTCTGTGAGGCGGGGGCCCCTCCGAGGGTGCCCGCAGCGCAGCACACATCACGCGGCTCGCTGGGACAGAGGGCAACATCAGGGCCGAGAGGGACAGACTCCAGCAGTGACGTGGGCGGCCTTCACTGTTGTCACCCAGGCCATGAGCTGAGGGTATGCAGAGGCCCCACACAAAACCACCAGCCCCGTGACCCCACTGCCAGTAGGCCCCTCTCAGAGCTTCTCTGAGGCTTTCAAGTCTGGCCCGGATCGTTAACTGCATAATTATATCCCACGCATGCATGATCTGGACATGGGGTAGGGTGTGTGTGTGTGTGTGTGTGTGTGTGTGTGTGTGTGTGTGTGTGTGAAAGAGAGACAGACAGACAGAGAGACAGAGACAGACAGAGGACACTGAGATATCTTATGACCTCCTGGTTCTCAAAATAATTTTTATGAAATATATCTTCCTTAATGTCCTGCTTGCTTTTTAAAAAAGTGTGTGTGCGTGTATTTTTTTTTCTGGAATTCGACAGTGGTCGTGGTTGTACAACACTATGAATCTATTAAAAAAGCACTAAATTATACACTTTAGACAGGTAAATTTTATGGTAGATGAATTTTATCTCAATAAAGCTGTTTAAAAAATAAAACATCTCCTACTGCACCCCACACATCTCCAGCCCCTGCCAGAGCCTCCCCTGTTCCAATGCCTGGGTGGCCGTCACCCTCCCTCACACACATCTGATTCCCAAGAGATGACCCAAAGTGTGGCAGGTTTCTGCAGAGTGATGTGAGCTGGGTACTCATTCTATCTCAACCTGGCTGGGTCCCCCGTGCAGCTGCCACTCTGCAACAAGATTTGCTTTCATTGGGTACCAGACTCAATGAGCCTGTGGAACAAAGGCCCATGCCACCAGACTCCAACACAGCAGCATGAATGCAGGCAGTAGGGCTGTGTTTGGAAAGTAGGCATGTGGGTGGCTTTCAACTCTGATGCAAAGGACTAGCCAGTCTCTTTCATCTGTGGTGACCCAGACTCTAAATGGCCATACTGAGAAACGTCAACCACATGCTAGAGACGAAATCCTTAAAAAAAGGGCTGTGGCCGATTGAAGATGGACAGTTTTTGCTCCTCCCACCACTATGAGGCCGTCTAATTCCCCTCCTCCTGAATCAAGGCCAGCCCTAGGGACTTGGTTGGCCAATGGGATGCGGCAGGGTGACAGGTTAGGATGCCCAAGGCTAGACCCTAAGAAGTCTTCTGCTTCTATGTTTTCTCTAGGAGCACTCACTCCAGAAGCCCTGAGCTGATGTGACTGCACAGACACTGCCATTCAGGAAAGGCCATCTGGAGGTGACAGTTCTAACTGAGCCAGCCTTCCAGCCACCCCCGCCAAGGTGCCTGCCACGTGAGCACAGCCACCTTGCACCACAGAACAGCCCATCCACTAGCTGAATATCAGCGAGTGACAAGCTGAGCCCTGCCCAATTCCTGACCTTTATTTTGGCAAGATAAAATAAAATGTTCTCATCTTAATTTCTGCTACCCAAATTTCTGGCACTGTGTAATACTGAACTGGACGCTCTCCATGAGGGTGATGCTGCTGCCTAGAGGGTGTGTGGAAACTAGGGGCATATTTGATTGAAACACTGACGGGGTGATACTGGCATTTATAGGAGGAGGGGTGCAGTCAAGGGATGGCTGGCATCCTGCAATGGACAAGAGAGCTTCGCTCAACCACGAATTACCCACATCCTGTGTGACTTTTGACACTGACAGAGATGAAGGTTCATTTTATAATTATCGGAGCCTGGAACATGACTCTTTTCTATATACAGATATAAAGCATTTTGAAATAATTTTAACATACCCTGAATTTTCCAACTACCATGTAAATCAAAGGAAGACTACAATTTGCTTGGTTCGAAACCTCATGAAAAATTGTTCAGCACACACAGTGAACGCTGGCAAGCATTCATGGTGTCCGAGCCATCCACACAGCTCTCAAGAGCGCTCCTTCTGAGGCTGCCGCCCTCCCGGCGAGTTTGAGTCTATAAGCAAAGATACTTAGTCTTTATTTCAAAATCTCAAATATGAAAAGAAGCGCTTGACAACATGCCATGGAGAAATATCTCCTTTAAAACCCAGATTCATTTATAAGGGTAGAGAAACATTTCACTACATGGTCAAGACTGCTAGTACAGGCGAGCCTGAGCACTCGCACACTGAAACGTATTTTAAATAAATAACTTCCCTATATTGCTCCTTTATGTAAGAATAACGGCACTGTTTTTGAAATTGTGTTTGTAAGTAGGCTATATCACGTGAATTCCATCAGGATAAGAAAGGAGGCATTGTGAAATCGTTGTTATAAAAATGAGGCGCTAGGTGTGACAAGGTTGAAAACCATTGTGCCACATGTACTCGGGTTCCTGGTGCCATCCAGGAAGGGTGGGAGTTTCCTGAAAGATTCCAAAGACCCTGTCGACACTGTGATCCTTTTTGCTTACTCCCCCTAGCAAAGGATTGTAATATCGTCCTAGCAGGACGATATTAAGAGATCCTTAGGAGAGAGAGAATAGTACTTAGCTGGATATTGAGAACAAGCAAAATGAACAAAGATCTTTAGGCACAGGTCAATATTAGTTGGCAAAACGTGTCTCTGACTCTCAAGAGCAGACCTGGGCTGTAATCCCTGTTGCCTAACTCCTATGTGACCCAAGGCAAGTCAGGCCCCCTCTCTGAGCTTCTTCCTTGTCTGTAAAATGAAGGAATTGAGTACGGCGATTGAAAAGAGTCCCTCTGCTTGGGGAGTCCCTGGAAGATGGCCTGTCTGCCATGACCTTCTCCAGTCGACAACTGGTCCTTCCATCCAGGGACCAGGAGGGGAAAGAATCCTCAGAATCATAAAGCACCATTTCAAACTGACCAATATTAAAGATAGAAAAGAAAAAATCCCACAACATATTAATGGTTCAGAGCACGCATAGCAAGATCATTTCTGGAGAGGAAAAGAAAGAAAAAAAAATAGGGGCTTTTCAGCCTGTGAATAAAAAGTGTCCTTTAACAGGCGATAATTATATACAGGAAGGCAATTAAAGTTTTAATAATTTAATTACCTTCCTGCAAACCCATCAAGGTAAAATATGGAGTGAAAACATTTTTGAGGGCCAGCAGCCATGAGGAGCGGATCAAAGGCCCCTGAGATAGCTCAGCTCTGAGGCAGTTGACACATTAATTTTTACGGGCTGACCGCCGTTATTAATAGAAGAAACTAGATGGAAGTATTTTTCCACGGTGGGGGGGACCACATCATCATTTGATGCCTGATGTTACAGCAAACATAGTTTTGGCTTCTCCCTGGAAATAAATCTTGTTTTCTTTGACCTTCGTTTGCTTGAGGCAGGGCCAACTTTCAAGACTGGACTTCATAGAGAGGGCTCCCCGCTCAGGGCTGCCATGTCGGAACATCAACAAGAAACCGTGAAAGGAGATCAAAGGGGGTCCGGTCAGAAACCACAGAACAGGGCTGCCATAGCCAGGCACAGTGGGGCGAGCGCATCTCAAAGCCGGCCTGAGAGCCCCCCCAGCCTCAGAGTTCTCACCTACCAAGGGCCAGCTGCACTGCTCCTTACAAACATCTTTAAACCCACCCCCTACTTTGTTGTTGCTGCTGTTTTTATTGTTGTAAAATACACATGACATAAAATTCACCATTTTAACCATGTGAAAGTGTAGAGTTCAGATGATTTAAGTACATTCATGATGTTACACAACCATCACCTCTATCTAGTTCCCAAGCTTTTCCCCTCCCCACACGGAAACCCATCCCCATCAGCAGTGCTCCCCACTGCCCTGCCCCAGTCCGGACAACCACGAATCTGCTTTCGGTCTCTGTGGATTTGCCTGTCCTGGACACATCCTATAAATGGAATCCTACGCTATGTGGCCCTTTGTGACTGGCTTCTTTCACCCATTATTTTTTATGCTTATTTTTATTTTTTTAACATCTTTATTGGGGTATAATTGCTTTACAATGGTGTGTTAGTTTCTGCTGTATAACGAAGAGAATCAGATATACATATATCCCTATATCTCCTCCCTCTTGTGTCTCCCTCCCACCCTCCCTACCCCACCCCTCTAGGTGGTCACAAAGCATTGAGCTGATCTCCCTGTGCTATGTGGCTGCTTCCCACTAGCTAGCTATTTTACATTTGGTAGTATATATAAGTCCATGCCACTCTCTCACTTCACCCCAGCTCACCCATTACTTTTTAAAGGAAGCTTTGTATTATTATCTGTAATAGAAGACCTGTATCACTTGCCATAAATGAAAAATGATCATAAAAATTAATACACTGAAAACTAGCTCATGTCACCAAGTTGCTGTAGGACACGGCACAACCCCCCAGAGGGTCCACAACGAGGAATCATTTTACATCAGTATGTACACTTCTGCTCCATTCTACTTCAAAGCCACATAACAGTCTTTGTAGGACTAAACTGTATACTAATACACTTTCTATTGATAGATATTCATGATGTTTCCATTTTGTATCACAACAATGCTGAAATTGATATCATTGTAATCATTCCGTGTGGGAATAATCTTGATATAAATTTCTGGAATGCCTGGATCAAAGGATGTGTGCATTTTACAGTCAGTTCGTGTTTCCAAGTGTTTTCTTTAGAGGTGGTCTCCATTCCTCCTCTCAGCATCAATGTATGAATACGCCCGTTTCTGCACCTAACCACCAATGTCATGAGCTCCAGTCTCTAGACCTTGGCCAATCTGATAGGTGAAAAATGCATACACCTCATTGTGGTTTTAATTTGCATTGAGATGAGTATTTCTATCTCCATTTTATAGATGAGAAAATAGACTCACAGAGGTTAAGGAACTCGCCCAAGGTTACACAGCGAGTAAGTGCAAAACCAGGATTTGGACCCAGGTCCACCAGAATCCAATTCCTGGGCTTGTCCCCCTACTTTCCTGCTGCTTCTCATGGCACGTGATGGATTCTGCCACTTGTGGATGTGGCTTGTTCCACAAATGGAGGGGAAGCTCCTGGTTGGCAGGTTCTATATTCTTTCCACAAGCCCCACTGTGCCTGACTCGACACGTAGGATATGAGCACCCCATAGACACTGCTGGTGGAACCACTGGATTGGATTATCACACCTGCATACCTACAGTGCAGCCTAGCATTGAGGAGACCACAAAAGGAAAGGACAAACTATGGGGACAAACAGCCAGAGTCGTCATCACGGGAACCTCTGTGACCTTATAGTTTCTGCCGTTTCCCCAAGCTGTGGTCACAGGGAGGTCACACCTGGGCTGAAGGATGATTTATGCCAGTGCTCACAGGCACTTCCGGGGAAGGGACAGCTGGGGATGAAGGTGTCAATGCCTAAATATATAGAATCGGGAAAAATAACCAGGACCATCTTCCACCAACTACGTGCTTGGGGCTGGTGGGTTTCACGGGTTCTGGCAAAAATGAGAGTGAATTTTTTTCAGGGTGTCAGGTGTTTATTAGAACTTATTGTAAGTACTAATAGAGCCCAAAAGACCAACTGAGTGGACTTCTCACAGTCCTAAGGAAATAAACTAGGGCAGCGGGAGCCAGTCGCATGCATTTGAAGGGCTCCTCACAGCCTTCTTCAGTTCAAACCCGTTTCCATTTTGTGCTTCACCGCAACTTTCTGAGGCTGGTGCTGTGGTTCCCTTTCACAGATAAGAAAATGGAGTCTCAGAGTGACAACACAGCTAGCTTGAGATCCCACGGCTGGCACTGCCAGATCCAGAAGTGGCTTTGCTTGCATTCGATACCAAACAAGTATTCCCAAAAGGCCCCCTTCCCAACACCCTCTCTGGGAGCCAGGGGTCCCCCAGGCCTTGTTCTTTCGGGGACAGCCCCAGGTCCTGACCTTGCCGCTTCTGCTAAAGAGAACATCTCCCACGTCCTGGAATGCAGCTTGGCGGCAGGGGGGTCGGAGGCTGCCGGGACCTCTCTCAGCACCCCTGCTCCCCTCCCAGCACTGAGGTCTGACCTAATCACGGGCCGGGCGGCTGTGGGTGGTTGGGTGGGAGGGACTGCACACCTCACCCTCCCCTCCTGGGCTCAGCAGGTACCGGGTGTGGGCCTGACAGCACGGATTCCGAGAGAAGCTCCATCAGCCCCAGCCCTGACCCGAAACCCAGCTGGGCGGGTCTGGGATGAGGGACTACAGCACCACGCCTGGGCCCCACGTGGTCATGGATGTCTGGGCCGGGCTCTAACCATCCCCTTTACAGCTTGCAAGGGCAAGCTGGGGTCGGAGTCTACATCTACAAGGCAGGGATGGGATGAGGTGACCAGGGAGAGCACCACCCTTCCTCTGGGCCCCTCCAACAAGATGGAGGGTCCACGAGAGCCACCAGTAGGAGGCGGGCCCATGAGCTAAGCAAAATACACCAAGTCCGGGGTGCCCTTAGCGGCCAAGCGCCTCTTCTCCCCTTTCTTCCAACCCACAACCCTTCCTCAGGGAGTGGCCCCTCCCGGACAGGTGATGGCGTTGCCAATTACAGGACTCTGCCCACCAGCCATCGTGATGGATGAGGGACGGGCACATGATGAAGCAATCATGTATCCCCTGGGGTTTCTCCATGGGGTCTGCACAAGATTGTTCTGTGGTAACAAGGCTGCAGTCACACATTGTCCTGGGAGAATAAACCCCAGAAGCAGAAATGGGAGTGGGAGACAGTCCTGAAGCAGCTGGCATCTCCCACCTGCCCCTCCCAGGACCCAACAAATTCCCCTTGTTTTGCCTTTGCTGTCTCAGAACGAATTCTTACAGCTCACATATCCTGAGCACGTGCAGGGGCGGGGGGGGGGGGCACTGTTCTGAGTGCCATGCTTGGATTAACTCATTCCATCCTACCAGAGCCCTCCAGTGAGGAAAGGAGACATGCAGGTCAACAGCTCACATGGCACAAAATCAACAGCGTGGGAGAGTCTGGATCTGAACCCAGGCCTGTGAGCTACCCTGGCATTCAGCAGAGCTTCACAGGTGGGCATCACTACCACCAACCAATAACCAGAACTGCCTTAAGGTCAAGTGTGGCCACAGGACCTGTGTCGGCCAAGAAAAGGGGAGTGAAAGTGGCACTGCCCCTCCTGGGCAGAGGCGTTCCACCCTTGCAACTCTTCTGCCCTCCCTCACCCAGTCTTGACATCATCATGGACACATGTACTGATCTGGAGGTGCCTCTAGATCCAGGCAGCCTGGACGTTAAGCAAATTCACAGAGGGCAGCTGTCCTGGGAGCCACCTCCACCCACAGTCAACTCTGTACCAGCAAGAAATCTACACTCGTCATCCTCAGTCACTGGCTGTTCAGGGCTGTTTCTCACTGCAGCAGAGTGTGGCCTACTCTGACCGCAAAGCGTTTGTCCAACTTGCAAACAAGAGGCCGCCCAAACTCTCAGGCCAGCACTAACTCCTGTAACTTCCCAACAAACTGACACACCCCATTCTGTTCGTTTTTGTTGATTAAACTGGTCTTGTAAAGGGAGGCTTCCTCCCCACCTCTCGGGTTAAAGCCCCCTCAGAGCTTGACAGCATCCCTGTGCTGTAGACCCCTTTCAGACCCAAATGAGAGATCCCCTGCTTTGTTATCCCTCCGAGACCATCGGCAACAGATGTGACTGAGGATGATGCACTGACTTAGGATGAAGCCCAATTACACAGGCTCAATTACTACAGAGAATGGACCCTTTGGAAGCCAAAGGGCCTTCAATTAGTGCAATTTCTGCAGAAAATTACTTCTCAAAACCTTGAGGTGAAAATGACCAAAGGGGACAATAAGAAGGGGGGCTTGAAAATGATGAGATAGGGTTAAAATGCAGGTGTATTGACCGTGGGGGACTCACAAACACCATAGAGCATCCGATTTCAGCAAAGGATAGTCCAGCCAGAAAAAAACGCACACACCTCTGAGCACACAGAGTGGTTCCTGGGAACCCGGAGCCTCATCCGTGGATCCATATTACTAAAAGTTCATTCTCAGGATCATTCTCAGCAATAACCCTCTCAGAGCCCCAGAGCAGCCCATCCAGCCTTCACAACATTAGAACTCATCTCTCTAAACCACTTTGTCCGTCAGTACAGGCTCACCTCAGAGATGCTGCAGGTTCAGGTCCAGGCAACCACAGTGTAGAGCATAAAACAATAAAGCGAGGCACACAGGTTCTTTGGCTTCCCATGCATAGAAGAGATATGTATACACTATACCGCAGTCTATTAAGTGTGCAGCAGCATTATGTCTTAAAAAATGTGGAAACCTTAATTAAAAAATACTTTATTGCTAAACAATGCTAAACATCCTCTGAGCCTTCAGCAAGACAAAATTTTTTTGCAATGGTAACATCAAAGGTCATTGATCACAGATCACTGTAACAAAATATGATAACAGTGATAAAGTTTGAAATATCGCAAGATTTACCAAAATGTGACACAGAGACATGAAGTGAACAAATGCTGTTGGAAAAATGGTGCCCGCAGGCTTGCATGATGCAGAGTTGCCACAAATCTTCAATTTGTAAAAATGCATTATCCGCAAAGTACAATAAAGCGAAGCACAGCAAAATGAGGTCTGCCTCATTATTAAGCACCTACTGTGTGCCAGGCACTGCACTAAGCCCCAGGGACACAACAGCAAATGGAGACCCAGCCCTCAAAGAACCCACCATTTCATGGGGGAAGGGAGACAAAGGCAGGTCCACAAATAAGTAGGACAGGTCGATCAGCACTGTGGACATAATTGAAATGGCCCCCCACCACCTTCTGCATGCCTGGTGGTCCTTGAGCTGGAATAATCGGGGGGCTTCTCGGAGAAGGGGACTTTTGAGTTGCAAATTGAATGAGAGAAGCATGCAGGGTGATAACCAGACCCGAGATGGAGAGGAAGATCCTGCTAGGAGCTACAGCCATGCATGGCTGAGGCTCTGCATCACCTGCCTTCCCTCAGGCCGGATCTGGGCTAAGACAGGCATGGGGAAGATGATGAGTGGCCACTAAGGGTTCAGCTGCCCAATCGGAGCCCCGGACACCAGTCTGACCTGTCACCTATTCACTGAGTGCTCTTGGTCAGGTCATCTCCCCTAACCTCGGCTCCCTCACCTGTAATGTAGAAAGAATGATAATATTTGCCGCTTAGGTCTGTGCACTTTTGGACATTTATCCCAGAGAAATTCGAATAGGTTCAAGTACAAGTCTTTCCACTCATGTTCACAGCAGCTTTATTTGCAACAGCCAAAAGGTAGAACCAGCCCAGGCATCCTCAAACGGGTGTACGGACAAACTGTGATACGCCCTCACCATGGAATACCACTCAGCAAGAGAAAGGAATGAACAACACCTGGATGGACCTCCAGGGAATTTTTCTGGGTGAAAAAGAGCCAGTCCCAGGGTTATATCCTGAATGAGTACATATATATGACATTTTTGAAATGACAGAATTTTAGAAATAGAGAAAGGTTAGTGGTTGCCAGCGGGTAGAGAAGGGGTGGAGGATGGGGCAGGAAGGAGGTCGGCATGGTTATAAAAGGTCAACAGGAGGGGTCCTTGTGGTGATGAAGCTATTCAGTATCTTGTCCAGCTACAAAATTTGGACAGAACGTGCAGGGCAGCCATGCAAGGCCCATGGATAGTAAAGAGCAGGCAGATTAAGAGAAAATTTCAAAATATCACCAAACTAGCAGAAAGTCTCCCATTTTTTTCTCCAATATCCCCTGTATGGGCTCACAGTGGCCTCAAACCTGGACACAGGTACCAGGCTCAAGGAGAGACAGAGAGACCGAGAGACAGGTCTGGGGGGAAAAACACAAGCCCTCCAGAAGGGGGAAGAGACACAGCAGGGAAATCTTGTTTCAATTTTTATTTTCTTCTGTTCTCTTGCACTCAGTCCTCAGACATTCCCGGGGCATAGGTAATGACAGCAGCCACAGCAGTGACCCATGGCCCCTACTTGAGAGGGAGCAGAACCTTCCTCACTGATCAGAAAAGCTGTGGTCCCGCCTCTGTCTCCCAATCTGGATGCAGGCACAGCTATCAACTGTGCGCAGCAGAGCAGAGTAACTCAAGTCCCAGCTCTCTGAAGGGAGGACCCACAGCGAGTCCAGGGAACCAGAAATCACTAAGGAGCCCACAGAGTGGGAGGAGGCAAGGAAAGGGACCCTTTAAAGCTGTGCATGAGCTCCTGGGCTCACCCCTAAGCTGCATGCACGTGCACGTGCCTGACCCTGAACAGCATACCTAAGACTGAGAACTGAACACAGAACAAACCATCATCCAGATCCAAGACTGGCCACTGGGTGGTGCACACGCAGGGCAGCTCTGACCAGCATGGCAGAGCTTTTGGAAACTGACCTGCCGTCAGGACCACGGCTGCCAGGAGGCTGGTGGGAACTTGCTGAATGGGTCAAATGCCCGATCAAACAAAACTAAAGTCCTCTGTGGCATTTAAACAAGACCTAGAGCCTCATAATATAGTATTCAAAATGTCTGTAATACAAATGAAAGTGACTTAGCATATGAAAAAACAGAAAAATCTCAACTTTTACCCTCAAAGACAAGGACCAGACCCCCATACCTTGATGACGCAGATGTTAGAACAATCAGAAAGACTTAGAACTAGCTATTATAAAAATGCTCCAGGAAGTAAGGGCAAACACTCTTAAACTGAATGCAAGGATAGGAAGTCTCAGCAAAGAAAGAGAATATAAAGAAGAAGCAAATTGAAATTTTAGAACTCAAAAGTACAATAACCAAAGTGTTAAAGCTCACCAGATGGGCTCATTAACAGTATCGAGACAGCAGAGGAATGAATCATTGAGTATGAGGATAGATTATCAGAAATTATCCAATCTGAAAGACAAAAAAAAAAAGGGAAGGAAAAGAATTCTAAGAACAGAAAAAAACAAATGAACAGGAACTCATGGACCTGAACCAGAAGGTCTAACATTCATGTCCTAGGAATCCCAGAAGGAAAGGAGAAAGAAAAAATGCAGTGCAGAAAAATATCTAAGAAAATAATAGCTGAAAACTTCTCAAAGTTATCAAAAAGTGAAACCTACAGATTCAAGAAGCTCAGTGAATCCCCAAAAGGAGACACTCAAAGAAACCCATGCCTAGATACATTATCATCAAAATAATCAAAGCAGAAGACAAAGAAAAATATCTTGAATGCAGCCAGAGAAAAACAACACATTACTTACAGGAAAACAATGAAGCAAAACCCAACAAAACTAAAAGGAGAAACAAATCCACAATTATAGTTAGAGAGTTCAACACTCATCTCTCTGTTCAAGGAAACAAACAGACGAAATCAGCAAGGATATGGATGAACTGACAACACCATCAAGCAATTGGATCTAATTTATAAAACACCACCAATAGCAAAATGCACGTTTTTTTCAAGTGCACACAGAACACAAAGATCAACAACCACTTCCTGGGTCATAAAACAAACCTTAACAAATTTACAAGAACTGAAACCATACAAAGTATGTTTTCTAATAATAATGAAATTAAACTAGAAATCGATTACAGAATGATAACAGGATATCCAAAAACTTGAAAACTAAAACATATCTAAATAATTGATAAGTCAAAGAGTTCTCAAGGAAAATTAGAAAATATTTTTAATTGAATGAGAATGAAACTACGATGTAACAAAACTTGCAGAATCCAGCTAAAGCAGTGCTGAGAGAGAAATTTTTATCATTAAATGCTTATTTTAAGAAAGAAGAAAGGGCTTAACCCAATGATCTAAGTTTCCATCATTAGAAACTAGAAGAGCAAAATAAACCAAAGTAAGCAGAAAAAATATATAATAAAGAATAGAAATAAATGAAATTGAAAAAAGAAAAGTAATAGGGAAAAATCAGTGAAATGAAAAACTGGTTTTTCAAAATAATAAAATTGATAAAACTCTAGCAAGAATGACAAATAAGAAAAAGAAGATACAAGCTATTAATACCAGGAACACAAGAAAGCATATCATTACAGACCCTCAAACATCAACAGTGCAATAAAGGAATACCATAAACAACTCTATGCCAATACATTTGACAATTTAGATTAAATGGGAAAATTCCACAAAAACTAGAAACTAACAAAATTCACCCAAGATGAAATAGATAATATGAATAGTTTGATAACCATTTTTAAAAACTGAATTCATAGTTTAAGATCTTTTAAAAACGAAGTTTCCAGGTCCAGGTAGTTAAACTGATGAATTCTACCAAACATTTAAAGAAGAAATAACACCATTCTATACAATTTCTTCCGGGAAAGAGGAAAGGAGGAAATACTTACCAGTTAATTTTATGAGGCTGGTACCTGATACCAAAACCAAAACCCTGATACCAAAACCAAAGATAGTACAAGCGAAAATATTTTAAAAGCTACAGACCAATATCTTTCATGAACATAAGCACAAAAATCCTTAACAAAATACTAGAAAATTGAATGTATCAATATATAGAAGGAATAATACACCACAACCTAGTATAGTTTACCCCAGGAATGCAAGGCTAGTTCACTATTCAAAACTTAATCAGTGTGATCTGCCACATGAACAGCCTGCGGAAAGCCCATATGACCCTGTGAATTGATACAGACAAATCATTTGACAAAACTCAATATCCACCAATGATTTTTTTAAAACTCTCTAAAAACTAGAAATACAAGAGAACTTCCTCAATCTAATAAAGGGAATCTACCAAAAAAGAAAAAAATTCCTACAGTCAGTATCATACCTATGATGATGAAACACTTTTCTCCTAAGATTGGGAATTAGGCAAGAATATCTATTCTCAACACTCACGTTGAACATCATCCTGGAAGTCTCAGCCAGTGCAATAAGACAAGACAAAGCAATAAAAGATACACAAATCAGGTGGAGAAAAAGGAACCCTCCTACACTGTTGGAGGGAATGTAAATTGGTACAGCCACTATGGAGAACAGTATGGAGGTTCCTTAAAAAACTAAAAACAGAGTTACTGTATGATCCAGTAATCCCACTCCTGGGCATACATCCAAAGAAAACTATAATTCAAAAAGATACATGCACCCCAGTATTCATTGCAGCGCTATCTGCAATAGCCAAGACATGGAAGCAACCTAAATGTCCACAGACAGATGAACGGATAAAGAATATGTTTTATATATACACAATGGAATATTACTCAGCCATAAAAAAGAATGAAATAATGCCATTTGCAGCAACATGGAGGGACCTAGAGATTATCATACTAGTGAAGTAAGTCAGACAGAGAAAGACAAATACCATATGGTACCACTTATATGTGGAATCTAACAAAATGATACAAGTGAACTTATTTACAAAACAGAAATGGACCCAAAGACATAGAAAACAAACTTATGGTTACCAAAGGGGAAAAGGGAGGTAATAAATTAGGAATTTGGGATTAACACACTACTATATATAAGACAGATAACCAACAAGCACCTACCATATAGCACAGGGAACTATACTCAATATTTTGTAATAACCTATAGGGGAAAATAATCTGAAAAATTATATTTTTATATATATATATATATATAACTGAATTACTTTTCTGTACACCTTAAACTAACACAACATAAATCAACTTTACTTCAATTTTAAAAAAGGCACACAGGGACTTCCCTGGTGGCACCATGGTTAAGACTCCACGCTCCCAATGCAGGGGGCCCAGGTTCAATCCCTGGTCAGGGAACTAGATCCCACATGCATGCCACAACTAAGAGCTCACATGCCACAACTAAGGAGCCCTCCTGCCACAACTAAGACCCAGTGCAACCAAATTAATTAGTTAATTAATTAAAAATTTTTTTTAATGGCATACAAATAAGAAAGAAAGAAAACTCTCCCTATTCACAGGATGGCTAAAATAAAATGTCTACCCACACCAAGTATTGGCAAGAACATGGAGAAACTGGAACTCTCCTACACTGCTGGTGGGAATGTAAAATGATGCAACCACTCTGGAAAACAATCTAGCAGTTTCTCAAAAATGTAAACATTCATCTACGATATGATCCAACAATACCGCTCCTAGGTATTTTCCTGAGAGAAAGGAAAACACATATCCACACAAAGACATATACACAAATGTTAACAGCAGCTTTATTTGTAATAGCTCCCAGCTGGAAACAACATAAATATTCATCAGTAGATGAAAGGAAAAACTATGATAAATTCATACACTGGAATATTAATCAATGATAAAAAGAAAGAATTACTGATGCATGCTACAACATGCACCAATCTTGAAATAATCATGCTGAGTGAAGCAAGCCAGTCAAAAAACAAACACATTAATATAAATCTAGGAAATTCATATTGCCATTGACAGAAAGTGGATCAGGAGTTGCCTGAGAATGAGGTAAGGGGAGGGTGAGAGGAATCACAAAGGACACTAGGGAGTACCAATGACATTTTCATTATTTTGATTTTGGTAAAGGTTTCATAGTTGGATATGTATGTCAAAACATCAGATTCTATTATTTAAATGTATACAGTTCCTTGTATGTCAATTATACTCAAAGATTTTTTTTTTAACTCAACAGGCAGAAAACAAACAACCCAATTAAAAATGAACAAAAGGCTGTAACTGATACTTAGCCGAAGAGGGTACAGGGATAACAAATAAACACATGACAAGAAGTCTAACATCATTAGCCATCAGGGAAATGCAAATCAAGATCACGATGAGATACCACTACACACTCACTAAAATAGTTAAAACTAAAAATACTCACAATGCCGAGTGCTGGTGAAGATGCACAGAAGTGGGAACTCTCACCCTTTTCTGGTGGAAATGTATAGTGACGGAGCCACTCTGGAAAACAGTTGGGCAGTTACTTAAAAACTTAAACATTCACCTACCATATGACCCAGCAATCTCACTCCTGGTATTTACCCAAGAGAAATAAAGACATGTTTACACAAAAACCTGTACACAAATGTTAACAGCAGCTTCGTTCATAATCGCCAAAATCTGGAAACAATCCAGAAGTCCTTCAACTGGCGAACGATAAACAAATCACGGTCCATCCAAACCATGGAATACCACTCAGAAAGAAAAAAGAGGAGCCGTTGATACATGCAGCGGCTTGGCTGGATCTCAAAGGCATTGTGCTGAGTGAAAGAAGCCAGGCTCTAAGATTCCATTCTCTATGATTCCACTGATATGACACTCTGGAGAGGACAAAACTATCGTGATGAGGACTGACCAGGAGTTTCCAGGGGCTGGTGATGAGGGGAGGGTGTGACTGCACAGGGGTACATGAAGGAGATTTTTGGAGTGGTGCAGCTGCCCTGTATCTTGATTGCGATGATGATGACACAAACCTATACATGCGTTAATACTCATAGGACCATACAACAAAGAGAAAGTCAATTTTAGCATATGTTCACTTAAAAAAATAAAAAGGTAGGAAGGAGTGATGGGTGTTAGAGCTCTGTGGTCCCCCACCCTAGACCCTGTGTTAATGAAGAAAAACATCTCCCAAACCATGTGACTCCAATCAGAGCAGTAGGACCCTGGCTCTGCATCGGTTGGTGTCCAGGGAAGGGGGACAGATCCTCCCCGTGCAAAATGGAGAAAATTCACATTTGTTGGAAATCGCATAACCATGATTCTTCCACTCAGCCCATTTAGTCCTGAACCTAGAATGAGGTAATTATGCAGCCCAAGGAATCTTAACAGCATGGAGGAGAAACCCAAGCAAAGCCAGTGAGGGGGAAGTTCTACCAGAAACAGGAAATTTGAGCCTGACCAGAGGTCTCAGGGCTTCGCTCCCTCCCGCGATTGTGAGTTCTCAGCCAGGGCACTGTTAACCCTAAGGCGGCTCCGAGACTCCAAGTCTGCAGCAAACGTGCTTCTAAGGCAGACTTCGGAGTAAATCCCCACACATCGCTTGTCCTCAGCCCGCCACAGTGGTGAGATGGGTCTCGATGTACAGACTGACCACACGCACTGCAGGACATTTGTATTCCTGGCCCCTCCCCATCACTGTCAGAGCCAAAAGTTCCATCCCCGTGTTTGTCCAAACAACCCTTGGGCGGTGCCTCTGCTTGAGTGGCCGGAAAAAGAAAGGGATGTTGAGTTGGAAAAAACTGCTCTCTTCACCCTGATTGGAAGAGTGTCCCTAGGGCCCAGGGAACAACACAATTTCACGCAATGAGATGAAAAATCTTAATGTACAAACACCCTCAGTAGTTTTAGTCCCCTGTCTGTGAGAAAGGATGCCAGTTCTGACCACATAACCCCTCCCTTCCTCAGTACCCTTTGAGGAGTGGTCTGTGACCCTCAGACTGAACCGCATGAAGGTTAAAGCCTTCAGCAGGGCTACATCTGGACCACAGAACTTGTGGTTCAGACCATCAGCAAGGCAGCCTGAGGTCAAATAGAATGCCCTGGATTTGGAAACAGAAAACCTAAGTCCAAGCCTGGACCTCACTGCCTCACCTCTCTAAGCCTCAGGGTCCTCATCTGTAAAATGGGGATAACAGGACAAGCTCTTTCCCACGTCACAGTGCTTCACACATTCTGTTCCCTCTTTCTGTGGATGCTCTTCCCAGGCTCTCACAGCTGTTTCCTTCCTGTCCCAGAAGATTTCTTGCAAAATGCCACCTCCTCAGAGGCACTTTCTCATCCAAAGTAAACTCCCACCCCAGTCATGTTGTATCACAGTGTCCTGTTGAATTCTACCAGGCATTTGTCACTACTTGGATCGTCTCTGTCCTCTCTAGGCCATCGTTCTCTTCCAGACGAGAATGCAAGCACCAGGAAAGCAGAATCCTGGTCGTCTCACCTCCCCTCTATACACTAGGACCCAATACACAGCACACGCACACTGCATTTTGGTTGGATGAGTGATGATTCCCCAATTTCCAGGGTCGCTTCAGGGTCAGGGGAGCCTGGGCAAGCAAGTACTCTGCACCTCAGAGTTGGTGGGTGTCACTAAGTAGACCTCTGAGACACCCACTCACATGCTCCCTAGGAAACCAAGAGCAGGAGTTTGGTGTAAAAAGCCTCAAATCATAAGATTCGGAATGCTGCATTTCACCAGCTTGCCAGAGTACAATTTTGCTAGGAAATAAAAATACGTAATATTGCCACAAAATTCAGAACCAGTAAGAGTCCCAGTTTACTAGCCAGACCAGATGCATCTCTCCCTCTGTGTCAGTTATGTTCACCAAACATTCAGGAATCGACTTACAACATTCTTTCAAAGCAGGAACCCAGCCGAGGACTCCACACTGGAACTTAAATTACATTTGGACGCTAAGCTTACCACCTAAAATAAAACTGAACTTCTCCATGGTGTCTCAACACCCCACCCTCCCAAGACTGATCCATCAGCTGACATTTAAGTTAGGAGAGCAGGGTCTGCACTTTGTAGCAGTCAGACCCCAGGGGCATCACCCACCCTCGCAGTGCCTCAAATTTCCTCATCAGTGAAATGGGGATAATACTCACTACATAAATAGATAAATGAACACCAATCCTTACAACAGCATTAGCCCATGGTAGGCACTTAATAAACATTCCTGTGATCTGTATTCCTCGCTGGGAGGCTTTGAGCAAGCCATTTCACTTTTTGAGCCTCATTTTCTAGTCGGCAAAGTGGGTACAGAAATCCTTTCCTGCTTGCAAGGCTGCTGAGACAGTCAAATTAGATCACTTCCAAGAATGTGCTAGTTCCCCAGGGTTGCGTGGTCTCCCCTTGCTGACTGAGGGGAATTAGAGAGAGGCTAACGAGGTTTTAAAAGCATTTCTTCTCTAAGCAAAACCTGTGGGGATGAAAATCCTTTCCTGACCTTTTAATCAGAGCTATGAACCAAGTGCTAGGGGAAAAGGGAGAGGGAGTGGGGATATGTGCTATGATAGTCATTGGCATGGGGGTACCAGGACAGCAAGATGGAGTGGTGGCTAGAGGTGCAGGCTCCAGGCCAGCTGCTGTAGGAGGGAGGAAAAGGGCAGTGGGGCTGGAGATCTAGAGGGTCTAGCTGCACAGCACCACAGCTAGCCCCACATGGCACCCCTGTGCAAATCTGAAAAAGATATCCCTTCCCCAAGATACTCTGCTGCCACTTTCTGCAAAACTGACACAATAAATATACAAATCTACAATGACTATTACGTGAGTGGTGCCTTGGATTGTGCAGTATACAACCTATACAACTGTACTTAACAGCCTGAGGAGCCCATGCACCCAGTAAGGCTTAAGGAAATCAGCTGAGCACAGATATGCGGATTGTAAACGGTTACAAAACAGAACATGGAAAAGAACCTCAGCAGATGTGGAGAAACAGGAACCTTTATACATTACTGGTGGGGATGTAAAATGACTCAGTCACTGTGGAAAACAGTTTGGCAGTCCCTCAGAAAGTTAAACATAGAAATACCACATAACCAGTAATTCACTCCTAGGTATATACCCAAAAAGAATTGAAACAAAAAGTTGTACACAAATGTTCATGGCAGCATTATTGACAGTAGCTAGAAGGTGGCAACAGCCCAAATGTCCATTAGCAGAATGGATACATAAAATGTGATTTATCCACACAATAGAAGAGTAATCAGTCATAAAAAAGAATGACACATGCTATGATGTGGATTAGCCTCGAAAACATTATGCTGACAGAAGCCCATCACAAACAGCAGCATGATTCCATTATATGAACTGTCCAGAAGAGGTAAATCAAATCCACAGACATAGAAAGCAGACTAGTGATCGCCAGAGCCTGGGGAGAGGAGCAAACAGGGAGTGACTCTTTAAAGGTACTGGGTCTTGGGCTTCCCTGGTGGCGCAGTGGTTGGGAGTTGGCCTGCCGATGTGGGGGACGCGGGTTCGTGCCCCAGTCCAGGAGGATCCCGCATGCGGCTGGGCCCGAGAGCCATGGCCGCTGGGCCTGCACGTCCGGGGCCTGTGCTCCGCAACGGAGAGGCCTCAACAGTGAGAGGCCCGCGTACCGCAGAAAAAAAAAAAAAAAAAAAAAAGGTACTGGGTCTCCTTTTGGGGTGACAAAAGCGTTTCAGAACTAGATAGAGGTGATGACTGTACAACAGTGAATGTACAAAATTCCACTGAATTTAGCACTTTAAGATGGTTAATTTTGTGTAATGTGAGCATCACCTCAATTTTCAAAATCCCTCAGCAGTTACATTTAGTAAAAGCCAACAAGGACAGAGAACGACACACGGACCAGGTGCCCACCCCTTATGCTAAAAGGACACATAATCCCTGTCATGAACTTAGATCCCCTTGGGAAAGAGAAGAGAAGGGATGCAGAGGAAACTGACTCTCCAACATGAGAGTCTTAAACTCGGTGTGACCGAGTTCCTTGGAACCGGCACATTGGATCTTCCAGCACTCAGTAGAAACGGGATCTCAAGAGAGAAGTTTGATTATAGGGAAATAGGGAAAGGCACAGCTGTGCACACCAGATTCGAAAATGTGAAAGTCAAAATCTACACTCGGAGTAGAATCCTGTTATCATTCCCATCGCACGGACAAGCTCACCAAGACCTGGGGAAGCTAAACCACCTTGCCCAGGAGACACGGCTAATACCTAACAGGCGAACCCAGGCAGCCTAATCCTAGAACCCCAGTCTGGACCCACTCCCTCTACCACCTCCCACATGAAAAGAGGTCATCAGGCTAAAAAGGCTGTCAGAGCAAAGGAGCAGAGGGTTAAAACAGAATGCATGCTTCTGGGAGTACGCAAAGCTTGATCTTGGAGATGATGATGGTGATGACGGGCGTGGGGATGGTGATGACGATGCTGATTACGAGGATGATGGTGATGATGATGATAATGTCGGTGGTGATGGTGATGATAGAGATTGGAATAGTGTGCACAGCACAGGATAGTTTTAGTGATTTACTCAGGAAAAATATTTAAAATCCTTTGTATAATTTCTGGCATACAATAAAGCCCTCAGTGAATGCCATCTATTGTGACTGCTGTTGTCATCATTATAAACTTCTGGTTTTAAATGACTTGTAAGCCATTTTAAGTAGATGTTTAAGCACCCCTCAACCTGCGACCTGTATTCATTAAGACTTGAGGCCCATCTCAAGCTGGCTCATGCCAATCAGGGGATTACTTGCTTCTCCTAACTAGAGAGTCTGTGCTGCAGTTAATATGGACAAGGCTCACACAGTGCTCCCAGGTCCTGGTCTCCCTCCTTCCCTCTGCTGTTTTCCTCTGCTCCGGGTTCCATTTTGGGTAGGTTCTCCCACAGGGATGGCAAGGAGCTTCGGGCAGCCTCACGTCCAAATCATCACAGCTTGACAATCCCAGGGCAAACGGAGCGTCTCCTTTGCAGTGTTCCAGCAGAAGACTCCTGGAGGGCTCTCACTAGATACATTTGGGTCATACGACATCTCCGAACCAGTCACTGTGGTCAGAAAGGGTGGAAAGGGTATTCTCACTGCTGAGCCCAGGTCCTATGCTCCTGCAGTCAAGTGGACCGGGGGTGGAGGGAAGGTGATTGATTCCTTGAAGGGGAACAAAGGGGAGATGGGTGCAGAGTGGGCAAAATCAGCAGATAGCCACTGCATGCCCAGGGCATTGGGAGGTCCAGGCGTGGCCAGCTTGCTCCTTAGGGGAAGCATCCATTCAGCTGGCATCTACTGAGGGCTTGCATGCACCAAGCAAGTGGACCATTTCCTGCAGATCTGGAGAAGCTGGCCTCTTACCGGGATCCACTGCAGCTGTGGACGAGAGAAGACACTGCCTCCCTGGTCCTTCCATTACAAGAAAGGGTTAAAATCTTGGGGAGGAGCCTCCCCATTTGGGCAGCCCGATGGGAGGGAGGGAGCCCACCCACAGGCTTCCTGCAGGGGAGGGAAAGACTGGGTGGCCTGAGGCAAGGTATGCTGGGGTAGGCCTGCTTACTCAGAAAGCCCAGAGGCAGCAGATCCTGGGTCAGAGTTTAGCCCCAGAGAGCCAGGAGAGCCGCAGGGTTGAGTTCATTGTTCTTAACTGATATCATGATGCATCTTCTGGAGAAGAAGGAAATGATCTCCCAGGAATGCATGTAAAGATGGTCTACGGGGTGTTTCTGGGATTAGGCGGGCGACAGGAGCTGCAGGATTGAAAGTGGTGTGTGTGGGGGAGAGCGAATGAGTGTGTGAGCGCGTGTGGTGTACAAGGAGGAGGAGGAGTGCAGGGACCTCCACTGTCTTAGCCACTAACTCCCTAAGCCAGTTAGGGTCACAGTGAACCTCCCCTGAGTGCTGGGCACAGAGCCAAGCGTCTTCTGCTGTCGGCAGCTGAGTGAGGCGAGGCGCGGACTAACTCGGCTGCCGTTTCTCAGAGACACTGACTGACCGACGTGGCCAGCGCTGCGGTCTGGGACTCACACCCAAACCTTCTGACTCCGAAACCACCACCTTCCCACTACAGCCCGTGGCCTCCCATCCCCGACAAATGGCTATCCGTGTCTCTTTGTCCAGGCTTGGGAAACTCACTGAATCTGAAGAAAACAACCCTCCAGGCCAGTTGTACAAACTAGGGACCTTTGGGCTGGATTCATCCCTCACGTGGGTTTTGTTGGCCATCACTTTGTTTGGTAAAACTCTGGACTTTATTATCTTCAGGCAGTTCATCGTAGCTCACCACGCCATATTTCCTTACATCCCCAAATGCCGATCATTTCTGTTATCTGCCCTGCTACTCGAGGCCTTTCAGGGAACAGGGAACAACCAGCTGCTGACAGTGCTGTCACACAGGTCTTTGTCAAACTGAGCTGTGACTTCAGCCCTCCAGGACACAGTTCTGCCTCGGTACCCAGAAGGTGTCTAGTCCATCCTCCCATGATGATGAGGATGATGACAGTGATAGTGAGAAAGGTGGTGATGATGATGTTAAAGAAAAAAACCACTCATGACCCTTGTTAAAATGGTGAGGCAGCCTTTATTCAAGACTGTTGCAATAGGTGTAGGGTCCACTGCAATGAGATTTTGCAGGAGGAAAGAAACAGAGATTGGACTCAACTCTGAATTCAACAATGAAAAGTGAGAATTTACAGCCAGTGTCAACAGATGGAACATTAATAGTAGGAAGCATCAGGGATGGATGAGGGAGACTCTGGCTACCCAGACCCAACAGGGTTCTTGCTGAAGGCAGCCCAGGGGGTCAGACATCAGCAGGGAGCGTGGGGATGAGGAGGTCGGGTGGTCAGAAGTCAAAGGTGGGCGACTCTGGCTAAACCCACCGAGCAGGCTTCTGGCTAAAACTGGGCTCTCGAGGACATGCCCAAGGATGAGGCCTCGTTGAAAAAGTGCTCAGAGGTGCCTGACTAGAGTCTGGTCAAGGGAGAGTGGGTAAGTGGTGAGTGAGTGACTGGCCCCAAGCCCCACCCTCAACACGTCTGCAGTTGTGCAGCCCAATGCTGCCAGCATCTGCTCATCAAGTCTGACCAAGGCAAAGACAACTTTTGGCTGTGGTTTCATTTCAGTTATAAAGACACATGTTTTGAATTTTGAAACCACTCACAGGCCCTTCTTTCTCACCTTCACAGAACTCCCAGGGTCCTAGGGCACAATTAGGAAGTGCTGGTCTAGAATAAAACTGTGTTCCGGTTCCCAGTGGTAGGGAGTGTGGTCAGCTAGCTGTCAGTCCGTTCAGGTCTCTCCCAGCTGCAGAGAGCTGCCCGGCCAAGCCAGCCTCCCAGAGGCGTAGGTATAAGGGCTGGGCATTTAAGCCGACAGACACTCTGACCACAGTCCTCACTCCAAGTGCCCCATCAGACTGGCCCAGGCTCTACCAGGCCACATCTAAGTTCAGCTTCTTCCTCTACCCAGTCCTGTTTCCTCTGCCTTCCTTTCAAAAGTATTAATCCCCCAAAAAAGTCTTATACCCAACCTGTCTCAGTATCTAGTTCCAAAGGCCCACCTGTGACAGAGGCAGTGAAGAATTCTGGGGCTTCCCCGGTGGCGCAGTGGTTAAGAGACCGCCTGCCAACGCAGGGGACACAGGTTCGAGCCCTGGTCCAGGAGGATTCCACAGGCAACTAAGCCCGTGCACCACAACTACTGAGCCTGCGCTCTGGAGCCTGTGAGCCACAACTACTGAGCCCGCATGCCACAACCGCTGAAGCCCACACACCTAGAGCCCATGCTCTGCAACAAGAGAAGCCACTGCAGTGAGATGCCCACACACCACATCGAAGAGTGGCCCCCGTTCGCCACAACTAGAGAATGGCCTCGCAGCAACGAAGACCCAACGCAGTCAAAGATAAAAAAAAAGAAGAATTCTGACCTTTCTCCCCTCACACAGTCTCAGTGCTGGGGGGTCATGGGCGTATTTGCTTGACACCTCCAAATACATTAGAGAGCCTCAGTTCTCTGAGACAGAGCAGCCGGGCTGACGATGGAGATGGGATGAGGGAGGAAGGGGAAGGGAACCAGAGCCTCTGTGACCCTCCAGTTACCCGCTCTTGGCTGAATACACTGTGGGAAATCAGGGTTTACAGTTCCTCTCCCCAACAGAGAAAGAAGTGCCTTCAACACTAGAAAGAGACGTTAACACGGGGTCTTTAACACAGTGCCTGGCAGCCAGTCGGCCTTCAGCAAGTCACAATTATGCCTGTCCCACCACGAGGGGTCCTCCAGATTCATTTCCGTCGCTGGAAAGAAATAGATCAGACTTTAAGTCTCATATCTGGAAAGGGGCACTGAGAAGGACTGTGCTCTTGCACAGACGGCTCTTTCTGCCGTGCGGGGGCAGGGAGGCCAGTCCTCTGTTGCAGGACTTGATTTCCAAGTCCAGGTTGCCGCTCAGTCAACAAATCCAACTTTGTTTGGCAGCGAGGAGACGCTCGTCCCTTCTACCTTGCTAACCTGCTGCCTGGAAGCCTGGCATACAAAGCTTCTAGATTTGATGCTCTCTGATAAAGGAGGAGAACGTCCCACTTCCCCGACAGCTGTGAGGCCCTGTGTCCCCTGCAGAGGGTGAGTGACACAGCCATTGTCAGCCCCAAAAAGGGTTCAGACAGGAAAGGTCAAGCCCCCGGGGACAAGGTGGAAAGGTGGGCGTGGCCCCATCAACAAGTAAGGGTCACCTGAGAGCTGAGATGGGTCTTGCAGGCCCTGTGTTTCCTGCATTCCAAGGAGAGAAGCATACACATGGACATTCCACGAATAATGCAGAGGCTCCACAGCCTCTCCTGGGTGTCTCGTTGGGCGTGCACACACACACACACACAGGTCCAACTCACACCTGATCTTCCGTTTTGTGTCAGCAGGAAGAGTGGGTGGGAAGGTGACTTTCCAGGTTGGAGGGTCACTGACCCTAGAATGCAGCAAGCAAACATCCTAAAACACCACAGAGAGCCTCTGGAAACTGATTGGAACCATTTGTGTGGTCGACAAGAATGAGGGCCACAGAGGACTGGAAGGCCAGGACAATATCTGCTCTGTTCTGAGGCCGGGAACAGATGCCAGAGTTCTTTTGACTTTACAGCTTTTTCTTGGCTTGTGAGGGAAAAAGAGGCTGATTAAAAATGGGGCCTGCACTGGCTGACGAGAAGCCTGCCAGAATGTGGCACAAGCCACGGTGGGCCCGGCTGGAACCCTCGTTGATTCCAGCTCCCACTGGACACATGCATCAGGCAGCCGCCGCCAGCCTCCAAGGCCAAGAGGCCCCAGGGATGCTCCTTCCCTGTCTCTCGGGCTTTCTTCCTGCCCCTGCACCAGAGGCCATTTCCAGGCTAAAAGCAGAGCTACACCAACACCCGTCCGCCTTCCTCCAATTAATAAAACCTTTCAGAAATGGATGGAAAGATATTCAACCCCTCCAAACCCATTTCTTCCTGTAGCGGTGTCGTAGGTAAAGCCGAGTAAGCCCAGGGCATTGAGTTTCACTGGGCGAGTCACTGTGTGGTCTGTTCTGAGAGCCAAGACTTTCCAACCATACATTTCAACAGCGGTTACTCAAGTTTGGGTAAGAAAACACTTACCCAATTTCCGAGCAGACGGTGAACCACGGGGCCTGTAACACATAGAGAGAAGGAGCACGCGTTTCCCGGCAGCGCCCGGCTCCCAGGCCCGCGTGCACGTCCGTGGGGCTGATACAGGATGCGGCCAGGCCTGCCAATTAGCCTCTGGCCCCTTCAGTTGGAGATGGGGCAAGGTTCCCCCATGTGCAATTCAGAGAATTTCACACGGTGCCCGCTCCCCTGCTAGAGGGGTCGAGGCTCGTGGGAGGAAGCTGGAATGCAGATTGGAAAATGAAAATATTCTGTTAATGAGGAGCCAGAAAAGACTGGAAATGCCACAGCTAGAAGGGGCCTTGGAGAGGGGCGAGCTCAGGTCTTGGGGCCTCGGTGGCCTCGTGCATAAAATGAGGGAGTGGGGGTGGAGGTGGGACTGAGGCCAGCGGTCCAAGGCCACCCAAGGTGTTAGTGGCTCAGCTGGACTCAGACCCCTGACCCCAATCCAAGGCTCTTCCAGACACGTCATGCTCCCCATCCAGAATGGAGCCCAGTGAGCGCTCAGCTCAAGGCAGCATCCATGGAAGTGTTTGTTCTGCTTACACCCGAGAGGTAACTCTCCAGACCAGAGGATCGTCTTACCTTTCCTTTACACAACCCTCTGGGACGGATCTGACCCCCTGAGCCACTTCTAACCGGGCTCCTTCATTCATCCCACAGTGTTCTGAATTGTCCCACGGTGTGTGTGTGTGATATTTACTGAGCCCCCACCAGCTCCATCCCAGCCAGCGATGTGCTGCTCCTGTTCTGGGCTCTAGGGATGCAACCAAGGCATCACCCCCACCCTACAGAAGTTCTAAGCCAGCTGAGGAGGCAGATGCTGAACCAACAACTGGTGGTAGTGTGATGAGCAGGACAGTGGTCCTCACTTTCCCACAGACTGGCAGTTCCCTAAGGATGGGGCAATATGTTCTCTCCACCCCAAAGTTCACTGATGACCAGAGGACTGATAGCAACACACGCTGTTGGTTGGTTGGTGGCTGGTTGACTCATTACTGGTTGGTTGTCATTGGTTGAGTGGGTGGTTGTTCATTGGTTGGCTGGTTGGTTGGTTGGTTGGTTGGATGGATAGTTAATTGATTGACTAATTATTGGTTGGTTGTTATTGGTTGAGTAAATGGTTGTTAACAACAGGTTGGTTGGTTGGTTATATGGAGGGATGGATGGTTAGTTGATGGACTGTTTATTAGAGTGGTTGTTATTGGTTGGGTGGTGGTTGTTCATCAATTGGTTGATTAGTCGATTGGTTGTCTGGCTAAAAACAAAAGCCAGATCTAAACCAGCATGATGTCCTAAAGGGAACATGGACTTTGGCATCAGAGAGCATGGATCCCACTGCCAATTCTGCCACTTCCAAACTTTACAACCTAGAGAAAGTCCCTTCTCATTGACACTTCCAAGCCACAAGACCCTCATCTGTAAAACAGAAATAATAGCACCTACTTTGCAGTTAATATACGTAAAGTGACGAGTACATCAGTGGCACTCAGCAAATGGAAGCTATTATCATTACTATTATTCATCATGGAAATGAAGAATTAGAGTCTGTAACTTGTAAGGCATCTTTCTTTCTCACACACCCCCAACGTAATGTCACTCACTTCAAGATCTGCACACGATCACACAGGCCCGTCTATGTGGTGAGTGATGGGCCCAGAAAGAAATAGGGCTCATCAAAGCCATTGCATAATAAGAACTAACCTGTAATTTAGTGCATAGACCTCTTAAAGGAGTTTCAAATGGCATTGTCATTCAAGGGTCCCCTCCCTTGGTCATTTGGGATTAAAAGCCAGCACCAAACACAAGCATCTGATGGAGAGAAGTTCTCCCCAAAGCTCACCTAGCCATGATTCACAAGCATCCAAAACACTTTACGGTTTGCAAAGCACATTTATATCTAGAGGTCATGTGACACCCAGTATACTCCTGGAAGGCAGGCAAAGCTCAGTTAGTCTCCCCACTCTACAGATGATGCAACTGAGGCTCAGAGAAGGAGAGTTACTCAGACAAGTCACACAGCATAGCCCAAGGGAAGTCCTACGCCTTTGTACTGGGGCACAAGTTTAATGGGTATTGAACAGGAATCCTCCATCCCAAAACATCTCTGAAGTTGATGTTCCAATGTGAAATCCAAGGCAGGTGCTTTTGTCAACATGCTCTCCAAGGACAACCCACTACTCAAACACAGAAAGGTTCTAAACCACCATTTTTTTTAATTTCCCATGAAAATCCCAAAGAGCCATAAATGAAAATAAACATCTGGATATTAACATTAAGTCAAACATCATACAATTCTGGAAAATACCAGGGTAACAAGATGCCAGCTCAAATGACACTGGCTCAGCTCCCATGACATGTGTGGCAGGGGCCAATGCTCAACCTATCTCTCCAGGATTCTGGGAAGTGGGCATGGCTTCCTTCTTTTTCCTAGTCATGTCTGGCTCCAAGTTCTTGTTTGCACTGAAGTTTTCCATTTATACATCATATCACTGTCCTACATGTGACCGTCCCTGTCCTATTGGCCTAGTACAATAGATTAGACCCAGTGAAAAAGAAAATCAGTTAATGAGATGATAGAGCTAAAAGATCACATAGAATGCAACATACAGAAATTAAGAGGTGGAAAATATTAAGAGGAGTTAAGAGACATGGAGGACAGAATGAAAAGCTCCAACAAATATTTAATAATATTCCTTAAGAAGAAAATAGAGAATGAGAGAAAAGCACTTTTAGATGAAATAACACCTAAAGTTTTTCCAAAATCAAACAAGGACATGAATATTCAGACTGAAGGAACATACTGACTCACAAGCAGTTTGGGATGGATGGATGGAAGGATGGATAAATGGGTGGATGGATGAATAATCTAGTGGTGGATTTAAATAATGACATACCTGTGAAAAGATTCCCTTAGCTTAAAAAGAAACAATAAAATCCTAAATCACCTTGCTGCCAAGTTCATCTCCCAGAGGATGGAAAGAGATCTAAAACTCTTAAGCTCATTCTGACCAATGAAAAAGAACTAAAGAACTTCTTCGAGATGTGGCAATATAGGAATTTCTACCCTATATTGGAATTTGGAATACCCTACCCCACCTCATAGACATAAATAAACTCCAGATGCACTAAATGCTAAAGATGAAAAGCAAACTATTAAAACATTTGGAAGAAAATATAGAATAGCTTTATGAGTTTTGAGAATAATTTTTTAAACGAAAGGTAAAAATACAAAGATACATCATCATCATGATCACCATCATCAAAATCATCATCACCACCATCACCGCCATCACTATCACCACCACCATCATCAAAATCATTATCATCACCACTATCATCATCATCACTACATCATCGTCATCACCATCATCATTATCATCAACAACTAACACATAATGAGCACTGACCATACACATTTGATCCTACACATTCCATCTGCATCTGCTCGTTTCACGCTTATGAAAACCATCAGAGGCATACGTAAAAACACTGTTCCCATTTTGTAGATGAGAAACCTAAGGTTCAGAGAGGTTATGAGACCCGCCCCTTGTCCCACAGCTGGGAAGTGATGGGTTTGATGCCAGGGCTGGCCCATGTCCATGTCTTCCATCCTGCCTCTTTAGGTCCTGGCTCATGCCTGTCATTCTGAGCTCTCCACCAAATGTCTATGACCTGCCACCTTGAAGCCCATCCTCTTCATGCAGGGGCCAAAATATATTCATCCACACATTTCACAGAGTTCGTTAAGACCTACTAGGTCCTGGGGGTTCTGCAAGACCCCAGAGAGGTTGATTTCAATTTCACATGACTCATTCATCAGACTGATAGGAAGCACGAGGGCAAACATTTTTTTAAGTTTAGTAACACAAACAAACATACTGAATATTCTCCAAGGGTTCCATCATATAAGCATTGATATGAGGGCACTGAGCCTAATGGAAAGTGAAAGATCGACGCTGGGGAGGGTGGGAGTGAATAAACCCTCTCTGCACCCCCAGGTTTGCTGGAGAAAACTGTTTTTGCAGGTGGGAAAATGACTACATTTCAATCAGGATCAAATTCCGAAGGCTTTGCCAGCGCTCACAAGTGCCCACATGGCATAGAGCCCTGGCCTGGCCAAGTTCCTGCTCAATAACCTATTTCTACAGCTCTTTGGATGTTAAAAAAATGAAACACAAGATAAACTCAGCTGAAACCCAAACGAATGGATTCGTTCCCATTTTAATGCCATTTGAGGGTGTTTTATAGCCTGCACTGTGTATCTTTTGCACGTCTATTTTTAAATACTGCAAACTTAGTGATCATGATAAAATATATAAAACCCTTTAAGAAATTCCATCTACAAAATTACAGCAAGATCTAGGCGGTAAAAATATGCGGTCAATGTTGTTAGGCAGTGATGGCAGGACCTGAATTGTACTGAATCATTCCTTTGAACAAGGGGCACAAGCTAAAATATCTTGGTCTTCTTCCTGAAGGTTGTCCCAACTGTAAACCCACCCCCTCCATGAAAATGCAGCTGAGTGAAAACGGGGGTCAGCTCATATTCTCAAGACCATGCTTCTATGAGGAAGGCCTTCTGCCACTTTAATAAAACCAGCTAACACCTACTGCAGGCTAGGGGCTTTTCTACATGCTTACATATATAAATTCATTTAAGACTCACCACAGCCCTGTGAGACAGGTAATGTCATTGTCACTACTTTACAGAACTGGAAACTGAGCCACATAGAGGTTAAGCAAGTTGTCCAAAGACACACAGCTAGTAGGTGGCAGGCCTAATGGCTCTGATCCCCGCTCTTAACCACCACGCTCCCTGCCTCTTGTGGATGCCTGCTAACAAGGTCATACTTGATCATTGGTACTTTGCTGCCCGAAATAGAGATAATATAAGAATCCTGGTTTTACCTGTTAGAATATGATTCCCTCCCTCCAGAAGAAGCAGGCAGTGATGCCATCCAATAACTGTGCCACTACTAGCCCACACAGAACTCTGGTGTGAATTAGAAAAAGGTACCCCTTCCTCAATCTGTCAGAAAATAGTCATAATATACTTTTTGTTGGAACAAATCACTTTATTACCAGATTTTATTATGAAAAGTGTCATAACAAGCCCCCATATCTATGATATCTGTGATGCAAATGGGGCCCTTAGGGTTGTGCAGTGCACAACCTGAGCAACCATACATAGCAGTCTTACCCTCCATCCTCAGCCGAGTCAAAACAAATGCAGTTTGGACAGTGTCTCTGCAAAACCAGAGTGCAGTAAAGCAGAGACACTAGGAGAGTGGTCCCTAGCGTCACACCTCATGTAGTCATTGTTAGGATTCAGCAAAGGTAATACAATTAAAGTGTTTCTAGAAACTGCTCGGCAGGTGTCAGTTATTGCTCTCATTAGTCCATTCAAAACACCTTCCACTTTCTCATCCTCAGTTGCAGCCCACGGACAGCATTAGAGAGACTGGAAATTTCTCCTCCAGGGAGAATCCTCAGACAATCAAGTCTTAAAAGAACTCGCTCTTCAAGGAGGTACTCAGCCACGTTTCCTTACATGTTCTGTTAAAACTTCACCACAATGTTACTTCCCTTTTTCCCCTTCGTGGAAATGCTGCGTTGCTCGTGAGCAACGCGACCTAACATCGGCTTTGACTCTTCACCCCACTAAGTACCATGAGCGTGCACTAACCCTCAAGGCAACACTCTGAGGAAGGTATTTTATGCCCGTTTTACAGATAAGAAAACTGAGGCTCTGCCTGGGGAGCTGAGGACCAGACCTGACAATTCCAACCTGATGTATTTGGACTTCATAGCTATTGTTCTTAACAAAGTGGTAATTCAGCCAAAATAAACCCATTTTGTAAATGTAATAGATAAAGCTGACAGCAGTCAATCACAGCCCCGAAGCACACACAGCAAATGAAGATAGCGGCCCTCCTTGGACAAGAATCACTTCTACTTTCCTTGAAAGAAATAAGGGGAAACAGAACAGGTGATCGCTGTTCATGGCATTTGGTTTCTCGTGGAAACAGAGGCTAGAACTCAAGGTGCTCTGAGATTTTTAATACCTTCTCAACTCAAAGCACCACATGGAGGGTTATCATGTGTGAAGGGAAACATGTTTTCCACGTAATATTTCCCTTTCCAGTAGGACCCCATCACCCTTTTTAAAATAACAGCGTTATTGACATCTAATCCACACTATGCTGGGTGCTTTTATAGCTGTCATCTCATTTAATCCAAATCATTGCTCCACTGCACAGATTTGAAAACTGAGGCTCAGAGAGGTCAGTGTTCCCAAGGCCACCCAGTTGCTCCCTGGCAGGAGTAGGATTTGAACCTGGATCTGCCTGAGTCCATCTCCAAAGATCTTCCTACTCCTCCACGTTCTCTCTGCCGGAAGAGAAGGATGAGGCTGGAGGGTACAGTGACAGCAGCTGCCCTCTCACCATTTCACTGTGGGACATTTTAGAGACAGCTACAAAACTGCACTTTTATTTGGTTTACATAAACTCAAACGCATGCAATTTATCACTTCACCCATGCGTATCCTTGGGTTGGAGACGTGCCCACATCTAGGGAACCCCTAAGAACAAGCATTACACAAATAAACTTTTTTTCTAAATTCCCTCTGATTCCTGGAGCTACTGAAACAGCTCACCAATATTTCTGTAATTTTTTAAATCCCACAAAAGAAAGTTAGTGTACAACAGAAGCCTCTGTGGTTCTCGGCTGCATCCTAACCATCCTCGTGCCAAGTTTCTGAGTAGACTGGCCCTAACAGTGGAGCCCGGGAGAGCACGGCCTGCCTGAAAACACCAGTTTTGATATTTTACTCTGAAATATGATGCCAGCCAGTGCTGAGGAGTTGAAAACAAGGGAGCAGGAGCTCTCGACAAACACCCTTCCATCGTGGACCTGAGGTGCCAACCAACGGTTTAACCATCATTAAAGCCAATGAACTGAAACCAGGAAAATACCGTTATTTTACAATAAATTAATTCAATGTCTTAAAGCCAATTAATTTATTTTACAATAAATTACAGCCAATAAAATACAATTGAAACCAAAATTCATTTGCCTTTGACACAATTACAAGACAACTGGAATACGATCTAGAGAGAGTGTCCTCAAGTGACAAGATCATGGACCAGCAAGGTGAGGACCCCAGGTCCCCATCCCAGACCCACTGACAGGCCCTGGCCAACTTATTCATCAGTTTTCTTGTGGTAAAATGGGGACACAGGGTGTGGTATGGTATGAGGCTGTGTAAATGGTGTAGCACTCTTCAGGTGTGTGCTCCAGCTTGTCACTAGAGGACACTGTGCTGTTTAACGTGTTCCTTCACAAATGACAACGAATGTGGGATCATGGAGTCCAGAGATGGCTAAAGGGTCTCCACTCAAGTCTAATGATTGGAAATGGAGAACTGTGCTAAGAAGGATTCTGAGGCCAAATGTAAAGTCGGTGGGACGGAACTCTCTGGGATCAGTCAGCAATGTCTGTCACGTTTGAGGTGGGGGGGGGGGGACTCGGGTTAAACAAACGATGTACACTCCCCATAGAAAACAACACACGATCACCCTCCCCAAACTATGAGGTTATTTTCTTTATAAAAATATTCAAAAAGTGAGACCTTTGGTAATATATTCCAGGCATTAGCCATTCTCCACAGGAAACGCTCTCTAAACAGGTTTAATTCTTGTGAACTTTCCAAGGAAGGCGCAAATTCCATCTTCCTCTACTCCAGACTTGATACCCTAATGGAACGGGTGGTTTCCATTTTCTCAGGCCTCCTACTTTTCCAAACAGGACACAGAGATGAGCAGTCTTCAAAGAATTTTTCATGTTCATACACAAAGGCAGATTTTCCCATCTGCCTGGAGGTTGCTTTTGGGCCACGGCCATGGGAATCACAGAGAGCACTGCGACATTCGACATTCCGATGAGCTCCCCCGACAGAGCGACTTCACCCCTGCCAGGGAGGAGGGACCCCGCTCTGCACTTGCAGAGGCCACACTGCCCCCAGACGGCTCAGCTCTGCTCTCGGCCCCAAGGCCTGCAGCCCCTGGCTGCCGGCTGCTCCCCAGGCCGCTGCATCCTGCTGGTGGAGCTGGCGCTGCTCAGAAGGCCCACATCTGCGGCCCTGGCCACGAGCGATTCGCGCTCCCCATCGCCAAGGGCTGCAGTGCCAGCCCCACATCGAGAGCCGGACTGTGGTGGTCTGTCTGTGTTTGTTGAAATTGGGCCGGGAGATACGGCCTCGCAGTCAAGATTGCCTGGAATGTGAGCCTGAGCGCTGTGCAGACGGCTCTGTCAGCAAGCTCAGGAAACGGGCTGGAAGGCTGGGACGAGGCCCAGGTGTGGACCACGCAGCTCGCCCAAGAGCACACCATCGGGGAGGGGGAAACCGAGGGACGCCGCCAGTACAGACGTCCCTTCTGTGCTGATGCCGTCCTGCCTTCTCTCAGTTTGCAGCATGAGGCCCTGATTTCCTTGACCAAGTAGAAAACCCAGTAGGAAGCGCTGATTTTCTTATTTGACCAGTAGGGCTTTTTCCAAAAGGGAAGATGAATCCTGCTGACTTTCTGGAGAATGCTAGCACTTCTTATTTTCAAAGGCACAATCTCTGGGTCCCCTTCTTAAAATAAGAACAAAACAACATTCGTACTAATGAAAGAAGTGCCCACTTACTGAGCATTACTAGAGAGAGTAGAGTGATATGCAAAATGTTTGCCCACCACTAAGCCATAGGCACCGGCTATGGAAAGCACTGGAACGGGCCTCAGAAGCCCCCCACTCTGCCAAATGCTACTCTTCAGTCGCTGGGTCATGAGGAGGTTTGGAGGGGGCAGCAGTTATTTATGAATGAGTATGGCAAAACTGCAGCATTTAACCACAGCTGTGCTCCCAACGCCTTGTCCCTGAGTGCTAGCCCCGCTGAGAAGCACCTGTGCAAGGGGATCTCCAAACGGCCCCCAACAATTCTGCCCACCTCGTATGCACAGGCCCTCCTTCCCAGGACTCGGGAGGGCCTGTGACTGCTTGGCCAGCGGAAGTGATGTCTGGGTCATTCGAGCCCAGGTATCAGGAAGACCTGGCCCTTGGAGGCCTGCGTCTCCTCTTAGGAAATCCAGGCCACCCTGTTGGAGAGAACAGCTGTGCGAAGAGACCTGGAGAATGAGACACCATGTGGAGAGAGGCTGTGGAATCATGAGGCTCACCCGAAGGCTGTTGTCTTGAGCCCCTATGCGTGAGGACGGTTCGTTACGCAGCACTAGACAACCAGAACAGCACCTAATATAAGTCCCCTTCTGTATTTATTATTGCAGTGAGGTGGGCGTTATTATACCCATTTTACAGACTCAACAGATTAACGCATTTGTCCAAAACCACACTAAATCCTGGAGACCAGCTCCGCTGGTCCCCTGACACCCTAAACCGTCGTAACTTACACAAGAACCCGAAAGCTCCTCTCAGGCCCTCACTCTCAGACCCCCACCCTTCACCGAATCATTTAATGTCTCCAGAAAACAGCTGTGTGCCCCGTGATTTCTGCTCATGACCTTGTCAACCTTCCCATTCTGCCCACTAGGGGTCTTGGCCCTGGGTGAGCATCCCCGGTGCTATTAGAACCAGCAAGCCCACCGCTGTACTGGGTGTAGCCTCCCTCCCTTTCAGAGCCCCCACCCTGCCCCCTGCCCAAGCACCGTCCTGGGAAAGCCGCCCGGCCACATGACGAGCTCTGTGGGTATATTTAGCTGCTGGGAGACTTCTCAGGATGGCATTGTTGATCCTGGACCCCAAGCCAGCCTGAGTGGAAGAGCCGTCATGCGGTTTTCTCACTGCCCGCTCTTCATGTTTTACACGCTCACTCCTCAAGTTCCTCCGAGGAACGAAGATGTTGTATAACATTTATGAGCTTTATTCCTGCTGGTGCTAATGGAACTGGAAAAAATTTTCTCATTTCTTTTCCCTGCTGGAAAGTACTTTTCCGTATTTTTCTCTTTGTTATGAAATCTCCCCAGCTATGTTAGTTAATTATTCAAAACAAAACTGCCCAGCGAGACTGAATTCATACCCCCAGAGAGTCAAGTGTTTTTATTCCTGTGGTGTAGTGGTTCCCGCCCCCACCCTCCTCTCCCCGAGGCCCTCATTAGGGTGATGGATGCCCGGTGTGCACCACAACAGGCTGAAGAGGGGAAGAGAAGCACACCATGCCCCCCCAACCTTCATGTTCCTGCATGGCCCCATTCTCCTGCTTCCCTGTGCTCATCCTTCAAGGCTCAGTTCAACTGCCACCTCTGCCAGGAAGTCCTCAGGGAACACTCCCTCATCTTCACCTACCACATCCTCATTGGGCGCCTCTCATATAACCCTGAGTTCCTGTCTGTCATCTAATTTCGCTTTTTAAGGCTCATCTTCTCAGCCAAATCCTACGCTCCAAATTCCAACCTCAAGTTCTTGCAGACGGCATCATTGTCATCACACACCGCACACTCAGACCCTATCCCCAGCACTTCCCAGGATTACCTCATTTCATAATAAAGACACTGATATCCCCATTCGGCAAAGGAGAAACCGGGGCTCCAAAAATGTGCCCCATAAGGCGTAGCTGGGACGTGAGCTCAGGTAGCCTGAGGTCAGAATCTCTGTTGTTAACCACGCTAGTAATTAACCCACAACCCTAACTGAGCATTACAGGACAAAAGAAGAAAAAGCGGAAGAGCACAATCTAGCTTTTTCCTGCAAATGAGCAGCAGAGAAAAGGACAGCTCTCCAGTGAGGATACCCCACACTGGACAAGACGTACTGAGACAGGACCTCCATCACATTGCTTGTGAGAGTCAAACTCCATACACACGTTCTCGGATTTGTTTTGGCAGCGTGGTGCAAGAAACCTAAAATCAGCCAAAAGGTTTTACTCTATGACTCCTGCTGTCCAAATCTCTCTTAAGGATATGAGCAAAATGTGGGTCAAGATTTACACACAGTGACAGTCACTGCACATGACTTCCAACAGCAAAAACTCAGAAACAATCTAAATAAACAGCAATAGGAATGGAGTGTGGAAACATGGTGATGTTTACTTTCTTCTTTCATTTTTCTGCATTTTCCAAATTCCTTCAAAATGCATGTGTTGCCTACAGGATCAGGGAAAAAATCAGTAATGTTTTTAAGGCAAAGCAGGGACACAGGTCACGTCATCTCTGCTGGCAGAGAAGCATCTTTGTGGAGGGCATTCTGGCAGCACACGTCCCAGTCCAGCAATTCTCCTTCTAGGAATTCACTCGACATAAATCCTGACACAAATGCTCCAAGATACACGCACAAGGACATTCAGTAGAGCACGACTTGTAATGGCAGAAGACTCAAATTAACCTAAAAGTTTACCCAAAGGGAATGGTTAAATAAATTATGGTACATCCATACAAAGGAATACTGTGTGATTAAAAGAAAGAAATGGAGTATAACATGAAAAAGTGGCCATGATACATTGTTGAGTGAAAAAAGCAGGTTGCAGACCTGTATGCATAGCACAACCCCATTTGTGTAAAATAGTATAGATATATGTGATCGTTTATACAGACGTTGGAAAGTCTAGAAGGATATACATCAAACTCTCAACCAGTTGTTACCTGGATGGGGAACAAGTTGGAAGAATGAGGAACTTTTGTGTTTTACTCAGTTTTTATATTGATTGAATGGTTTCCAAACGTGGTATTGCTTTAGGTAAGTAAACATATTCTTTCTTTACTTTCTGTTATGGAATAATAAAACATATGCAAAAATAGAAAGAACAGTACAATTAACTCAATGTACCCTACTCAAGGCTTCCTCACTTTCTGGTTGTGTGACCCAGGGCGAGTTTCTACCCTCTCTGTGCCTCAGTTTCCCTGCTGTTATATGGGGATAACAAGGTCACCCACTTTCTAGGGTGGTAGAGAGAACTAGATTAGGGAATCTGTAAAAGCTGCTGGTACATCAGACGCTAGCTCATATTCCGCAACCTGAAGCAGGTAGGGACAGAGCCCAGTGAGCCCACGATGGATTAGCAGATCCTGGGGCATTGCAGGGCAGGTAGCACAGTGGTAACAACTGTTTTGTTATGAAATCAGCCAATCATGGTGGTGCTACTTCCTACCTTTTCGACCTTAGGCAAGTTACTTCACCTCTCCCAGCCTCAGTTTTAGTATCTGTAAAATGGGGTGCTGATGAAACCCTAGACTCATAGGGTGCTGTAAAGATTTGATAACCTAAAGCATGTAATGTTAAGAGCCAATGCTCATGGGAGGATGACTCTGCTCCAAGCACCTAGTTCCAGGCTTTGTCTGTCTTACCGCATTTAGTGTCACCAGTGCCCTGGGAGAACTGGTCAATTTTCACCCCGTGTAAGGTTCCTAGAACTCTGCCAAGCATGCAGGACTTTAGCCGGTCCACAATCCCTTATCTAAAACCTCTGGGGCCAGGTGTGGTTCAGAGTTCAGAGTTTTGGGGATCTAAAAAGGCAATGAGGCATTCATCCCATATGGTCTTCACACTCCAGCAGGGTCTGGGGCAGCCTCTGGGATCAAGCATGTTGACACCCTGGCAGCAAAACATATGAACATTCCTCCACTAATTGGGATAAACAAAGACCCAAATAGACTCACATCAGTTCAGGTCAAGTTTTACCACCCAATCAGTTTGGGGCAAACTTCAGAAAAACGTTTCAGTGTTCCGATATTCTGAGATTTTGGCACTGCGGAGAGAGGCAAGTGGGCCGACAGTATAAACATCAGAGAGACCACACATGGGGTGCAGTGGGCAGCAAGAGTGATTCATATGTCAGGACCTTGTGACAGGAACATCAGGCCAATAAGGGGCCTTGAAGACCCCCGGGCCCTTTCACAAATAAGAATCCCAAGAGCCCAAGCTTGGATAATCCTCTGGACTGTGGGGAGGGTCAGGCAGAAATGGGGTCCAGGAAGGCTGAGATGAGGGTGGGGACAAGGTCTTTACCCTTGGTCTCTTTGTCCATGCCCTCACTGCCAGGGGGCACTAGGATCCCTGAGCCCCTGTGAGAGCCACCAGAGGTGCTGTGGGCTCCAGCCTCCCTCGAGGCCCTGGGATGCAGGTAATAGCAGGGCCATGTCAGAGGCATGCAGTAGAGTCTACTCTTGTCACTAGGTCATCCCTCCTACCTTCCATATGACCCCTCCTCCTGATACACACACTGTCTCTCCCCAACCCCTTCTTCTAGTGGGGGTGGCCATACTCTGCCATGGCTTCGTCTCTGTGGCCACAGCTGATTGGCCCAGGGGAGAACCTATGAGCCAGTCAGAGTGCTTCCTGAGATTTTTCTCAGCAACTGGGAGAAGTAGCAGGAGCATCCCCTCTCCCCTGGGGCCTTATGAGCCAGGAGACAACAGCTCAGATGCTGTCCTTCTGGCCTCATGTGGAGGAATCTGTTTTGGAGAGTGAGTGGAGAGTGACATGCTGACAGAAATGGATATGGGAGAGACAAACATTTCTCTTGCTCCCCTGGCTGGGCTGACACAGAGACCCAGGTCCACACCTGCCCTCCCCATGGCCTGGATTTCATCCTTTCAAAAAATCCCCATTTGTACCTAATTTCCATTGAGCTGGGGTGGGAACACAATGTGGGGGAAGAAAGGGTCCTAGCAGCTGGCCACGAGCAGCTATCTGGCTTGTGAATGAGAGCTGTGTTGCAAAGGAAGTTCCTCCTTCTGTATTTGTTCAGGAGGCTGGGGTGGGGGGTGGGCACATCTTAACCCAAACCCACCCAGCACCTGTTGAGAAACACTGATCCCACTGCGGAGTTTGGACTTACACGGACTCTGTATAACACCTTATAAAGCAAGCCACTGGTGTAGAAGATTAAAGAACACCATTAAGTTCCTTGTTTTATTTCTTCTGAGACTGAATGAAAGCTGGAAAAGCGCAAGGAAACGTTGCTGAGTTATTTACTCTCTTACCAGGGGCCGTGCATCGCCTCACAGAAGCAGCCCAGTCGGTCACGGTGGTGGTTTATAAGGTGTAAATGTAGGGGGAGCCAGTGCCATCCGAGCGAAGCTTGGCGCAGCCCCACAATGCAAAGAGAAGTCTGTGCCAATAAAAGCTCCTGGGGCCGGTCCGGCGTCCTGGCCCCGGAGGGACCAGGAAGGAGGCCTGTCCAGCTCCACGGAGTCCCTACCATTCCTGGGTGGAAGGTGTGTCAAGACCCTGCCCACTGGGGCGGCTCTGTCTCTTTGTGGATTCTGCAAATCCCTTTCTGGAGCCCAGGGCATGTGTCAGAGAGAAAGCAGCCCCTTTCATTTCTGGACCCCGTGCAGTGTGTGAGGAGGGGCAATTCACCCTAAGACCAAAGGAGGCTCGTCCCACATCCCACATGCGAGGCTATCTGTGCCCCTGGCCTCCCTTTTTGCCTGCTCCCTGATTATCTTGGTAAAACACCTGGGAGTCGCAGGGGACTGAAACTGACTTGAGTTGGCCCAAGCCAACTCAAGAGATGGATTTGCTGTAAGGTGATATGGGTGGTTCATGAGACTCAGGTCTCAGAGGGCTGGAATGGGAACAAAAGGCCTCCAGAAATTGGGGCCCCCATCATTAGGTTACTCATTTATGTGTCCCATGCTCTTGCGTGGGCATTTTCTGACTCTTCCTGACTTCACACCCACTTTCTCTGGTTCTCTGTGTGCGTGGTGGAATATGAAGGCCCCACAGCTCCCAGCAGTACACCCACACTTCAAACCACCTCTGAGAGCAGTTTCCAAATCCCAAACTTCTACGTGGAAGAACTGAACTGGCCAACCTGCATTCAAATGTCCACCCCCCTGCCCAAGTCATCGTGGCCAGGGGGCTCACATAAAAAGTCACCACCGTGCTCTTTGTTCTCCTGGAAGCCATTCTCATGTCCAGTCAACAAATAACACATTGAGCACCTACTGTGTGCAGGCCTGGTGCTGGGGGGCAAGGGGGGTGCCATGATGAGCAAAAGAGACCTTGTCTCTGCCCTCAGGATGTCGCTATCTTGATGGGGAGCGGCGGGGCATGCAGATAGGAATTTAATAAGCACACCAATGGAGAGGAGAGGGTCACAGTGAAAATAACTTGTCATGGCGGGGGAGGGTGGGGACTTGGTCTAGGATCTAAAGTGACACATGAGTTAAAATCTAAATTCTTTAGACGGTAACCAGGCAAATGATGGAGAAAGAGCCCCCATGCAGAAGAAAGTGCAGGCAAGGCCCGCAGGTGGGAAGGGAGAGGCTGACTGGCTGAGTGAGGAGGGGGACCTGGGGAGCAGGCAGGGCATGGGTGCAGCTAGGGAGGCGGGAGGGGCGCCTGCAGTGCTGCCAAGGCACGGGCAGAATCTGATTCCCCGTAGCAGCAACAGCAGCCACTGGAAAGCTTTGGACCGAGAAGCAAGTCAGGTGTGGATGGGAACTTGGAGCGCAGCTCGGTTCCAGGTGAGGCTATGAGGAGCCCACCTGAGTCCAGTTCCTGTGAGTTTAACTCCCCAGGTCTCCATTCTCAGTCTCGGCTCTTAGCTTCCATCATCTACCCAGAACTCTACTCTAGAACGCCCAACGGTCTTCCTGACTCTCTGCGCCACCTCTGGCTTTCCCACCCTCAGCCCTGGGAAACTCAACAGCATGGAGAAAAATATTTACCTTATATTTAGCCACATCTCCACCGGATGACTAACATCCCGTCCCCACGCCACAGGGAAACACAGACTCAGCACACAGACTATGAGACAGCAGGCTGCCGCAGCTGGAAGGCCTCAACCACAGAATCGGGGCAAAGGAGGGGTGCTAGGCAAACCATCACAAGACACCCATGACTCCCCTCTTTCTCTTTGCCTGTTAAGACGCAACTTCAAGCCTGAATCTTTGAGCCTGTCCAAGGAAAGCTGTGTGATAGCGGGTGGTGTGAGAACAGCTCAGACAGTGTGCACCACAGCACTGGGCAAGGTTAACTGGGTTGGCCGCACATCCCGATGCAGCAGGTACTGTTATCTCGCCCATTCTGTTGATGAGAAAGCAAAGGCACAGAGAAGTGGAGCTTCTCGTCCATGGTCACCAGCAGGTGGTGAAGCCAGTTTTGAAGCCATGATGGGGCTCCAGGGTCCCCACTTTTCACACTACAGACTACTGCCTCCTACAAGGGGCTCCATGAATACAGACCAGATAAGCTAGGTTGTGTTTTGTGAATTATGTTCCCATCGAACATCCAGTCAAATTCATACTGCTTGAGACTGAGGCAGGGCCTGCAGGACCAAGCCCCGCCCATCCTGCCCTCACTGGCTCCTTTCTGCCCCGTGGCCAGGCATCCACACCCACCCTCTAAACCTCCTCCTGAAGCTCATGGACAAAGAACAGCCTGCTCCTCTCCCTCACAGCACCCTGTGCTCTTCCCTTAGAGCGTGGATCTCCATCTGGAAGGTTACACTTACACATGTGCTTAGTTCTGTGACGAGACTTGGAACTTGCAACACGCAGAGACTGTTTCTGTTCTGCCCACTGCTGAATTCTCAGCATCCATTGCACGGCTTAGAGCATAGGATTATTTATGGATAGAAGTGCGGGAGAGGGAGGGAGAGAAGGAGGGAGAGAAAGGGGGAGGTGAGAACCCAGTGTCCCAGGAGCACAGAGCGTACACAAGCACCCACACAGCACGTGCCTTCCTACTGCCTCTCTCTGATGAGTTGGTCAATAGATATTTGATATAGTTTCAATTTTTTGAAAAGTAGACTTTAATAACTGTCATCAAGGATGGCTTCCGGAGGAAAATCAAAGATGAACTAGACCTGCAGGATGGCCTGGTTACGTGAGTGGCACTGGCACATCAGGCAGAGGCAGGACAGTCCTCACCAGGCCCCAGGGGGCCAGCCCCACCCACACTGGTCCTTCTTTTCTACTTGGATGGTGCGTCTATTTTGAATGTTACATCAGATGGAAAGACATGTTAGCAGGAATGGGTAAGATATTTTTAAGGAAAGAGACTGAATTATTCTGGCTCCAATGAGAGAAATCATGTAGGAGGAAAGTAAACTGGATGAATCTGTAGTGGTTAAATAAATCACTGTGCATCTAGACGATGGGACAGTCTGTATCATGGGCCAGAGTGAGTAGATATGTCTGCGCTGATACAGAAAGAGATCTAAGATATATTAAACATAACCTATTCCCAAAAGTATCTGGGACACACGGGTAATTGTAAAAAAAAAATAGTATTAAAAAAGTGGTATGGGTAGAATGATACCATTTATGTTTAAAACTATACGGCTATAGATGTAAAAGTAAATATGATTTTCTATATCAAGAAAATTTCTAGAGAGATGATAATGAAAAATCACCCCAAACCTGGTCTCGGACAGAACCTTCTTCCATGATGTCATTACAACCTCCTTTTGGGAAGAAACTGGCATTTCTGATAAATGCTAAAGCAATTTTCAAATAAACTTCAAGTTCACCCTCAGTCAGCAACCAGTGATTGTCAACCAGTTATTCTTTTTTTCTTGTGTCCATGCTAAAGATTTAGGAGGTAGAGGAAGCTCTTAGTCTTTATTTGATATGGTTTTGTAATCTCTGAATTTTTTGCCATTGCCATCTATTATTTTAACAAATGTTTTTGAAGATTTAAACATATATCACGGCCAGGTTGTGGAAAAGCTTAAATGCCACATGGGAGTATCTGGAAACTATCACACTAGTGATAAGGAGCCACGGAAGGTCTTTGAGCCAAGAATTCCCTGGACTAAAGTGTCATTTTTAGAAGATTTACCCTGAACTAGTGGTGCCTTTGCTCCTTGCCTGACTGTGTTCTCCTGAGCTTCTCCTAAAATGAGGCTTGGAAATTACAGTCCTTCCATGTGAATATTCACAATAGATTTAAATAAAAAGTCGGCCTCCCTGGTGGCTCAGTGGTTAAGAATCCGCCTGCCAACGCAGGGGACATGGGTTCGAGCCCTGGTCTGGGAAGATCCCACATGCCGCAGAGCAACTAAGCCCGTGCACCACAACTACTGAGCCTGCACTCTAGAGCTCGCGTGCCACAACCACTGAGCCTGCATGCCCCAACTACTGAAGCCTGCGTGCCCTAGAGCACATGCTCCGCAACAAGAGAAGCCACCGCAATGAGAAGCCCGCGCACCGCAACAAAGAGTAGCCCCTGCTCGCAGCAACTAGAGAAAGCCCGCGTGCAGCAACAAAGACCCAACGCAGCCAAAAATAAATATGATCTCAGTTTGGAAAAAGAAGTTACCTATAAAAAATTAATTAATTAATTAATTTAAAGTGGTTGTTAAGAAAAATCGTGAAACACTTTGAAACAAAGGATATCACTGGAATCAGTGAAATCGACTGACTGAATTAAAATAGTAACGGATACTTCATTTGAATGCTGGGAATTGTCTTACAAAGCCTCTGGAGTTGCCCTGGTCTTCAAGTGTGTATTGTACACACTACAAGACAAGTGTGTATCATAGAACACAGAGTAATGCAAAATGACTCCTGCCCCAGAAGTGCAAATAAATTCTGTCCTGTAGAGATACAATTCATTCACCCCGTAGAAAAGATGATTCCAAACACACATATTCCACCCCAGAGATAAAAACTAGGCGTGCGCCTACTAGGAAATTCACTTCCATTTGCCTGATTGCCTACAGACATGTTTGTTCTTCACACTCTCCTTTGAACCGGCTGTAACATCATACCAACTTATTAGTGACCTAAATAAAGTCTCTAATCTGTCTTCATTTTACATTTGCATGAGAGACATGACTTTACCTTTTGCAAACTATATTTTAACATGACCAGGTCAGAATGGAAGAAATGAGACAGTGGCTCTGCCCCACAGTTATCATCCGAGTAGAGAAGAATGAGAGACGACCAGAATTTGGGGCCTGAGTATATTATGACTGAGTATATCAGGCGGCCAGGACTGGAAAAGAGATGTGATTTGGAAATAGTTCAGCAGTCAGTTGGGCATGGAGTGGCAGGGGACTGTTCCAGATGTGGCAGAATGGGGTGGGGGTTGGGGAGCAGATGGAGAAAGAGTTGGGAACAAGAGAAAATCTGATTATCAGATGTGCAAACAGCTTACAGACATATTTCTGTAATTATGTGATGCTAAACAGGACAGAAAGAATGAAGAAAAATGAAGAGCTGAGGGGACTGGATGTGGAGAAACTTGTTATTCTTGAATCTGAACAATGAGATGTTTTCTTAGATAATCAGATAAGAGAGCAAAAAAGAGACTTGTTCCAAGCTGCACCCAAGCCCACGATCAGAAAATATTTACATTGAATTTAAAAGCTAATGCAATTCCAGGTCAGTGATCAGGAAAGCAGTGTTTGCCTGTTAACTCACTCTTCCTACCCAGGGACAAATGCGCAGGCAGGCTGTATTTTGAATAATAATAACCCGGATAGCACCAAGAAGAAGTGAGCTTTGGGGAGAAGATCCAGCCTCTAAGGGCTAGGTCTTCTGGGGGTGAAGGTGACCTCAACGAGGAACAGAAGGGAAGCACCCGGAGTCCTTTTCCTGGACTTCAGCAGCACTTGGGGTTTGGGCTCTGGGACACTGATTCCCCGGACTGTCACACACTGTGTCACTTGCTTTGCAGGGCACGGAAAGGACATCCACCCAACCAGAGTGGGCTTTCTGCTCCACTCCCTCAGTACCTCTGTGAGGCTGGAAGAGATTTTCCTAGATGGACAAGGAACTGAACCTTCCACTGGTTTCACCTACTGTCACCACAGACCAGAACACTGTTTCGGACTGAAACCTCCTGTTTTTTTCTTTTAAATAATGTGACTCTCTTGGTCTACGACTCACATGGGGGTCAGAGGAGTATAGCATTTTGGTCGACCCCAGAGATTTTGAAGTTAGGGCTCAAATTCTTTCAGCTTCTGCTTGTTGACCTTGGGTGGGCTCACCTTTCAGACCCTCAGGTCCCTTGTCTGTAAACGGGGTTAACGTCCCCCAGAGCTGGGTCCACTGGGGGCCCGTGACTGGAGAGCACTTCGCATGGTGCTTGGCTTACACTGGACCCTTACTCAGTGGTGGCTGAACTTCATGATGTTGATGGTGAGTAGTTGCAGGAATAGTAAAGTAAAACACACAAGCTGGATACAGTCGTTGTGCTAGAATAGTGGGAGATTGCTAATAATCGTTTCTTTAAATTTGTCTTGAGTTTTGTCACATTGCAGTCTTTTCATTTGTAAAATGAAGTAAGTCTTGGATTCACCAGGATTTATTTCTAGAATACGTAAATAATAATTAGTAGCACTTACTGTGTGCCCAGCACTATTCTATTTAAGCCTCACAACTAATCTACGTGGTTGGTGTTACCACCGTTCCCATTTGACAAAGGGAGAAGCCAAGGCCCAGAAGGGCTAAGAAACCTGCAAGGAGGTGGCAAGTGGAATATGTACCCAGCAGTCCAGCGCCAGGAATGCAAGGGTCCGTCTGCGGAGATGGCACCCTAGCCAGGAGAGACAGGGAAGGTGGAGGCCAGCACAGACCAAGCCTCTTGGCCAACAGCAGGCCTTTGGCACACCAGGCCTGAATGTGCCTCTGAGCTGAGTTAGGGGGGTCCCTCAAAGATGCCCCGAAGGCCCTTGTTCCCTGTACCTTCCAACTTGCATTAAGACCGAACCTGTTCGGGCCGCCAGAAGCCAACTGCCTCTTCGTGGCACAGGAGAATCCCCCAGCTGTCTTTGTCAAGAAACACGCGTGAAGGAGCGGCACCCTGGTCCAGCTGGCAGGGTGTCCGCTGTGGGAAGACTGCAAGACAGATTTCAGCTGGGACAGACAGCTTCTCCTGCCCAGGGACAGCCCACGCCAGCCACCAGGTGAGGGACCAATTAGCTCATGAAATCAACTTTCGAGACCCCCAGTGGCAAAGGCAGCATCCTATGCACACAGTTTTCCATTTGTGCAGGAAGCGGCAGCGATGAAGAGAGATGAGCCTGGAAGTAAAGTCAGGTTCAATGATTTTATTGAGGCCGGGGCTGCACTAACCAGCTTCATGGGCACCATGCCTCCCTGGAGATTTGGGAAGAGGTAAGCCAGTATCTGGAGATCAGAGCATGAAGACATCCGCAGAAGGCAGTGTTTGGGCACAAAAAATATGCTTCTGTGTAGAGCTTCAGGACGCCTGGGCTCGGCTCAGCCAAGCTAACAGAAAGACCTTTCATGGGGCTCTCAGGAGATATTTCAAAAAAAGAAAAGTAGAGCCTTTCAAAGAAGAAAGTTCAGCCCTCAGCAAAAACTGTTCTTTAAAAAAAAATTAATCAATTTTTGTGGTTTCAATAAAAGCAAAGGATTTTGTGGTTTTCCCTGAAACTTTTCACCATTTTCCATAAAAACAAAAGGCAATATTTGAAACCATTTTTTTCCCCAATGAAAGTGGCGATGTTTTTGCCCAGGGACGACTTCTTAGAAAAACCTCTTTGCAGTTTTTCAGCCTCGTGATAGCCCTGCTTGAGCCCGAGAAAGCCTGACACCCTTGTCTGTGCCGACGTATTTCACCTGCAGCCAAATGTGTACGCCTTGGATCACAGAAATGTGCTTCGGTTGGGAAAATTCCACATGATGACATGAGATCTTTTCTTTCAAGAGGTTATATTAGAAGGGGGCCATTTTACTTTCTAGGGAGTCCAACATGGCAGTCTCAAAGCGATTTCTGAGATGCAAGCTTTGTGCCTTAAGCAGGTCTGATTGTGGACAACAAAAGAATAATCCCCCCATACCATTATAGTCACAGGAGCAGAACTCTCACACGTGAGATCTCAAAGGAGTCTGGTTTAACCCTCTTATTTTACTGATGAGGAAACTGAGGCCCAGAGAGGTTGTGTGCCCTTCCCTAAAACACAGAGATTATTGGCAGAACTGCAATTCAAATCCAGGTCTCTTTACCTCCACCCAGTGGTTTGCGGGTTTGTTTTGTTTTTTTTCCATATCACACATCCTCTTTCGGTAAGATTTGCTTATTTTTATCAGTTCTTAATTCCTGGGGAAAAATATCATCTATACTTTTGCCAGCAAACTTTAACATTTTTTGAGCACCTGAAACTAAAGGTCAGTAACTTTCAGCTTCTTGGATTTGAACTTGAGCAAGAGATTCCACACTCTCACAAAATCTTCCTTTTAGACCAGGATCAAGAACGTTCCAGGAACTTTAAGGAGACAACTGAGGACCGTCAGCCCCTTCTGAATTTCTGCCTCCCTAACCTTTAACATTAACAACACTCTCCTAGTTTTGCTTTTTTCCTTGGCTGCTAGGAAGCTCAGAGCTAAGTTGTATGCTTAATTCCCTCAGTCTAGATTTTGTAATACAATTTCTGTCTATCTCTGCACTTTTATTCTCCTCAATCTCGCCTTTTATTCTGGATTAATGATTTTTATGCTTTGTATTTTAGTTTAAGTCATTCTCAATTTCTTCTGAAATCGGTTAAGAATAAATATTAAAATAAATAAATAATTGCTCTCTCAGATCTCAAACCAAAATAAGTAATAAAATTACTCTGTGACAGAAAGAAGTGTTCAAGAGAAACACAAAAGTAAATATAAAAAGAATTTTCCCCAAAAAGCCAGCAAAAGAAAACCAATATGTTACTGGTCAACCTTTCAGAAACACAGAGTTTTCACTGTAGGTCTCTTGTCCTACTCTATTAACTGCCATGCAGAAGCAGTGAATCACATCTGTAATTCTGAATCTTAAACCTGAGGATTCATTCTTCCTCCAGTTGCCCAGGTTCTCAGAACTGGCAGGACTGCTGAGAGTATCAATTCAATTACACAATTAACAGATAAGGAGAATGAGGCCCAGAGAAGGTACGTAACTTCTCCAAGGCCGCACAGCTTGGAAGTGATGAAGTCAAGATCTGGGGGCTTTCTACAATATCACATCCTCCTTCACAAACCAGCCTGGTTCCACTAAACCACATGAGACAGACTTAAGAATTTCATTCACTGACATAAGATTTTGTTGCTGTTGTTGTTGCTGTTTTCAGGACAAGCTAAAAGCTAAATCAGAAGAAAAAAGGCTAAGTTTCTACTCACCAATCTATGACAATCAACAAGCTGTGTGTGTGTGTGTGTGTGTGTGTGTGTGTGTGTGTGTGTGTGTGTGTGTGTGTGTCCAAGTACCTTTGTTGGGGTAGGACAGATGATCTAAAATTCCAAGAATCTTTGTAGGTAAAATTTAGGAAACTATTTGTAAAGCAAGTTGTCACACCTATTCAAGGAGCACTTTTTTATTCAATAAATATTATTTATTTTTGGCTGCGTTGGGTCTTCGTTGCTGCACGCAGGTTTTCTCTAGTTGCAGTGAGCGGGGGCTACTCTTCGTTGCGGTGCGCGGGCTTCTCATTGTGGTGGCTTCTCTTGTTGCGGAGAATGGGCTTTAGGCTCGTGAGCTCAGTAGTTGTGACTTGCAGGCTCTAGAGCGCAGGCTCAGTAGTTGTGGCACACGGGCTTAGTTGCTCTGCAGCATGTGGGATCTTCCTGGACCAGGGCTCGAACCCGTGTTCCCTGCATTGGCAGGCGGATTCTTAACCACTGCACCACCAGGGAAGCCCTATTCAATAAATATTTAACAAGAGCCTCTTAGGTACCCAGCGCCAGGAGGGGAGGGCAGCAGTAAACAGAACAGAAAGGTTCAAACTCTATGGACCTCCACATCCTTATTCCCAAGGAACCTACGTCTGAGAAAATACACTCTGTCCAACCCAGTACCTCGAAATAAACTCCAAATTGCTGGATGTTGAAGCGTGAGAGAAACCCACAGCCTCTCTATGAAACCAGTCTCTTTTTGAAGAGAGAAGGAGAGCTTTACTTTCCATAAGCAGCTGCTCCTGTAAGGTGAATTGAGACAATACGATCATTTAAACTTTCCCCACAGAATGTGTGGTATCGCAGGAATGTGTGTTTGCAGCCCCTGGAAAACTTAGACTCACTGCGCCCACACATTCAGCCCCTCCATCTTCGCAGAATCCCTGCTTTAGTGTCTGCTGAAAACTTAATGTCGAATTAAATGGCTTTCCCGAAATCTGGGACACACAGAGACAGGCTTGGGATCTAGAACATTAGTTTTCTGTGTGTTCATGGAGAGGGATTGATTTAAATATGTTGAGGGCGTCTTAGTGGTAAAAGCGAGTGGATTTTTTTAAGGAAAATTTTATTGGGAATATTTTTTCCCCTTAGGTGTGAAGTTTGGCAGGTAACTGCATTCTCTGATGGACTGTTGAAGACTCGGTTAATTAAAAACAAGATTTGGGTCCAAGGTAAACATCTTGAGCCTGCTAAGTCTTCTTAGGATGTCTGTCTGAAATGCTTCTGAAAATAGTATAGCTTTCTATAAAGAAATATTAACCGGTGTTCATAAATGGAGTTGACTACGTTCTAACTCAGCCCTTAATAAACTGGTATTAGACGAAGGATTAGTCTCTGATTTTATTTGAAAATCGCAAGAGGAAAAGCAACTCCAACCACTGCTTTCTTATTCGTTTTTCAGAAATAAGGCAACGAAGCCTCCTCTTTAGTTAGAGCTGTGGGAGATTAAAACAGCCCCGTTGGCTTGGTACAGGGAACGGGCACAGCTAATTGCCCTCTGCCTATTGATACAATCAGCTGCACAGACAGGAGGACAATGGCTCATCCACGGAGTCTTAGGTCGGGACACCTAATCCTCACTCATGCACCTGTGCATCACGCAGCCAGGGGCCACCTTCACCTTGAGACGCTCTCGTCTTCTCCATTCAACTTCCCTTAGTTCTTCTTTCAGTCCTCACACTACACTGTGCTAAGAGGAATTTCAAGGCCCCTGGAATTCCCACGAGGAACACAGAATGAGAATGGTACCCTTTGATTCAGGGGAACAACACCCCCAGGGAGCCTTCCATCCTTCTGGGCTGGACATCCGAGGCCTCCTGGATGAAAGACAGTGAGCTTCTGCTGAGCACCCTCTGGAGGCCAGGCACCAGGCAGCAACACGCCCCCATTTCAGGGTAAGCTGATGAGCAGAAAAGTTAAGTCAATTGCCCTCCTGCCCACAACATGGTGAAAGGCGGATCTGAACACAGACATCTGGAGAAATAGGCAAGACAGTAAAGAGGACATAAGTCCCGTCCAGCAGAGAATGAGGACCCATTCCCAGGCCTCAGCCATGACCCCCGATCATGAAATCATACCTTCAGAAGCCGTAAACACATAAGGCAAAAAGAGTCCGGAAAAAAAAGATGCGTGATCCACTTACAGCCAGCTCCCCTGTGGGGTGGGGCAGGGCAGGTCTCCTTCCCCGCAGCTCTGCTGGTCTGACTGCCCACGCCCCTCCTCAGCTGTTCACCAGGAGGCCCCACCCCCACCCCAAACACTGCCAGTGCTTCTCCCACCCCCTTTTCTGGCGTTCACCAAACTTTGCGTGAGGACAAATGAGTGAGTGTACACCTAAGCACCGTCTCAGTAGAGTCGTTATTAATCACCAGAACGTCAGCCCCAGGAGGGTGGGGATCTGGGTTCATTCACTCAGTACTAATGGTGATGCCTGGCCACAGTAGGTGCTCAATAAATAAAAGTCAGACAAGTGGATTATGCAAAACATATTAGGTCTCCTGGGTCCCAGCGCCAACTCAACGAGACTCTATCACTTCCCTGAGCACCAAAGGGATCTGACCCTGCACTCGGCCCCTCAAGCCCAGCCATACTCTGCCTTCTTCCCATCCACCTCAGGCCGTGGGAGAGAGAAGAGAAGCAGGGGCTGCTCCCTGGCTTCCCCTAAACCCTGCACGTGGCAGGAGTTTCTGGGAGAGGCCCCAAGCCTGGCAGGCGAGGACTGGAGGTCACAGCCCCTGGCAGAAGAGGACCGGGACTTTGCTCCATGTAGCTGACCATATCCAGTCCAGGCATGAGGGTCCAGCCTCCAGGGCCCAGGCTTGTCCCGCTTTCCCCCTGGTTCTGGTGTGTCCCCCGTTTTCCAGAGCACATGGGAGGAGGAAAGCTCACCCTGGCCGAAACCCTGGACATCTGTTTTCAAGGTTGAGGCTCTGTCCAGCAGGAGACACTCTGTGGGTGGGGAAGGGTCCCCCCTGCCCACAGGGAGCTCCCAGCCTGGCTGGTACCTGAGCGTCAGGTGAGCATCACTGCCTTTGTGGGTGAAAAATGAGGCGCTCCCCCTTGATCTCTGTTTGCCCAGAGATGGGGAGAGAAGGCAGGCCCTAAACATCAGCAATGAATTATCCAGTATGTGTGAGTGTCACGTGGCTGCTGTAACAAAACTGCACAAACTGGGGCACTTAAAATGCAGAAATCTATTCTCTCACAGTTCTGAAGGCCAGAGTCCAAAACCAAGGTGTTGGCAGGGCCACACCCTCTGACACTTGTGGGAAAAATCTGTCCTATGCCCTTCTCTCAGCTTCTGGTGTTGCCAGAGGTCCTTGGCATTCATTGCCTTGTAGATACATCCCTCGAATCTCTGCCTACCCCATAGTCACATGGCCTCTCCTTGTATCTCTGTGTCTCCCTCTTCTTATAAGGACATCAGTCACTGGATCAGGGCCCACCCTAATGACCTCATCTTAACTGGATCACGTGCAAAGACCCTATTTCCAAATAAGGTCACTGTCAAAGGAACCAGGGGTTAGAACTTGAACATATTTTTTTCAAAGGAAACAATTCAATCTGCAGCTGTGCTTGGAGAAAATCAAGCAGAAAAAAAGAAGTGCCAAAGTCCGGGGCAACGTGTGCCTGTGTCTCCAAATGGGGACATCTTCAGAGTTCGTGGTCTTGGTGTCCAGGACACGAGTGAGACCATCCCCTTCAGACCCTCAGGATTCTGAGGTCACTGTACCCCCTTTTCTTCTCACTCGCCCCCTCGAAGCGAAAGTTGAAAGTCACCAACAGCATCATTTGGTCGCCAAGCCTCTGATGCCAACACTCTCGACTCCTCTCCACACCCGGGCATCCGTCGGGTGTGGGGGCAGGGCTCTGTCCAGCCTGCGCTTTGGGCAAGAGGCTGACACGTCTCCACTAAAGCTGCCTCATAAAAGCTGGAAATATATTGAGCAGAGGGTTCCATTTCCTGCCCATGCCAGCAGGCGTTCATACCAGGCTTTCATTCTCAGCCAAGCACTCTGGGAAGGTAACGCTGCAAACCATTTTTCTGAATAAATGTTTACACTGTATAATTTTCCTTTGGTGCAAGGCATTTCATCTACACGGGAAAACAAGCCAGAGACAAGGCCGGCGAGTTGTGTAGAGGCAGGACTCTTCAAACTGCGGTTCGCGGGGGGGGGGGGGGGGGGGGGGGGGGAGCCTTGAAGAGTCTAGTTAGAGGCAGACACAGCCACCCCTCAGCCCTCTTGCTCCCCTTCCTCGCCCTGGAGCTGCAAACAGCGTGCATCCCAAGATATCTCAGGGGGTGAGGGTTCTACACATTCACTCAGTTTCTCCCGGGCCCATCTGTCCCAAATATCCTAGATAAGTTTTTCTTTTGTTAATGCCCCATTTGTTTAAGGGGCAATTTTCCTGAACAGACCAGGAAAGATTTTTTTTTAATTAACAGACTTTAGTTTTTAGAGCAGTCTGGGATTTACGGAAAATTGAGCAGAGTTGCCACATGCCCGGGAGGCGGGCTCCTGCCCAGGCCGTGGCCGCCAGCTGATGTCCCATGTGAGGCAGGCGACCAGCTGTGACCGAGGCCACCATGGGAGTGGGGGCACCCCAATGGGCCCAGCCAAGAGGACCCACTCCCCGACACTTTGATTCTAGAGGGAGTGCAGACAAGTAGGCGAGAGGAGCTACTGCTAATGAGTGTATGACAAAGGGGATAACCAGGACAGTATGACAGACACTGAAGGGGGAGCCTGCTCCGACTGGGTGCTCAGGAGCAAAACTTTTACACAGTGCTGTTCGTGGCTGGGTTTTATTGGTGATATTGAAAAGTTAGAAACAGCCTCAAGGTTTAAATACAGGAGTGTAGTTAATTAGCCTCAGTACCCAATGAATGAAATACTATGTAGCCACCAAAGATAATTTAAAGACTGCGTAATGCCTGGGGAAATGCCTACAATATAATTTGAAGTGAAAAAAAAGCAGAATACAAAACTGTACTCACGTGTACCAACTAGGAGCACTTAAAAGTATATATACCCTGGAGGACTTCCCTGGTGGCACAGTGGTTAAGAATCCGCCTGCCAATGCAGGGGACATAGGTTCAAGCCCTGGTCCGGGAAGATCCCACATGCCGTGGAGCAACTAAGCCCGTGTGCCACAACTATTGAGCCTGCGCTCTAGACCCCGCGAGCCACAACTAGTGAGCCCGCATGCCACAACTACTGAAGCCCGCGCCCCTAGAGCCCATGCTGCACAACAAGAGAAGCCACCACAATGAGAAGCCTGTGCACCGCAACGAAGAGTAGCCCCCGCTCGCTGCAACTAGAGAAGGCCCATGCACAGCAATGAAGACCCAGTGCAGCCAAAAATAAATAAATAAATTTATAAAATTTTAAAAATATATATATACATACACACACACTGGAAAGAAACACATCACATTTAACAAGGGTTGTACTAGAATACAAAATTGTACACGTGTACTAACTAGGAGTAAATAAAAAAAAATACACACTGGAAAGAAACACATCACATTTAACAGGCGTTGTATTTAGCAGCTGAAGAGATGGAGGTGCATCTCTTTAATGAGTACATACACCTTATACAGAAGGTGGGAAGAAGTTTTAAACAAAGAAATGACCCGAAAGTTCAAATCAGTTCTGGTGTCAGTCAGAGGCTATGATTTAAAAATCAATATTTAAACCAGTATTACTGCATCTGACATTTAGCTATTTCTGATCACTCATTACTAGCTAGCCTAAAACCTGTGCTAAGATAATACGCAATATATCCACATGTATATATTTATACCTACACACATATATGTGTGTGTGTGTATGTGTGTTTGTGTGTGTGTGTATATATCCATCAGGATTTTATTTCCCAAGGAAAAGTTACAAATCTTAATTTGTTTGGGAAAAAAACCCCTAAAGGTGGGCTCCAAATGGTCTTATGAAAATAGATGACCAGCCAGGATTTACGAATACACGATGCAGAGAGGAATAATTTTACACATGACACGTTCCTGGCAGAGGGTCAGCCATACATTTTCAAAATTATTTTTTAATTAATTTCAATAGTAAAAAAAGGAAAGAAACAAGTCATTGAATAATTAAATTCCCTGCCTCTAAGCATTTTCACTTAAATAGATTCATTTGGTTTTTAACTGACTCAGTAGAAATTCATAGGCCAAAAAACTGAGGTCTGAGCTAGTAACCCCAGCCTCAGACCGTAAACCTGGCTGCTCTGAGCTCTAATTCGGGCCCAGTTTAAACTCCCCCTGTGGTCTGGGCAAGGTACTTGGGCCTGGCTTGCCGCTTCTTAGCAGAGAAAGTTAAAAATCACTGTGGATTCTGCAACGTTGGTTGTTGCTAGTGAGTCTGGGTCTAGCCACAGTGTGGGCTGCAAACCCCTCTGGGCTCCACAGACAGTACCCACCTGCCACTAGCCCGCTAGGGGCTGTGAGCTAGAGAATGTTCCTCTCCGAGCCTCATTTTCCTCATCTGAAAGAGTAACAAAAGCACCTCTTGCATCAATAGTGAACAAAATAAAACCGGGACTCATGTGTCAAGGGATCCCATGCGATGGTTTTCACTTCCTCCTCCCAATTCTTCTTTAATAACTGATTCACCAAATGATTGAGTTGAACCTTGTATTTTTTCCCTTTGGCAAAGGCTGGTTTTGAGCCAATGATAATGGCTAGTTTTACTGAGCACTTACTGTGTACCAGGTTACGACCATATTAGTACTAACCACATAACTCCACCAAGAGCCCTAGGAGTTACTAACCTCATTTCCCCATTAGACACATGGGAGGAGCTGAGGCTCAGTAAGCAGAACTAGGATTTCAACCCAGGCAATTGGACTCCAAGCCCACATGCTTCACCCCTCTCCATGCTACACGTGAGGGGGAACAGGAACACAGGTGTGGGTGACCTCACTCCCCACACGCGAATGTTAACTAGGATCAGCGATCCATAGGAATCCAGACAGCTCCCTCCTCCTGCCCACTCCCACCAGCCCTCAACTCCAGGATTCTAAGGTTAAGGATTCCAGTCTTGACTCCACCATTTTCAAGCTGTATGATCTTGGGTGGGCTACTGGACCTCTCTGTTCCTCCTTTTCCTCAGTTTCAAGATAACAATAGAACCCACCTCATGGGCTGCTGTGAAGATTAAGTGAAATAATGTACATAAGTGTATACAGATCAGGAACTGAGATTCAGAGAAGCTGCATGCCTTGCCTGACACTCCACAGCCTAGTCCCCGAACCAGCTGTAATGGAAGCTGGGAGGTGAGCCATTGACTTAGACCTGGGTTGGCAAATTGTTTCTGTAAAGGACCAGGTAGTAGGTATCTTGGGCTTTGTGAGCCACACAGTCTCTGTCACAACTACTCGACTGTCGCTGCAACGCAAGAGTACTCACGGAGGAGCCATCAATGAGTGATGTGTCTGTGTGCCAATAAAACTTTATTTACACAAACAGGCGGTGCCCTTGGGTTGTAGTTTGCTGACCCCTGACATAGATGGGGCTGGGGCTCGGTGCCCTGGACTAGGTCAGAGTTCTGGTAAAAGGAAAAGGCAGGGTGGATACTGGGTAGGAAAGAAACAATGTGCTGTCATCACTAAGCTAAATCTATGTAGCAGGGGCTACAAAGTGCAACACAAAGGAAGAGCTGGGGGCACTGCTGAACGGAAGACGAGCTTTGTCCCAAGTGTACGGTGTTCCTTGCTCCATGCCACCCTTGGGATTCCCCAGCAGACCCCAGTCAGGTCTGCTTTCTGGGTCGGAAACTCTCACTTGCCTCCTAACAACGTGGGCAATGGTGGGCACTGTGCCTGCTGCTGGGCAGTTGGGTAGGGACAGAGCTCCTTTCACAGCCGGGGTCTCCCACAGAAGGTCTCCTCTGCCAGTTTACACCTGTGGCACAGACTGGAGTCAAAATCCCCAGGCTCCTTCTAGTCTCAGGGCCTTTGCACATGCTGTTCCCTCTGCGTGCAGCACCCTGGCCCCTGTCTGCTTTTCACCTGGCCAAGTCCTCCCCCTTCAGGTCTCAGAGCAAGCATCAATTCCCAGGGACCACCTCCATTGGCCAGATGCCACCCCCTTCCAGCTTAGGGTCCTCTGTACAAACCCCAATACACCTTCACTCCCCTTGCAATCCCAACCACACTGTGGTTCTGCAGTATTTACTTGTCTCCCCCACTGAACTCGGAGCCCCATGTGAGCAGGGACCTCATTGGTCTTATTCTCTGCGGTTTCCCCAGCTCCCAGCTCAGGATCGTCAGATCAAATATTTGTTGAACAAATTAATAAATGAACAGAAAGAAAACTAAATGTGCAAGTAGAATTCTCCCGTTCCAAAGGCGATGCTACACTCAACAGCACTCCATCATCAGAGTAAGCAGTGTGTTCTAACTTTTTTCCTCTTCTACATTTCCCCACTTCCTTGCTTTCCAAATTTATAAACTGAGGTAAAATGAGCTCACATAAAGGACTAAGCTATTTTTGAAAAAAGTTTTTCAGTGACTGATGTATTTAATTAGCATGGAAAACAATATAGCTACATTATACGTTTTATTCAAACTACTAATCCACATGTGTGCAAATCTGCCTCTGAGGACCACTTAGTATTTTTACAATATGCTTTATTTCCCCATTGTTCCGATGTAATTTTTTTTTGCTATTAAAATACATAATACCGTTCTAGAGAAGAAAAAAAGTGTCACTCTAACCAAGTAAAAGCAGAAGACTAAGGGCTTACAGATCCACTTTTCCCTTTGTCTTTGATGAGGGAAGGATCTGAAATTAACTTCACCACCTGGATTACAAAAACATATGGAAATGGTCATAGACAGGCTTGAACCCATCACGCTACTTCAGCTTCCTTTCCTCAAAACCAAGAGGCTCAGCTCATCCTTCTCTGCAGAGACGCAGCGACGTGCAGGTAAATATCCAGCCTCGCTTCTCCACCAGGGAGCCCTGTACCGGGGCGTCTGTCGACTGCCCGCTGTACCCGCACATTGAGGAGGGAGCTCTGGCCTCTTCCTCTTCTTCTAAGGACACTGACTCCATCTTGGGGGGCCCACTTTCACGACCTCATCTAACCCTAACCCTCCCAGAGCCACCACCTCCAAGTATCACTGCACTGGATTTGGGGGGACACAAACATTCTGCCCAAACACTGACTGATATTTATAATACTGATAATATTTTTGATATATTGAGTTAAATAAGGTATATTATTAAAATTAATTTCACTTTCACTCTTTATCATGAGCCTATCAGAAACTTTAGAATTATACATGAGTTCATTTATATTTCCACTGGATGGCGCTGGTTTAGACAGACCACGAATGTGAATTCCATTTGCATAATGTACTGTGTGACCTTGAGCATCTAACTGTGCCAGGTTCCTAATCTATAAAATGGCTGTCATTCTGGCACATAAAGGAGAGCTGTTTTAATGTGCAACAGCCCTTCCAAGTGGGCCACTTTCCCAGGAGCAGGTGTGTCTGCTGGAATCCTCTCCCTCAGTGAAAAGCTCCCCACTTCTCTTTAGTCCTGGCGACCTTTGTTTGGTGAAGAACTGATTGGCAGGGAGACACTAAGCAAGAAAAATAAACGGGACCCCTCTCTATGAGGTTATTTAAGAGAAAGCTTGAAAACAAACAAATGAAGAAAGAAGCAGTCACCAGAAATCTAAGTCGTTAATGAGGCACCCTTAGAACTCACTCCAAGCTCCAGATTGGGGGTGGGGCGGGGGCGGGGAGGCAGGCAGAGGAGGGCTGCAAAGGGCAGTAGAAACGGGGAGGTGGGGGGAAGATGGGGAAAGGAACACCCAGCTCAAACCAACACAAGTCTGACAGGCGGAAGCTGACAGGGAGTTCAGGTGAGGCGAGGAAGGAGGCCCCCACGTTTGAAGTAATTACTGAATCATTTCGCACCTTTCAAAAGAGCAAAGGGCAATTTCCAGCTCCAAGTATCTTTGCAACATTCCCCACTGCAAAGCCGCTCTGAACCCGGCTGACTGAGCAGCACTTTCATCATCGGCTCTGCCAAGCTGGGCTTGGAGAGAGGGGCATTCTGCTGGGGTCTGTGTGCTGCCCTAGGGCTGGGGCTGCAGAGCAAAAATGCAAGGATGGTTTGTCTGCTGCCACTGGGATGGAACCAGCTGGAACCCACTCACATCCTGCACCAGACGGTAGTCACGCTGTGATGGATGAGGGTCAAGAACCTGCCCCTGACCTGTGTCCTGGGGGGCTGGACTTCGCTTAGAGCTCCTGGGTCTTCTGGGGGGAGGGGGCTGAGGCTGGCTGAGCCACATGGCAACAGCTCCTGAGCCGTTGAGAGGCCACTGTCAGTGGTATTCTGTGGATATTCTGATGACCAGGTGAGAGACTCTGGTTTTGCAGAAATAAAGTCCTACATCCTCTTGGTTTCAGCAAGGACTGTGCCCTCACACCCCATATGCCACCTGGAAATGCTGGTTCCTAAGCTGCTGAATGGCCAGGTCTAATGGAATTATTCACCTGCCTGCTTTTTCATAAGATTCTCATTAAAACCCTGCCTAGGCCAAGCAAACCAAGTCCAGGCTCCTCTCCACCTCTGCTCTGCTCCCTCTCACAGCCCTCCACGCTGACCACATGCCCCAGGAGTTTCCCAAAAGGCATTGCATCATCACCTCTTCATGCCAAATGCCCCACCCTCCTCCTCCTGACCCCCTGGAGAAGCCTTCCTGACTTTCTCCTGCTTCTGAGTTCAAGGTTCCCCTCACTCCGTTGGCCACTCTGGTCCCTGCACGGCTACTGCTGCCCTCTACTCTCTGCATCATAATTATTTCTAGGTTTATTCATTTCCATGTCTGGCTGCCAACTCATGGGAGGCCTATGAGTGCTTCTATCTAAATCACCTTGGCATTCACACAGCACAGGTGGTGAATGCAAATGAAGAAGTGTATGAATGAATGAACAAATAACTGAATGAATGAAAACTGACTAGGCAGACATTTCAGAGCCTCCCTCTTTAACAAGGAGCACAGGCATCAAGAGCATGGACTCCGAAGCAGCTGGTCTGGGTTTGAATCCCAACCCACACCCCCTCCTTACTATGTGACCTTGAGCAAATTACTTAACATTTCTGTGCGTAATAACAGTACGCACTTCCTCCGGTAGGAGTAACCAAGTTACTCTATTTGAAGTCCTTAGAGCAGTGCCAGACACATAGTAGAACCAGGGACACTGCAGAGCGTCAGCACAGCATACAAAACCAAATGCTTTTTATGAAATTCTGATGTTGATCCCAACAGCCCACTTTGAGCTCACTGCCTTAAAACAGAAGGCAAGGAGTTAAACCCTTCAGCCTCAGGAATAGGGATTAGCAGCATTGTGCCTGTTTAGTTATTCAGCTCACTGCCTCTCCAGATGAAAATATCCTTGAAAGATTAGATTATGTAGTGAGAACTATAGCCACAGTGCCGAGAAGCGCTGCTGTCGCCTCCCAGCTAGGCTGAGGTCTCAGGCTAATTTCCCGTAGGTGGTCTGGGCCAGATTTCCTGGAGGCCCGGGACAGAACAAACAGCCTTTCCTGTCCCCCAAGGATTATAGCGTGAAAGCACTTTTTAAACCTTAAATTAAAAAACTGAAAGGCCGTGTCCATTCTGCAAACTCCACATACTTAATTTTTAAAACAGCAACACGTCAAAGAGCTCTCACAAATGACGGGTCCCTGCTTTGGACTATTGAAAAGTGTTCTCCTTCAAGAAAAATAATTCAAGCAGAATGACATGTACCTGAAAAAATGATTCAAAGGGCTTCCCTCTTCCTCTGGAATGGTCTTCCATTCTCCAGGTGTCAGGGCTGTGGGAGATGTTGACAAGCGACGTTTGGGAACTGTTCATACTCTGATATTATAATGTTCCAGGGGAGTCATGGCTTAGCACCCCTGGAATAGGAAAATCTCCTTGTTCCAGGTATGAAATGGACCATCATATGGAAGAGAAAAGGCCTGGCTTTCTGTCAGAGGTTGGAGATGGCTATGTGCTTCCTCTTCAGATTTGTGACAACTCCCAGAGACACTCACATGGGCAGAGACCAAACCTTGAGCAAAGCAGCCAGACTCCAGATGGAGTTGAAATGGAAAGTTCTTGGGTAAGCATCACAAAGTCTGAACTCAAGGCTCTGCCGCTTCTGGGACCCTGGGCCAGTTTCGTGACTTCTCTGAGCCTCAGTTTCCTCATCTGTATAACTGTAGAACTATCAGTATCTGCTTCCCAGGCTGGTAGTGAAGACTCAGTGAGAACTTGTACTTGAAGACTCTGTTTTGAAAACTGTAATTTGCAATACTATGGTATGCAAACGGGAGGGAGTCTCCTCTGGAAGAGGCTTGGTGTGTTGTGTCTTGCTGCCCTAAGAATCTTTTTTTTATTATTATTATTTTTTGATGTGGACCATTTTTAAAGTCTTTATTGAATTTGTTACAATATTGCTTCTGTTTTACATTTTGGTTTTTTGGCCGGGGGGGGGCATTTGGGATCTTAGCTCCCTGACCAGGGATCAAACTCACACTCCCTGCGTCGGAAAGCGAAGTCTCAACCAGTGGATTGCCAGGGACGTCCCAAAATCTTTAAATCTTATAAAACACCCAGGTGCTCAACGAGACCTTCACTGCTTCCTTTTTTATAATGGAAAGTCATCTGGAACTCAATCTGCTGTCCATCAAAATTCAGTGTTCTCTCTCAACATTGAAGAGTACAGGACAGACATATAAGGATGACCATAGAGAGAACGCGCCTAGATACTCTGTGAAATGGAAGGGAAACCAAGTCCCAGCACAACATGCCTGCAGCCTGTGAGCTGTGTGGTGGCTCACTATTGAATCTGCAGCTCCCAGCATCATACCTGGCACATAGCAGGTGCTCAGAAATATTAGGTGAACCAATAAATATGTACAGAATTATTCTATACATTGAATATTGGCTACATTGAATGTGGTATTAAATGACAAAAGTGTTTCTATCTATACACATATGTAAGTGCCTGGGAAGGAACCTGGAAGGAGGCTCTGAAACCTAGATACTCTGTTACATGGAGGGTGATTCCCTGGGGAGGGAAGGGGCAGCACCTTTTGCCCTGAACTTCAGAATCATTTGAATATTTAACCCTGAAAATATACTCTTGCATAGCTTGGATACTCTATAAAGTAATAAAGAAAAACAAAAACGAAACTCATTTATAACTAATACCTCCTACTGGATGACAAGAATTCAGGAACCATTACAGAACGAGTCTTTGGAGCCCCATAATTTGAAATTCAAATCCGTAAGCTCAGGGGAGAGAGCTGCACAGCATTGACCCCAACCTCCAGGAGCAGGAACGGGGGTGGGGGTGGGGATCAAAGTAGCGAACTATTTTACCTTAATGAGCATGATAAAGGACCAAAGCTGGAAACCAGAGAGCACCCAGCTCTTGCCTCTGTATTTTTATTAACCAAGATCACTTTGGGTTTATAATAAGACACTCAAAATACACAGGTGAGGACAGTTCTGGCATGGAGCCACTATGGGAGCAAGGCTCGGGGTGGCCCGATTTCCTTTCATTCTTTCAAAGCCAGATTCAATGAAGACTGTGGACATGAGAGAGGCCCCAGGCCATACTATCCTCAAGGTACAGAGAGGGAACCCAGCCGGAGGTTTCAGAGGAACATGACACGTTTTCTTCTTAGTGTTTCTTTTCTTACATACACGCACGCACACACGTGTACACACATAAGCAGCCAAGGAACTTCTAAAACAAATTAATCCCAAAATTAAGGTTAGGAAAGCAAACTCCCCCGGAACACCAATCATGTTTGAAGCTGGGTTTTGTTTATTTGTTTTAGAGCTATCACAGTCTCTTTCCTGAACAGTAGGTGAAACTATCTTTGGGGATCAGACAAAGAGATCTCCCACTGGCTTTTAGTCAAAAGCTGAACACATGTTCCATCAACTACAGAACCAGCCACCAAGACCCATTATTTGGTCGTGGCTTATGAACTTGCAAACCCACAGAACATGCACCCCGACACTCACGCCCGCATTTGTGGTGTCACATTGACTCAAGTGGTCAGAACTGCAAGTCTGCGCGGCACTGAGATACCCGCTAATTGCCCAGTTCTCCGGGGAACCCACTGGGTGGTGGAGGCTGTCCCGTGGGACCTAGTCCATCACCTTGTTCGGCCTTAATCTCAGAAGCACCCCCACGACCCCTTCCCAAATTTGCCATCATGACAGCTTTCCCAGGTGTGCCGCTCCCTGTCTGCCTCCTCCCTCCCCAAACACCCATGTCGGGGCTCTGGTCCAGGCTTCCATATGCACCCAGGAGGCCTTGGCAGGGAGGAAAGGGGAGTTACTCTACATGACCCTGAAGAAGACACAGACGGAGAGCCCATGGAGAGCTGTGGCGTGACTGAGCAACATTTACTCCAAGAGACAGTGCAGACCTGGCATCCAGCCACCTGCCAACCAACCTCCACTCCATCCCATGAGCAGTAACTGGCCTTTCACCTGAATCATGTCTCTGTCATATACACCCAAAGAGTCCTGCCAAAATCAGCTGTGTGTGTATGTGTGTGTGTGTGTGTGTGTGTGTGTGTGTGTGTTAAAATACACGTAACATAAAATTTACCACTATGACAATTTTTGAAGTGTACAACTGAGTGGCATTTAGTACATTCACAGTACTCTACAACTACCACCTCTGTCTAGTTCCAAGGTGCTTACATCACCCCAAAAAGAAACACTGTACCCATCAGCAGTCACTCCCCATCCCCTTTCCTCCCAGGCCCTGGCAGCCCCTGGCTTTCTGTCTCCATAGGCTTATCTACTCTGGACATTCCATACAAGTGGACTCATACAACATGGGACCTTTTGTCCGAATCTGGCTTTAGGGCAGTCCTGAAGCAGCACTCACCCTCAGTGGGAGATGGCTTCCTTCCTTCTGACAAAGCGCTCCATGGGAGGACGATAAAAATGGCTTGCAGTCCTCTCCTCACAATGAGCGCTTGCTCACCGCAGCTGGAGTGGACGGCCTTGATCATGAGAAACCCTGTCAGAGTTTGAATCCTCCGTCTTCTCCTTCCTTCATTCCATTGTAAGCATTTATGTGGCACCAACTGTGTGCCAGGTGCTGTATGCCAGCACATGAGACGAACAAGGGGCAGCCACTGCCTTCCAAGAGCTCACATAGCCCAGGGGGGCTGGGGCAAGGCCTCTGTCCTGCTCTGCGACATGGGCCCATCCCCTTACCTGGCAAAGCTGGCGTGGCATTTGTATGACAAAATGAGAGCCAGGATTCGGGCAAGGGGGGCAAGGCGCCCAGGGCGCATAATTCAAGGCGGTGGCCACTCTCAGGGAGGTGCACGTGCAGGGCTGGGCGGGCACCACCTTAAACTTTGCACGCTGGGCCTCACTCCCCTCACCTGGTCCAGCCCTGACAGGACATAAATCGTGCAGCCAGCACAGTGGGCAGGCTGATGTTCCAGGGCTTCCTGGTGTTTGAGGCTGGACAGCATACCACAGAGAGCTTTATACCTTTAAGTTAATCACAACAGCAAGCCTGAGACAGCTCAGCTCCTCCCTTCCTCTACACACCAGGCTCAGAGAGGTTAAGGAACTTACGTAAAGCCACAGAGCTTGTGTGCGGCATCACTGGGGCTTGGGCTCAATGCCAAATGGTCACAGAGCAGGAGCCTATCTTAATAATGAAAGTATCTGTCCTTACTTAGTGTCCCAAAGTGGGGAAACTTTTCTGAAAGCCTCACCTGCATCAACACATCTGTGCCTCACTACCCTAAAGGCAGGTACTAAGGAGACCCCTTTTACACCTGTAGCCCAGAAGGGCTAATCTGCTTGCTCCACTGCCAGCCGGTGGATGAGCTGGGGTGGGCAACAGGATGGCACAATCCACCTGAATGACTTCTGTGTTTCTTTGCATGACATGATGTCACATGCCTCTACTATACCTCTTGGAATACCTCATCAATATTTATTCACCCCTTGCCCATAAGTTCCGTGGTCCACCCCAGAAGCTCACCACCTGCAGCACCCTCTCCCAGAACCCTCTGCCCGTCGCCGTGAATTCAGCTGTGGTGGCTGGTTCCCAGTGAAGTGGACACACCTGCTGGCAGAACACACATACAGTGATGCGTGTCCTGCGTGTTCGCATCACTGCGCAGCCCCACCACGACACACACGTTCGTTGGAAAACAACTCGAGATTCCTAGAAGGTCCTAGACAGGCACAGAGAAGCTCGTTTCTGATTTCATAGACCCTCGGCCAGCAGCCTCGGACTGCTGTTCTCTTACGTAGCTCAGCCAGTTATCAGTCAGGGCCCCCCGAGAAAGAGAACCAACAGGAGATGTGTGTATATGATGAGACTCGTCTTAAGGAAGTGGCTCTCGTGGCTGTGGGGCAGGGCAAGCCCAGAATCCACAAGGGCAGCTGCAGACTGAAAAGTCAGGCAGGATCTGATGCTGCCGTCCTGAGGCAGAATTCTTCATCGCAGAGAAAACTCGGCTTTTGCTCGTAAGCCTTTCATGGGATTGGATGAGGCCCACCCAGATTCTCCAGGTTACTCACACAGCCTACTGATTGGCCACAGCTACCAAAAGCCTTCTCGGCAACCCCTAGATTAGCACTTGATCAAATAATTGGGTCCTACAGCCTGACCACGTCTACACACAAAACTGACCAACCCATGGCCCATGGGGGTCTCAGCCAGGCGGCAGATCCTGCTCAGGTGTCAGACCCCATCGAGACCTCAGACCCGCCCATGGCTGCACATGCCAAGAAGCCATAGTTGAGACACAAGCAGGTGTCACACCTGCTCCTTCTCACTCCAAAACGCTTCATCTTAGGACAGCATGCTGCTTCTCTACATGAAACATGATTTGGGATACTCTAGTGCACCATGCAAGATGCAAACAGTGACTTTACACACACGTGGGTGTCTACCCATGTAGAAAATCCAGACAGGATGTTGCCAGAATCTTTTGGTTGTCTCACAAGAGCTGTCTTGCTCAGCAATTGCTTCTCAAAATTACTAAGCAACAAAAAGAAACTTCAAGTTTTAAATTTCAGGGGGCTAATTCTCCCACCTAGGAGAATTATTTAATAAAATGACTACTACGAAAAATCCCTACAACGGAAAAACCAATGGGCGATGTGACCCCAACCACACCCAGGAGGGTAAAATGGCATGAAGCTGTTGCTACGCCATCTGACCCCTGGAAGTAAAACGTGTTCGACTCTCCCTCATGAGATGGCTGGTGGGGTTGGAGGACTCAGCAAGAAGGTTACATTAAACCAGGTCCCAGGAAGTCAGGTTCTCCTAAAGCCCCCTGGTATGTGTAATTGCAAAAACATGAGAGAAGAATCACAAATATACTTTTCACTGTGATTGAAGAAATGGCAGCAAAGTCTACTGGGCAGAAAAGGGGGGAAGCCCCCTTGTTTATGAAACAGGAGGGGGAGGGGAAGGGAAGGAAACATTTGGGATTAAATATTGTCGTTTTGAGTGGCGCAGCTGATAAAAGCCAGGAAATTCAAGATGTGTGCACCGACAACCTGCCACTCCAATTTTACACTCCGGACCCCGAACAAAAGCTGCTCTGTGAGGTGCCAGGATGGCGGCCGGCGTGGCTGCTGAGGGAGGGACACAGGCCCCCTTTCCATTTAACGGCTGTTCAGTGCCAAGGGTGAAAACGAAAATGTTGTTCTGCGGCCCAACGCTGGGCCCCTACCCTGCCCCCAGCTCCAGCGACACGGTTCCGTGGCTGGGGCAGACGCATCTGGCCTGTTCTTCACCTCAAAACACTGAAATACAAGGGTGCTTCCACCAGTGGGATCCCCCCATCCCCATCTGGACACAGACAGGCAGCTGTAACGTCCCCGGTCTTCAGCCCAACTCCCCTGGCACTGTCCCTGCCACAGCAGATCCAACGTGGCCTCAGCCCAAGCGGCCCCCTCCACAGAAAGCCAAATGCAGCACAAAGGATCAACCAGGAGGGACTCCAGGCTGGACCGTGTGCTGGTTCCAGTGAAAGAGCCCCTGAAGATGGCAGGCACTGCAGGCGTCCACACTCTGGGGAGAAATGGCAGAGGAACTAGAGTCCCTGCATTTGTTTATTGAGTTCAGCCAACAGTCTTTGAAACTTCAGTTGAATGGTCCTCCAGATAAAACCCTTGGTTGGACACTCAAACATAACCTTGCCGCGTGGGAGCCCGGGAGGCTGGAAGTGAGGCATCAGGACCCAGTTCTGTGAGCTCTGCGTCCTGGAGATAAAAGGTGAAGGCAGGCACGGCAAGGCCTCTGCCCAAGTGAGCAGCTGGACAGCGAGCGTGTTGAGGCATCCGGCCTTGAGAAGGAAGAGAGCCGTCAGGTAAGGAGCAGGAGACAGGAGAACCGTGAATCCATCACTCTCCCTTTTATACAGCTTAAGGCTGAAATTTGGGCTCTGAGGAAAGCCATTGGGCAGCTCCACGGTGCACATCTCACCACGTTTCAGGAGAGCAGACGGTGATTGAAAAGTCACCTCCGAAGGCCCCACCCAGAACCCATGGGCCTGTGGGAGTGAAGTCCACACCCACGTGGGTCTACCTTGCACCCCTGGCCCGCCCTCCGCCACACCTGAAGCTTTTCCATCGCCATGGCTTTGCCTGGACTGTGCCCTCTGCTCAAAACACCCTTCCCATATGTCCTCTCCTGAAGAAATCCCACTGTCACCTCCTCTGTGACACCCTACACCAACTCGCCCGGGCAGACCAGGTCCCTCGCCGCCCCTGTCCCCCGAGCACCTCGGTCAGAATCTCCAGAAAGACTATCACATACTTTCCCCTCTGAGGCCCGAGAGGCGGGGTTGGGGGTTCTCATCTGTGTCCTCCCGGCTCCCTGTGCACAGATGGTGCTCGGAAATGCCAGCCCCACCTCCCTACAACAATAAGGAGGGCTGCATTCCCCAACAAAACCCCTCGGTCAAAGCAGCGTGTCAGAGGCGCCCACCATCTTAACTTCAGCACCAAGACCCACCAGCCCAGCCACAGTGCTGCTTTCTACACAGTGGGCACAGGGCAAGTGCTTAATAGTCACCAACTCACAACCACAACCACCCATGGACATCGGGACTTTCATCTCCACTTCTCTCTTGCAACTCGCCCAGGGACACAGAGAAAGGGGCACAGCCCAGAGCCCACCTTCTCCAGCACTTAGAAAAACAAAATTGGGTTCTCAGCCCCACCAACCCTTCCTGCAGGATTTCTAGGCAGAGCTAAAAAAAATCTCTTCTGACTTAAGATGGGTCCTCCTGTGAGCAGAACTCAAAACTCAGACACAGAACCTGAATGGAAGCCTTAACTCATCATTTTATTTTCGGAATTTTTTTTCTTCCAGAAAACTAGTCCAAATGCCCATGATTTTCCCTTGATCTTAAAGTCTCATTTGGGGGACAAAAACGGTCATCTCTCTGCTCTCCTTCACCTCCCAACCTATAAAATGTGGGGCAGCGCCACCTGCTGGCCAGCGGGTACAGGACAGCAGGCGTCCAGCCGAGAGGTGTCCAGTGAGCTGGCCGTCCTTGTGATCTCCTGAGCAGTTTAGCCTCTTCAGTCCCAATCAGGAGAGGAAATAAACATGGACAGGAGATGTGGGAAGGAGGTTGGACTGGCCTCCATGCACTCGCTTATCTGATGCAGGAGCTGCGATAACACAGGAGCTTCCAGGACTGCCCAGCAGCCTATTTCAAAGGTCAAGCACCAAACGGGCACATAAGCCAGAGGACACAGGACTTCCCGGGACTGGGAGAGCAGCCAAAGGCAGGCTTTGGGGGAAGGCAACCGGGCCAAGCGAGCCCCGACCATGGGCTAGGTTGGGGGCCCCAGGGAACAAATCGGGGGCAGGAAGGCAAGTGCTTAGCGTCCAGTACAGGACCTGGAACAGGGGGAGCCCCAGTAAATATGTCAGGAAGCAAAATGAACTGAGTCAAGCAGGCCTGCCTGCCCTGAGCCACAGCTGTGGGCATGCTGGGGGTACAGCCTGAACAAGGGGTACAGCCTGAACAAGGCAGACAGGGTCCCCGCCAGTCCAACACACACACGGTAGAAGAAAACCCTGGAAACACACAAATAAATACATAGATAACAGTCCCACATGGTTTGTTACAGTAAGTTAAAGTCTCCCGGTAAGGCCCTCCATATTGCTCCCAATAAACTCTGTTATAGGAGGAGACGGGTCCGCCAGAGACAGAGGCCACTTGAAACTTTCATTCAGTCGTTCGTTCGGTAAATATGGACTGAGCATCTAACACAATGCCAGGTACTGCAATAAGCACTTTGGTGCATTAGATCTTCACCACAACCCCTATGAGGCAGGAGCACAATGTGTATTTCATAGATTCAGAAACTGTGTTCCAGAGAAGTTAATTGATTTATCCAAGATCACACAGCTTCTCAGTAGCAGATTTGAGCTCAAGTTCAAGCCCAAAGCCCAAGTGTTAAGTGTGCTAAGCCCCATGATGGTCCTTCATTCGGGAGCTATTTACTGAGTTCCTGTTATGGGGCAGGCATTGAGCCAGTTCCTCAGGATACATCAGCGAGCAGAACAGAACAAGTGCCCTTCCCTCAAGGAGCTGAGCCTGGGAAGACAGAGGATAAACAAATGAACTAGAGGATGAGATGCAGGGGCTGCGGGGGACAAGCCGCTCAGGAGCAGAGCTGGACAGACCCACTTTCAAACTTGGCTCTGATTTCCTCTTTCTGAACCTCAGTCTCCTCATCTGTAAAATGGAAATAAGAGTAGTGCCAATGTGAAGATTTAAGAATACCTGGCACCCAGGACATACCCAAGAGAAGTGGCTGTTTGTATGAGTAGTTCAGAAAGAAAGGCTGCAGAAGGCAGGGGTTCCCAACCCCCTGGCCACGGATTAATTAAGAGGGTGTCTGCCAGGCTTCTTCACTATGAAGTTCATTCTTTACCCTTTGTGATTAGTTTCTCATGGGGAGGTTCTTTGAGACCACATAGATACTCTGTTACTCAAGAAAACTCTACATTAGCATGCAGTGATGACTCTTGCCTGAATCGACTATGGCTATGATGGCTGTCCAGTGGGGAGTTGCTAACCATTTCCTCTAACTTTACTGGTTGGCACTGCAGTATACCTTTTCTCAGAGACAGATTACCACGTAACAGTGGGAAATTAGTCTCCCTGATTCCTTCTTGCCCCCAGCTTTTCTCCACACAGTAGTTAGAGAGATCCTTTGAACAAGGAAATCAAAGCCTGTTCACATGCAAAAGAATGAAGCTGGACCCCTACCTCACACCACACACAAAAATTAACTCAAATGGATCAAGAAGCTCAATGTAAGAGCTAAACTTTAAGCTCTTAAAAGAAAACATAGGGCTAAACCTTCATGACATTGGAATTTTCAGTGGGTCCTTAGATGTGACATCAAAAGCACAAGCAATAAAAGAAAAAAATTAGATAAATTGGACTTGATTAAAATTTTAAAGTTTCAAAATACACTATCAAGAAGTGAGGAGACAACCCCATACCTAGGGGAGCAATAGGAGGTGGCCCTCTTCTGGACTGAAGCCCTGTAGGGTATGGAGACATCCCCAGCTCAAGTTGCCTCTCCACAGGCCCCCATGAACCTCCTGCCCTTTCCATCTGACAGCTCCATCGTCTGCACCAAATGCTGCTTACTGCACACACCTGATGCTTCTGCTGCCCCGACTTTTCCTCCTTGATCATGCAGACAGTGCCTCTCAAACTTTAAGGTGCATACGAATCACCTGGGTCTGTTAAGTTGCAGATTCTGCTTCCATGGGTCCGGGGTGAGGTTGTTTCTGTGTTTCTAAGAAGCACCAGGGATGCCACTGCTCTGGTCCATGGACCACACTTTGAGTCACAAGGTAAGAGATGATCTGTTCACTGTATCAAGAAATGGACAAGAAGTCCTCCTCTCCTCTGCCACTCCCTTCCCTGCACTGCCCAGGGCCTTGGGAAGGGCTGCCTCCCTCTGAAGGCAGTGCCAGGTAGATGAGGTTTGTCCACTTGACCTAGAACTTGGAGACTGGGCAGAGGAGGGGCCCATGGACCACTGGCAAAGTCCTTTCCCCACCCCAAGAGCTCGACTCTAAAAAGAGACTATCTTATGGAGAGGCAAAATTTTGCAATTCTTGTGTATTCCAAAGCTGATATGGTACTCTTTTCAGGATTCAGGGCAAACAGAACAACTGACTTAAAGGTTTAGCTGGGCATGGAGGAGGAGACCAAAAGCAACAGCTAGTGCCAAGTGAGGACCAGAAAAAGAATCCTTCACATCCCCCTACCTGTCCTCACTGGGTACCCTTTAAAGTTGGCTGGAGCCCCTGCCTACATCTAGTGAACTCACAGGAAGGAACAGGTGATGGGGGAGTAAAAGGTAAGAGAGAAAATGGAGGCTACTTAATATCTGAGACCAATTCTATGTCTGGTTCTCACACTTATCTTCAGCCACTTATTCCTCTTTTACAGACAGGGAAACTAAGGCTCAGAAAAGGTTAAACGGTTTTGTCCAAGGTCATATGGCAACCAAGCTGGCAAGAAATGTCTGTGTTCCTGACTCCTAAATCAAGCTCCTTTCTAATAGGTCTCTTAAATTGAATGTTTATATTGAGAGAAAAATCAAAGTACAAATGGCATTTTGTGGGATGGCAACTGCACAAATTAATGTATTCCAATTAATTTGGAAAATCTTCTTGGGAGAAAGCAAACATTGTATTGAATGAGGGGAGGCAGTGAAATTGGTGGTCAGGGCAAGAATCATTTTCCAGATATAGGATCTTAAGGAATGGAATGAATGGTTTGCAGCTATTTATTTATTTATTTTAATGAGCCAGCAGAACTCAAGAAAGCACCCATTCATTCAAAAGCATTTAATAAGCATCTACTGCGTACCAGGCCTTGTGGTAAAGGGGACAGAGAGAGAGACAGGGTCATCGCACTTAGTCCCTAATACAATCATCTGTTATTCCTCTTTATACATGAGGAAACCAGGGCTCAGAGAGGCTAAGGAATCTGGCCAACTGGGATGTAAAGCCAGGTGTGTATGGTCCCAAAGTCTACAGTCAGGGTACTACCCATATATCACCCCTTAGAGATGAGGACATCAAGTCCTCATCTCTGTGACTACATGGACACAGACTATACCTGATATTATTCTCAATGTTGGCCTAGATTCAGAAAAACCACACTCTATCTGCCGATCCAAGTTAAGTAGGAAACTAGTGACATGCTGTCTACAAGAAATAAACTTTAAATATAAAGACATGGACATATCTGAAGTAAAAGGATGGTCTGGCAATGATAGAGTAATAAGCACCAGATTTATCCTCCTACCTCATACACAAAAGAGAAGAAATATGCAAGCAATCTCAGTTCAAGAGAGTCATGCCTGGGAGAATGAAAACAGAGGTGAGTCTCATGAGAGAACACACATGGTAACAGAGACAGAGAATGCCCTCACTGAGACCATCAGTAGATGCAATACAGCTGAGGAAAGGATCCCTGAAGCTAGGTCAATAGAAATTATCCAAACTGTAAAACAAAGAGGAAGGAAGAGAAAAAGGAGCAGGAAGAGAAGGGGGAGAAAGGGAGAAAGAAAAAGAGAGGGAGGAAGAGGGTGATGACAATGAGGGGCTTTAAATACACTTGGGACAAGATAAATAATCTAATATACATGTAACTGAAATCCCAGAGGGAAAAAGAGAGACGTGATGGTGTAGAAGATATATCTGAAGAAATAATGGCTGAGAATTTTACAAAAGTAATAAAATATATCGTCACAAATCCAAAAAGATCACAGGACCCCAAGCAGGATTATTAAAAATAAATAAATAAAAACAGACACATCGTATTTAAAATACTGAAAGACAAAGAGAAAATCTTAAAGGCAGGCCAGAGAAATTAAGGAATTAAGGAAATGTAAGAACGACAGCAAACTTCTCATCAGAAACTATACAACACAGAGAACAGTGAAGTGGCATCATAAAAGTGCTGAAAAAAAAAAAACTGTCAACACAGAATTCTACCCCCAGGAAAAAGTACCTTTCATAATTGAAAGCAAAATTTAAAATTTTTTCAGAAAAACAAAATCTGAGATAATGAATTATCAGCAGATTTGTGCTACAAGATACTAAATTTCAGTTTTTCAGGTGGAAGGAATATGAAACAAGACAGAATCATAGATCTACAGAGAGAAATGAAGAGCTCTGGAAACTGTATAAATGAAGGTAAATATAAAAGACCTTTTAAGTAACTTTTTAAGATTGCTTAAAGCAAAAATAGAAGCAAAGGATTGTGGACTTATAGCCTATGTAAAAGTAACAGGTGATAAGAATAGCACAAAAGATGGGAGAAATTGGGAGTAAACTGTTACAAAGTTCTCACACCAGACATGAAGTGATATATTATTTGAAAGTAGACTGTGAAAAATTAAAGATGTATACTCTAAACCCTAGGACAGCCAATAAAATATCATTAACTGTTTAACGATATAATAACAATGTATTGTAGAGTTCATAGCATCTGTAGAATAAAATGTATGAGAAAAATAACACCACGGTTGGGGTTGCAGGAAATTTTTACTCACATCTCTTTGACCAAACCAACCACATCTGTAAAATGAGGACACTGCCCACCTCACAGGGTTATGAAGAGACCTAAATGAGATCACATGTGTGCAGTATGGAGCCCAGCCCTGACATGTAGTAAGTGTTGAATGAATGCGTGAATGTTCAGTAGCATATATCCCATTCATTACACGACAGAGTTAGGATTTCTGCCAAAGCAGAGACCCCCAAAAAGCTGAATGTAGACTTCCTACTTGGGGCTCACAAGGAAGTGGGTTAACTGCCAACCAGCTCTGTGTCTTCAAGTCCTGGTCTGTAATATAATCTATAATCAATTCCACCTCCAGAAACTCCCCACCTCCCAGGAGCTTGTAAGTGAGGCAGACAGAGTTTAGTCAGTAATGGCAGTCAGGAAAAATAAACTTACCTAGAGAAAGGAACAGAGAGAACCACAAACAGCTTATGCTGAGAAAAGGAATTCTGTAATCCCCCCAACATCTGTAACGCACATTTACCTTGTGATGGGCATCGGCACTTCTGTGTCTGACCTTGGGAAGACCCTAAGAAGTCTGGCTGGTTTGAAGATGAATGTATAAACCACACACAAACTCTACAGCAAACCAGCCAAAACATTCTCCAATCTGCCCTTGACATGTAAATATTACTATGAATCTAATATTAGATAATACTGCTGTGAATCTAATAAATCCCTAATGGAATAACAATTTGCATTAGGTTTTGGGTCCAAATCCTAGGCTAAGAGCAGCAAGTAAAGCCTACAGAATGATCTCTAAATGGGATGTTGGTCAAAGGAATGACCCATTTTCCATTTTGCATGGGAGAAACGTGACTCAACTTAGAAGGGGGAACTGCTTGAGGAAAGGAGGTGATGTGAAAGCCCAGGGCATGTCTGGGTGGAGCCAGCATATCTTTGAGGCTGACATATTGGATGTTCCATGCCCCGTAGGCTATCTTCCCAGCCCACCATTCTGCACCATTCTTCTGCAGCAGCCAGCTGTGCACAGATGCAGTCCAGCAGTAGTGTACTTCACTGCACTGTGCGTGCCTTGCTTTCTGCCCAGCTTCTCTGCCTACTGCCTCCAGAAGCCCGTCCTGTCACGGAAGAGCCAAAGACATATCACCCTGTGGGACTGCCCTCCACCAACGAGAGATCAGAGCCAGTGGGTAAACACTCACCCCTTCGGGCTCAGTGGACAATCGCTAGGCTCATTCTACATACTTCCTCAGAAATCCCCGACAGAATCAAGCCCAATCGCCCACTGCATGGGTTAGCAGCAGCCCTGACTGGGCTCAAAACCGCCTCACGCCTCTTCCCCCAAAGAATCGGTTTGCTCAATGACCAACTTAACTTTCAGAATTTACCAAATTCAACAATTTACCAAAATTTTGTTTATTTATTTATAACATTTAAAGTGATTTGTGTTGGGTGGAACAGTGTTAATACATTTTGAAGATTCTGCAAAGCTTTAGGTAACTAATTTTTATTTTGTCTTCATGATAGCATTTTAAGGAACATGCAGCTGCAACTCCCCAGCAAGAGGGAGAAGGTAACCAGGAGACGAGCACACAGAACAGCCTGGGCTGATGATCCCAGGCGGGCAGTAGGAGACAGAGTGAGGTGGTGGGGAGGAGGCTGCCCCAAACCCTACATCCTGGCCCCACCATCTTCCTCAACCCTAACGATCCTTCCAGTTTGGGAGCCTGCGCTCTGGGCGGCTGCCGGGTTTAAGTATCAGCAACAATTCCTGACAGCTGTGCAGCCTTGGGCAAATAACTTCAGTTTCCATAAGCTCCTCGATAAAAGGGGGAAACTCCCCAACCCTCCACCCCACCCCCACCCCCCCACCCCGGCCAGAGGACTTCAGAGGGGGTGAGATAAGACGGCATGTGTTCAGCCCACAGTGCAGCAAAAGTATGATAAACAAGGGATGCTTTAATCATTGCTCTGGCCACAAATATTGCCTAAGGAGCTCCTGCAATTCTGAAGACGTAGCTGGAAGATACAAGATTCCTCTTGGCTACAGATGTGGTCACTTTTTAAGAGACACTGATTCCTGTACGAACCTTCCTGCACCACCTCTTCCCCAAGCCCTGGGCCAAGCACTGAGAACATCGCACACAATACTGCCCTCCAGAGGCTTCCAGGCGGGACACAGCAGGGAGAGGGGCACAGGGAAGAGGAGCAGCATCCACAAGAAAGGGACTCTGAAAGGGAGAAGCGCAGGTAGGGAGGGCTCTCCTGGCAGACAGAGTGAGAGGAGCAAAGTAAAGGAAGCTGGAAATAAAAACTAGGGGACCAGTCTGGCTGGGGTGGGGGCCGGAAAAGCCTGTGGCAGATGGGGTTTCACAGGTCGTAGGTCTCAGATGACTGAGGACTTTACCTACCAATAGAAAAAAAATCTATTCTTGCAATCAATGAAAGACTTCCTTTAGGGGGATGGAAATTTTTCCTTTGAAACTCCAAATTTTAATTTGCATCACTGGCACAGATATACATTACCCATTTAAGGAAACAGTTTCTGAACTCCTGAATCCTGCAGAAATTCTCCTGGGTATGTAGATCTTGGTTCTCCCTATTTGTCACCTCTGTGAAATTGCACTCAATCCTGCTCTAGCCCCAAATGCCTTTGAATAAATCTCACAGAATGCTGTGGTTGCCAGAACCCAATACGGATTACTTGATCTGGTGAACACTAACAAATTAGGAGAAGGGTGTGACGTGTGGCATGAGACAATGAACCTCTGAGTGGACAGCACTTGGCAAACCCCTGCCTTGCTGAAAAACAGTGACTCCTCTAAAAGGAAACTTACAGAGACTTCCCTGGTGGTGCAGTGGTTAAGAATCTGCCTGCCAATGCAGGGGACACGGGTTCAAGCCCTGGCCCGGGAAGATCCCACATGCTGCGGAGCAACTAAGCCCGTGCGCCACAACTACTGAGCCTGCATGCCACAACTACTGAAGCCCATGTGCCTAGAGCCTGTGCTCCACAACAAGAGAAGCCACCACAATGAGAAGCCAGCGCACTGCAACAAAGAGTAGCCCCCGCTTGCCCCAACTAGAGAAAGCCCGTGTGCAGCAACAAAGACCCAACACAGCCAAAAATTAATTAATTAATTAATTTTTTTTAAAAAAGGAAACTTACAGCTGCGGGAGCGAGAAAAAGTCCCTTATCTTAGTTTTGTCACCTGTAAAATGGGAATGACAAGTGTGACCTACCTCAGAGCTGTTCTAAGGAATAAGTGCAATATTCATGTGGCACAGTTAATATAGTGTCTGCGACATATGAAGCATTCAATAAATGGTACTTAGCTATGTTTACATCATCATCATCACCATCACCACTATGACCACCCTATAGCTAAGTGTGCCTAGATGGTAGCAACACCCCACTCCATAATCCAACATTCAAACACAGATTCCCCTCCTGGACATGGGGGTAGAATGCTCAAATGCGAAACATTCTGGGACTGAAGGCAGATACTCAGCATGCATCATCACCCCTCTCTACTCCCATTCCTGCAACAGACATTGCTAGTTGATCACAGAACTCAGATGCAGTCTCCTCCTCATTCTTGACACACCACTCAGACCCACCAACAGATCAGAATTGGCCCAGGAGATGAAATATATCTACCCACTGAGACGTCCATGCCACTAGAGGCAATGGGCTTAAATTGTAAGAAGTAATTGGGCTGCCATCTGTTAAGGGACAGGCTGAATGGATTCCTGATTAGCCAGCAGAACTTTAGCTCAGGGTCCAAGGTTTTAAAAGCAAATCCAGGTTCACTCAAAAAGTATGAGAAATGCAGTAAGATATCCGGAATTGAGTCCCAGGACATTAATGGGAAAGTTGGTGAAATTTGAATACCATCTACAGTTTACTTAAGAGCAATGTTCCTTAGTTTTGGCAAATCTAAAGTTATTACAAAATTAAAACTTTACTTAAAAATTAGTCTGACTGACACAGGAATAGCCAGGACCTGGAACCCAGCTAGCTGCTTCACCTGGACGACAAGGTGACCAAAGCTTCAATCCCCAGAGCTAACCTGGAATAACCATGTCATGTAACCATGACAACCGTAAGTGCCCGATTTTCTAGGATCTTCCCAATTTCCAATATTCAGATATGATACCGACTAACACTGATAGGTATAAACCTTCCTGTATAATTTTTGGTTTCCCTTCATGGAATACTCTTCAAAACAAACAATTTATTTGACTATCTTTTAAGATTTTTTTCTCATAAATTCATACATCTGAGAAAAAAAATTTTGTCAGTCTGTAGGTCTCAATTTTTCTTTGTTTGATAACATGATCACAGTCTATAGAACCTCAGTGCCTTCAAGCTCTGAGGCTCTGTCCCTTCACATCTGTTCCATTCACTACTCACCCCTTTGGAAGGAGACATCCCTGGGTTGAACCCACACTCACTCAGTGACCAGCTGTGTGACCTTGGGCAAATCACTATACCTCTCTGAGCGCCTCCATTACCTCACCTGTTAAAGGAAGGCTGAATTAAGACCATGCATGTAAAAAGCCTGTGGAACAGGTAGAGGTGGGAAACAGTGAATAGTAGCTATCACCATTGTTGGCACTCAGAAAATATCAGTTCACTTCCCTTCCTCTTTCCCACCACAGAAAAGCAAAACGTTCTGATGTAATCATTAGTAACTGCAGCAAAGAAGGCTGTCTAGCTCATTTCATAGAAGCATCTTCTCACATCCTACATTCCTGAGTACATTCATGATCATCTTGCCACCTGATAGGTGGGTATTAACTGAGTGAACATCTCCAACTCTTACTAGATCCAAGATACTTTCCTGCAGGAAGAATCAACCAAGTAGATGGCCAAGGCTGCAGTCATAAAGGCTCTACAGGAGCAGAAGGATCTTCAGCCACGTTCACTCAAGTGGCTTTTGAGGTTGAGGTTCCTTACCATGTGGCCTCTCCATAGGGGTGCTCAGGACATGGCCGCCAGCTTCCACAAACGAAAGGATCCAAGAGAGAAGGGGAGAGGGCAGGGAGAGAGACAGAGAGACAGACAGAAAGACAGAGAGACAAAGAGACAGAGAGATGGAGGAAGAAGGGCGGTGGGGGGGGGGGGATTCACAAGGATGTGAATTCCAGGAGGTGGAACCACTGGGCATCATGGAGGCTGGCTGTCACGACCTGAGGTTTGTTCCCAAGGACAACGTCTGGGAGCACAGATGGGGGTGCCTATGTCATCCTCCGGGGCATGGTCAAGTGGCTGCCATCAATTAGGACCGAAAGCAATCCTGAAAAGAATGACTTGACAGTAAATGGGAAAGGCTGACACTGCTTCTCACTAGCTGCAACACAACTAACTGGCAGGCGTATACCTCAGGCATTAACACCTCCCTTGAGCGAGGGTAATTATTTCAGCACATTAGCAGGCTCGGCCTCATATGCATTTCAGAAACTCAACCAAGAATCAAAGCCAAGAGGTCACCCCTGCAGGTCGTTTTCAGATGGTCTTAAATTTTATTTAAGAAGGAAGAATTTGGGATTGCATAAACAGGGGCCACCTGTGCCCAACCCACCGGGTCATAATCAGCTTCTCTCTCACCTGGGAGTACAGAAACCAGAGAGAAGCTTGAAAACCCCAAGCAAACTTTGGAGTGCTTTGAGGAGAGTGGGAAGGAAAGCAGCTATTTTAATAGGAAAATAAATGAAGTGATAATCTTTTTGTTTTTAATCTTTTCACTGTGTCCAGAGGTAGGAAATTACAACCTGTGGCTTCCTCTCAGGCGAGCCCTTGGAAGCCAGGCCCTCAGGGACGCCCAGGGATCTAGAAGCCACAACAGCTCAAGCAGCAAGGAGCAGTTCCAGGGGTCCAGCCTGGTGAGGCTCCTGCACATGTCACATCTGTGCTCCGAGAGGGAACAGAACCAGAGCACTCTACCTCAGTTTCCTCCTGTGTAAAGTGGGGTGAAAACTGTCTATTTCAGAGTACATTATTATTATTATTGATCATGGCTGTAACTTGGCTACATGTATTGAAGGTTTGCTTGCTCTAGGCCAGGCATTGGGCTAAACCTGTCACCAACACAGCCTCACTTGGCAAGTGAAGAAAAGGGAACTCAGAAAGGTGAAATCACTGGCCTCACCCACTGGCTTGCTGGACACACACACTGACCCCAGGACTGGTGGAATAGAGCAGGCCTCAGCCTGTGATGGGTGGATGGGTGGATTGATGAACGAACGGATTAGCAAATGGAGGAATAGGCCCACTGTACTGGTTGTGACAAGTCCAACTCCTTCCCTTAGAAGAAGTATTGGAAATTCCATGTGTTTGCTTTCTGCAGTCTGTGAAAATGTTCCACAGGAGAACAAGCTTTGGCTGTGAAATACTTCATCTTTTCCCGAGGAAACGCAGCACCTCTTTTCTCTTTCTCGTAAGTGAGGTAAAACAGTTTACATGGCCCCAACAGATCTAGCACCTTAAGGGTCAGGAGCTGCGGACTTCACCCAAACACATACAACATTAAAGTTCCCCTGAAGTTAATGTTAACACTGTTTTGTGCCCATGAATAGAGCATTAAACAAATATTGAGCCTGACACACCTCATTACCCAAGGTCGTTAAGCGGCTCAGGAACACGGCAAGCTACATCTGAAGCCAATTAAGAGGCCTCACACTAGGCGCTGGAACCACACGAGTGGCTGGCACATCCCCCAGCACATAGTAGGCACCTCGTAAAACACAGAGAGCAAGTCAACAGGATCCCCCTGCCCTGGAGATTAGCTGATTCCACCAACATGCTCTGTCTCGGATCCCAGCCCACAGGTCCCCAAGGCTGCATGAGACACAAACCACAGCACTCAGAGTTAAGAACAGCTGTGAGCACAAAAAGCAAATGATCTACACCAATGATAAATACCAATGATTCAGGTTTTGTTTTCAATTATTTTTTTATTGTGGCAAAATGCACAAAATTTACCACCTTTGCCACCTTTAAGTATATACTTCAGTGGTATTAAATACATGCGTAAGGTGATATTATCACCACCATCTATATCAAGAACACTTTCAACATCACCAGCTGAAACTATGTGAGGACCCTTGAGATTCCATATGAAATTTAGGATGTGTTTTTCCATTTCTGCAAAAGACATCATTGGCATTTTGATAGGGGTTATATTGAATCTGTAGATCACTTTGGGTAGTACTGACATCTAAAGAATATGAAGCCTTCCAATCCATGAACATGGGACATCTTTTCAATTACTTGTGTCTTCTTTAACTTCTTTCACCAATGGCTTTAGTTTTCAGTATACATGTCTTTCACCTCCTTGGTTAGCTTTATTCCTAAATATTTTATTTTTTGATGGTACTGTAAATGGAATTGTTTTATTACTTTCCTTTGGGGATTGTTCATAGTTAGTGTACAGAAATGCAAGTGATTTTTGTGTATTGACTTTGCATCCTGCTACTTTGCTGAGATCATTTATTAATTCTAACAATTCTGTGAAATCTTTACGATTTCCTACATATAAGATCATATGATCTGTGAAGAGAGATCATTTTAATTCTTCCTTTCCAATTTGAATGGCTTTTGTTTCTCTTTCTTGCCTAGTTGCTCTGGCTACCACTTCCAGTACATGTTGAATAAAGTGGTGAAAGCGGGCATCCTTGCCTTGCTCCTGATCGTAGAGAAAAAGCTTTCAATCTTTCACCACTGAGTATGGTGTTAGCTGTGGGGTTTTTATATATGGATTTTACTATGTTGAGATAGTTTCCTTCTATTCCTCATTTGTTGAGCATTTTTATCATGACAGTTGTTTTTATTTAACAAATAATTCCTTGGCACTTATCTGTCAGGAACTGTTTAAACTGCTTTATAATTATTAATTCATTTAACGGCCACAGCACCTTATGAGGTAGAACTATTGTTATCTCCATTTTATAGGTGAGGAAACCAAGGCACAGACCAAACACACAGTAAGCTGTAGAACTAGGATTCAAACCAGACCACCCAGCTCAGAGTCCATGTTTGAAATGACCAGGAACCAGAAGAGAGGTCAGCAGGTTGAATATTTATCATATCACAGACACTTTAAACTTACCACATTACCTAATCCTTCCCCAAACTGTATGATGTAGATATCTGTAAACCCATCTTACCGCTGGGAAACTGAGGTACAGACACTTAGGAAACTTGCCCAGGGCCACACTATTAGCGAGAGATAAAGGCTGGGTTTGTATTTAGTATGTTTAGACTACGGAGCCACAGAGCACCCTGACAACTCCTCAGTGGTGGGAGTGGCGAGGAGGAGGTCCTCCAAGGTTCTGCACCAGAAGAACACAGACTGTGGGATCCCGAAGCTGGCCCTCCTAGGCTGTAGAGAGCCTCTAGTACATGATCACTGATGGCAGAAAGATGACCCGGAGACAAGACTTGGGGGAGGGGGGAGGAGAAAGGTGGGTAAGAGGGAGGCAGGAGAAGGAAGGAGAGGAAATGAGGAAATGGGAGAGGAGAAGAGGGAGGAAGTGGTGGCTGGGGGGTGCTGGTGGTAATGACACCAGAACCCATTTTTATTGCTATAGCACATGTTCAATCATGTAGGAATACCTAAGTATCATTTTAGTGACCAGATCACAGTCTTTCTGCATGGTGTGTATTCTCAACTTTCTGCCATCCAAAAATCCCAGTGGTAGAGAACGTCCCGTTTGCTGGTGCCCTGGATGACCCGGAACATGCAGGTGGCAGGACCCACTGCAGCCAGCCCCCCTTCTGCTTCAGTCTCCATCCTCCCCACCCACACCCACACCCACTCCCCAGGTGATTGCATCCAGCCGCAGGGCTCCAAAACAAGCCAGCTGGGAACTCGGATTTACACCTCTAGCCCAGACCTCACCCTTCCACGCAGACTCGGTTCTAACAGCCACGCCAACACCTCCACGTGGCTCCTCTGCAGTGCCCACCACTCCCACTCCTTCCCCCCTGCTCTCCCACCCCAGCCAATCCACCAGTATCTCAGGCTCGTTCCCACCATCCCAGGTCGCAAGGCCACCTCTCCTCAGCCAGTTCTCAGTATGGCCACCAGAGGGAGCGAGTTAGTATCCAACCTGGGGCCACTCAGTCAAGGAGCTTCCAAAGGGTTTTCCTAAGTCAGAATAAACCCTAAGTCCCTCCCATGATGCCAAGGCCTCAGGACTGGACCTGAGCTGACCTCCAGACCTCCATTCCTGACCACAGTCCACTTCATTCTCCACTCTAGCCACACTGGGCTCCTGAACTTCTTCACACTCCCTGCATGTCCACCCTCAGAGCCTTCGCACCTGCCACTCCTCTGGCACTCTGTCCCCACACTCGCCCCATTCAATCCTCTGCCCAGGGTCTCCTCTTCAGAGAGGCCCCAACCCAATCACCACCCGTCCTTTTTCTGCTTCGCCTTTCTTCCTAGCACTGTCACCACCTGACCATCTCTTTGCTTACATATATTTTATTGTCTTTCACTTTCTGTCGAGTCAGACCTGCTTGAGAAGAAAGCAATGTCTACGAAATGGCACATCTCGGTCCCCAATTTTGTCCACTGATGACAACTGGAGGCCCATGAGGGTTGGGGCATTGCCGTCCCAGCTCATAAATGTTAGTGACTCAGGGACCCACACAAGTCAGCATGTGCTGAGTTTTATGCCTGGCTAACTTTCCATGCTTCACACATGCCCTTGGCCATGACCTCAGCCCCCATTACTGGTGCAAGTCCAAGGACATTCCAGTTAAAGATGCCTCGCTCTTTTGTCTTGTTTTGTTTTGTTTTTAGTATGTTGACTGGCATTGTCAGCTGTCCTCAGCTGGAACCACACGGGATGACAAAGGCTATGGACAGACCACTTCCAGCAGAGGCAGTGCAAACACCCGCAAACTTGTAAGGAGCTGCTCACGGCTCAATTAAACAATGCCAATTAAAATGACACAGCAACAGCATGCTTTACCTCTCAGGCTGGCAGAGATTCAAAAGAGGAGGAATGCCTGGTGCAGGTATGGGGAAGGGAGGCCCTTTCACTGCTGTGTGGTAGGGTCGCATCATAGAGGCACTCTGAGAAACATCAATACACCTGTGTCACAGAAATAGCAGGCAGGAGTCACCACACAACCAGCACTCATGGCACTGCCCTGCGTGCACAGGTCTCTTCAGACACACGTCTACAGTACACACTCCCAAACATATCTGACAATGGAACCCTCTAAGAGCACCAAACATAGTGAATGTTCCGTGGAATGCATTTTGGAAAGAATTGCTATCTGCAAAACTTCCAGCAATAGTGAAGCTGAGATATAGGCTAGGAAGGTATCAGCATTTAAAAGAAACAGGGTTATGGGAGAGATCCTGGTTCTGTGTGGTCTTGTGTGGTCCCTTGTAGTCCCATGTGACCCCATGTGGCCATGGGTGGTCCTGTGCAGCCACAAAAGACCCTCTCTGGGACAACAGTTTCCCCTTTTTCAAAAACAGGATAACAATAATTATCTCAGCTTCCAAGAATTGAATGTGAGAATTGTAAGAATTAAATGAGGTCCCAGGAGTAAAAGTACATAATTTAGTACTTTTAAAATCTGTACATCACATGTTTCTCTATTCTCAAAATTTTCCAAAGCAAACTGTACTGTTTTTTAAATTAAACTTTTGAGATATTTGTAGATTTACATGAAAGAGAGATCCCATGTCACCCTTCAGTTTGCCCCAACTATAGTCTTGTAAAACTATAATACAATCTCAAAGCAGAACATTGATAAAGTCAAGAGAGAGGATATTTCTTTCACCTCGAGGATGCTTCATGTTGCTCTTGTATAGTCACACCCACATCCCTCCCACCTCACCCTCTCCTGAATCCCTGGTAACCACTACTTTGTTCTCTATTTCTATAATTTTATCACTTCAGGAATGTTATACGGGACAACTGGATATCCACATGCAAAAGAATGAACCCCGACCCCTACCTTCACACCATATACAAAAATTAACTCAAAATACGTCAAAGACCTAAATGTCAGAGCTAAACTATAAATCTTTAGGGAGAAAACATGAGTAAATCTTTGTAACCTTGGATTAGGCAATGATTTCTTAGATATGACCATATATCCTAAAGCACAAGCAACCTAAGAAATAATTGAAAATTGGATTTCACCAAAATTAAAACCTTTTGGACTTCAAAGGATATCATCAAGCAAGTGAAAAGGCAACCAGCAGAAGAGGAGAAAATATTTGCAGAAGATCTATCTGATAAAGATCTAATATCTAGAATATATACAGAACACAAACTCAACAGTGATGCAAAGAAAGAGATAACCAATCAAAATATATGCAATTGGTTTGAACAGACATTTCTCCAAAGAAGCTATACAAATGGCCAATAAGCACATGAAAATACGTTCAGCGTCATTAGCCATTAGGGAAATGCAAATCAAAATCACAATGAAAGGGCTTCCCTGGTGGCGCAGTGGTTGAGAGTCCACCTGCCGATGCAGGGGACGCGGGTTTGTGCCCCGGTCCGGGAGGATCCCACCTGCCGTGGAGCAGCTGGGCCCGTGAGCCATGGCCGCTGAGCCTGCGCGTCCGGAGCCTGTGCTCCGCAACGGGAGAGGCCACAACAGTGAGAAGCCCGCGTACCGCAAAAAAAAAAAAATCAGGGCTTCCCTGGTGGCGCAGTGGTTGGGAGTCCGCCTGCCGATGTAGGGGACGCGGGTTCATGCCCCGGTCTGGGAAGGTTCCACATGCCGCGGAGCGGCTGGGCCCGTGAGCCATGGCTGCTGAGCCTACGCGTCCGGAGCCTGTGCTCCGCAACGGGAGAGGTCACGGCAGTGAGAGGTCCACGTACCGCAAAAAAAAAAAAAAAAAAAAAAAAAA